>NC_134270.1:119445293-119795293 GCF_031893055.1 Leptodactylus fuscus | reverse complement strand
TTAAAAATTCGGCTTATACTCGAGTATATACGGTAATTGTTTATTACTTTTTGCTCACTTCCCCTTGGTGAAAGGTCCTCTATAAACCTTTTCTGATCATGTGTACATCATAGCCATTAACCTACAAACAAGTGTTTCATTTCTAGTTTGCAATTCCACCATAAGAAAAAAAATGAGAATTACACAATTCCCATTGAAATCAATGTTAGATATAGACATGCAGGGTCCTCTGAACCAAAAGATGCTCCTTATGGTCGCTCCCTCTTCTAGCTAACAGATATGAGTTATGCACATGTGCCCACCATTGACTCTGTGAAGGGTCTAATATGATATTTGAAAATTTTGAACCAGACAACCTCTTAAAGGAGCCATTTGACAGTCATAGTACATAGGCACTGTAATAAATATTCATTATAATGGCAACATTATGTTCAGCCATTGGGTCGCGTCAGATGTAGATGGACGTTTTAACGGTTGAAGCATGTTATGATCATGAGATCATGTTCATCTCCTTTGAGACTGGCCCTTTAAGCTATTAACCTCAGGTATGCATTTATATATGGTCTTTTCTAACAATTGGTTTCAATTTTCCTTCAATAGAGTTAGGAAACTGTCATTGTATTGATTGATCTGTACAGATAGAAACCAAATCCTTGTGTGCTAGGATGTAGAAGTGAAAGCTAGAGGAAGGAGGGGTGGGGGTGGAATGTGAAATATTATCCACAGATCGCCCACCAAGGGTAGGGCAAGTTCAGATATGTAACCCGCCTGTACCAGTATCAATAGGATTTGGCAGCTCAGAGGGGAATATTTGTAATAGTGAAATATTGAAACTCCATAAAGTCCATATGGCACATAATGTAAACATTTGACATGAAAGTATGGGCTTTGAAGTAACACAAGCCTGACACGTTTCAGGTGGTATTTCTCTGGGGCAAGAAAAACTTCCAAAAGACGGCTGGTGAACACAAATCTTATAGCGGAACAAGAATAACAGAAGTGTCCAGAGGGCAAAGACAGAGTGCAATACTTTACATGATAAATAATAGCAGGGCCGTAACTAACAAATACCGGTCCCTATAGCAAACTGTTGACTGGGCCACACTGACTCGACACGTTATAGCTCCCCCACATGATATAGCGCCCTCTTCCTGGCCCCCATACAGTCTAAAGTTCCTTTCCTGAACCCCACACGATATAATGCTCCCTTTAGATCACCGGCTCTCTCTGGATTTTATAATATTTTTGATGACTGTTATTATGGCACCTATTATGTGTAGTAAATAACAGATTATAGGAAATTCGCCTACAGTTCGATCCATTATACCAGGAGATAACCTAATAACCATCATGTAATGCCATCTTACCATATAACGCTAGACCTTTATTCAGAGCTCTTATTGTCCTCGGTATCCTCTCTCAGGCTCATCTTCTACACAACATGGGAATTATTCTTGCTCTGTATTAACACCAGGCCCAGCGCATCCACTAATGTGGACATAATGGATTCTATATTTAACAGAAGCCTCCTCCCAGATACAAAGCCTGAATGAGTAGGATTAATGCCCCTTTTAGTGAGTGCTGAGGCAGCTGATCCTAACACTTTACCTGTAGGCAGCGCCCATCACTACTATCAATGCTTTATAATTTATGGCCAAAAAAGAAGCAGAGCAAGACATATTCAGGCCATGCAGCTCTCGGGAAAAATGATTTTCTGATATATTATTATTATTATTATTAATAAAGTCAAAAAGTGGCAAAATGTTCTGTGTTTTCCATAAAGCTGTTCATGCTAGACATGTCAATAGTTAAGAAGGTCTCATTTATAGGATTAGACTAGTCCACCAACAAATGTTATTTTGGGTTCAGGTTCTAATATTACAATGGCGTCCAACCAAAGATATATGTTGTCACAGGAAAGGGGCATTGCTTATGTTGCAACATTGTGCGACAAAAATGCGCAAAACTAACGTGGTGTAAGGTTAGATTAGACAGTCTAACAGTCCACAAGACTTATTAAACTTAGACAATATTAGTAAAGCTGCCCCATTGTGCAGAGTGATAACACAATGCAATATAAAGAAAAGATTTTGTTTAATACAGTTGAATCTAGGTATACGGAATATAGCATCCTTCGCTAACCATGGACATGTATAGAAGAATGTTATCTGGACATCCTGCTTCTTCGGAGAAAGTACCTTGACTTAACCTTAACATATGAAATAATAATGTCATCATATAGAAAGTATCTAGTATACTGTATTACAATATTATCCACCAGCAACATTACATATATCTAATACTGTATATCTACAGTCTCACTGCGACAGTCTTGGAAACAAGGGATGCTGCAGGAAAAGCCTATCACAGACTTCGTGATGAAATACATTCACAAAGGACCACAAATGTTTTAAAGGAGTTGTACAGATTTGTTAAAAAAACATGACTGCTTTCTTCTAGAAACTACACCAAACATGGGTTGTATCTGGTGTTGTGAATGGGAGTGAAAAGCAATACTCCAGACAACTCAAGTGCAGGTGTTGCACAGTATTTGGACGGAAGCAGCCATATTTTTCTAGATACAGACCTCCCTGGCTGACTCTGTGTCAATTTGCTACTTTATGACCCAAACATTAAGCAACCATACACATAGCATGTGTGTCATCTCAACCTGCCGATTTCAGTGGGTTTTGGCTGACCATATGATTTGTATAGCGTGCTCCTGACTTTTCCCAGGGGTAGATGACAGGGGGATAAGGAACATGCAGCTGAATTCCACCACACAAAGAAATAAATTGGTGCCAGATATGCCTGGCAGCTGTTTCCTCCCTGTCCAATTCAGCGTAAGTGCACTGCTTGTCCGAG
Organism: Leptodactylus fuscus; assembly: GCF_031893055.1. Taxonomy (NCBI): domain Eukaryota; kingdom Metazoa; phylum Chordata; class Amphibia; order Anura; family Leptodactylidae; genus Leptodactylus; species Leptodactylus fuscus. Next base: position 119,792,428 of record NC_134270.1, on the reverse strand, counting down.
CTGGGTGTGCATGGCTATAAGGGAGTCAGGAGAGATAGCTATCTTATGTGTTTTACAGGCTTTAGTTCATGCTAATCTAAAATATCAAGATATCAGCTATGCTTCTAAATAAAGAAGATTTCTTGCCTTGCTCCATATCTAAATTGTTGCCTATGGTATTGACTTTCCATCCACGTGGACCAAACTGCCAGAAAGTCTGTAGAAAGGTTGAATTATTGATCAGCACATTTCTCGCTTTTCATATACCCAATTGACTTGTTTTATGATGTTTTGAAAGGGTAATGTGATCTTTTACAAGTGGTTTGCTATTTCTTTATGGTAACAAAGTGTGTAAACGGGATCAATGTATTTTTTACGAATTTCCTTGCTTGGTCATGTTTTTAATTAAAATCACAAGTGCTGTTGCCATCGCAGTCAGCTATATACGGAAAAAGTCACATATCTTGTAAAAACTAGATTGGGAGTCTTTATAGAAGATGGTCATAACGTGCCGAGACCTCTCTGAATTATACCTACCTTCTGGGGTATAGCTGTTGTGGGGCAAATCCTACACAACAATTGGAAATGTCTTTGGTCTATAGGAGTACACAATGACAAATTGTCAGAGAAACGCTCTTACAGACGACTACCCAGATGAATCTGATTTTGATGCTGAAATCAATTAAAAGCTTGTATTATAATGGAGAAAGATGTCTGGCCAACAAAACAATTACAAGCAGCACTTTTTCTTTCTGGTGCCCAGTCCTTCTGCATGATATTATGAGATCTTTAGTCTACATGTAGAGCATGGGAAAAATTAAATAATATATACAGTACTATCATGTTACTTATCCAGTGCCAAGTTCAGTCCACACATAAATCCTTGGTATGTGTTGACCTTACACATGACAAATTGTCTTGCCTGCTTATCTGGGAAGAAGCCAAGATCATTGGTGGATTATCTGGTCATGTGGTTGGCTGATAGAGCAGTTCTATTTTATTGTTGTTATAGACTGTTGCTTTTTTGCCTCTGGTTTCCACTTTCCACCATGGGTATAGTACTGGTTAAAGTAGAACTCCCGCAAGAATTGGTTTTCTCTGGCCTGTTAGAAAGGAATATCATGTAAATTGTAGTAAAGCTAATCTTCTTATCACTAGCTTTATGAGTTGTCCACTCCTTTCTGGCCCTTAACTGTCCTATAACGCAATTGATCAAGTATGGCCGCGCTTATTAGAAGACCTTGAAACCTCAGGAAATTTCAATTCAAGCCGAGCTCTTGTTGCGCCTGACAGGGCGCAAAATAAGAATATTGACCGAGTATAATAGGCAGCGTCCACCGGCGACGACTCAGAATATATGATGCAAAATATAATGGGGAAAAAATTCCTCAATATATAAACCAGCCACACGCCCCCTCGGTGTAGACACATATCGATACACGGATATGTAGACAAGAGAAGATTTATTGTAAAAGGCCCTTAACTGTGTCATGTGACAAGAAATCAGACTCTCCAACTGACACAGCATTATACGTGTGAAAAGGAGGTCAGTTTCTCTGGAAGAGCCCCGATGTCAGTGTCACAGGAATGAATGAGGAAACTAATTTCCTGCCACACAATACATGTTGGAAAGATTGCTGGTCACATGACAAAGCTAAGGACCAGAAAAGGAGTGAATAACTGACAAATACGTCCATTTAAAGATTAAATTCACTACTTTACATCACACATCTTTCCATCAGACCAAAGAATAAAAAACAATTGTGAGCGTGCTAGTCTAACCATATGTGTCGATTAAATACCGGTAAGAAGAGGCACCCACAATAATCCTTGTTTATAGGGCGTTCATTGGACAGCATCATAATCTGCCTGAATGCCCATTACAGATAAGAAATAGTCAGTCAGCAATGATGCAAAAAAGCTTCAAGATCTACTACTGGAGTCTAAAGGTGACCAAACACCTTCCCATGATACCTAAACATGTTTGAATGAATACTTATAGAATTGGTAATCTCCTTTAATGTCATGTAGAGATTATATATGCCCTGATTTTCATCAAAGTCCACTGTGAGTGACAACATTATATACATGGTATTACCATCTTTATGCATGGTCAGGTCTTTCTACTCAATCTGAGAGTCATGAGACATTTGATCTTGCCATCATTTGTATAGTTAAACTGATAAAGGTCCATCTGTTCAGGATTTCCCTATTTGGCCCACACATGAATAAAACTTCTAGGACCACCTGCCCGATATCAGATTTATGGCCAGCTTATGCATGTTATTAGCTTCCATACCTATCTTTATTCTATGCTCAGTGGGTTAAATTCCTTAAAAACACAACAAGGGTTAATCAAGGACACTTAATACTTAAATCTACTGATAAATGACTAGGGACGTTCTTAAGTTTTATCTCAAAGAGGATACTACAGCAAAAATCGAAGTCTCTAGAGTGAATATATACCCACCTTTACATCTCATCACCCCTCGCTAATGTAAATGAATAACATTCTTATTTTCCATTAAGCTTCTCATTCATCAGGCCCAATGTTCAATTAGAAAAGGGCGAGAGACGACTCTCGCTCACTGACGCCACCTCTTTCTTGTCCCTACGGTTTCTTGTTCTAATGACACTAATTATCGTGTGCTTGGGGACTTGCTGAGCGTCCCATGGGAGGGGGGCAGCTGTCTATGCTGATGCACATTGCTGGTGAGTGCTGGGTGGGCAGCAGATAACAGAGGGGGGCAGCTGAATAGGATATCAAATGGGAGAATATGAAAGGGATCTAAAACATAAGAGAACATGAGAAAGGGAGAAGTTGTATGAGACTGAAAGAAATGAATAGAACAAAGCTGACAGGAACATTGAGATAAGAGTTGTCACCTGGGCAAAAGGTCATTTGGAGAGTGAAAGCATATGGAACTGAACCTAACATAACATAAAGTATCAGACATGGAATTACAATATCAATTTACAAAGTCAATTGTATCCGCATAGGAAGTTATGATAAGATATAGGGTTAAATTTACATGATGGCTGTAAAAAAGTTCTAAAATCACTAACTTGTTTGTTTTGTTATAGGTTTAGGCTGTCTACAATTTTTCATTGGGCCCCTAAGGAATCCCTTAAAGCAGTTGCAGATAAGTCTACTGGGACCATATCTGAACTTACAATAACTCCTGGATCAAAGCAGGCACTTCCATTATCGGAGCCCAGTAAAAAAGAGTTGAAGTCTGAGCCAAAAATACAAATGGTTGTCAATGTAAAGTCTGGTTTAGACTGTGCACAAAAACAAGTGATGGGAAGTATCAGAACAAATTTTGTGAAATGTACGCATATTGGACCCTTTATATGGATGCTGCCTGACTGGTCATCGGGCATTCATGGAAGGCCTCAAGTTAGAGAATGGCAACTGTTATGAAGGTCAAGTTTACCCAAGGTGAAGCATCAATATAGGGAAGGGTCTCCACTAAACTTATTTGCAAACTTCACGTCAAAGAATAACGTATAACTTATCTAATAACAGAAGTGTATACAAGTAGGTTGGTGGGCATCTTGATATATGTTTTGTAATGGAATCAATCCAAACCAAATCCAGATCTATGTTCTCTGCTTTCTCCAGAGTTTCTGAAGAATCTGTTTCGAATAATAGCTGGCCTAAATGTGGATGAACTTGCCAAAAAGGAAATGCGGAGAGTTCATAGAGTACCTACCTGACATAGTGATTTGTTGTATTTCTATTGAAGCATGAAGGTCTGTCAGCTACTACTCATGGCAGGTTACATCCCAGGATATACACACGTGGACAAAATTGTTGGTACCCCTTGTTTCATGAAAGAAAAACACACAATGGTCACAGAAATAACTTGAATCTGACAAAAGTAATAATAAATAAAAATTCTATAAAAATGATCAAATGAAAGTCAGACATTGCTTTTCACTTCAACAGAATTTAAAAATAAATAAAACTCATGAAACAGACCTGGACAGAAATGACGGTTCCCTTAACTGAATATTTTCTTGCACATCCTTTTGAGGCAATCGCTGCAATCAAATGCTTCCTGTAACTGTCAATGAGACTTCTGCACCTCTCAGCAGGTATTCTGGCCCACTCCTCATGAGCAAACTGCTCCAGTTGCCTCAGTTTGAAGGGTGCCTTTTCCAGACGGCATGTTTCAGCTCCTTCCAAAGATGCTCAATAGGATTTAGACCAGGGCTCATATAAGGCCACTTGAGAATAGTCCAATGTTTTCCTCTTAGCCATTCTTGGGTGTTTTTAGATGTGTGGTTTGGGTCATTATCCTGAGGCAAGACCCATGACCTGTGACTGAGACCAAGCTTTCTGATCCTGGGCAGCTCATTTATCTCTAGAATCCCTTAATAGTCTTAAGATTTCATTGTACCCTGCACAGATTCAAGAGACCATGTGCCAGATGCAGCAAAGCAGCCCCGGAACATAACAGAGAGCCCTCCCTGTTTCATAGTAGGGACAGTGTTCTTTTCAAGATATGCTTCATTTGTCCATCTGTGAAAATAGAGCTGATGTGCCTTGCCAAAAAATTAGATTTTTGTCCATCGGTCCAAAGGACATTCTCCCAGAAGCTTTGTGGCTTGTCAACATGTAGTTTTAAAAATTCCAGTTTGTCGCATTCAAGTTATTTCTGTCATCATTGTGGAGTTTTCTTTCATTAAACGAGGAGTACCAACAATTTTGTATATATACATTGGTTATGTAACCATGGCTCAACTTGGATAAATGTCTTAAAGGGGTTGTCCCATCTCAAGGATCCTATCTATACTGGTAGGCTATGTAAACTGAAGGCTATTCCTAAATATATTGCTTTAAAAATTCTGCTTTGTTTGCCTGCTATGGGACCTTATTCCTCCCATTGTTTACACAGTGTTGCTATAACCACAGACCTGGGAGATAGGACAAGTGACGTTACTTACTCAGTGTCGGCAGTACAATCCGCTCAGCTAATTGTAGTTTACTGATAAAGCCAAGTCTGTTATCACACAGATAACACTGAGGTTCTGTACAAGAATGTGCATATTATCTGATCTTCTTAAGTGTTCTGTGTCCCATTCAGAAGGGGAAAGAGAGGAGGAGAAATACAAGAATTGAGAAGCAGACACTGCATGTAGCCTTGATGAAAGACTATAATGGGAGAACCCCTTTAAGGGTTTTTGAAAAATGACCAGAAGAATCTTATTGTAGCACAATTTCTTTTGTTGTGGAAGAAGACTGTACTTGAAGACTCTACTTGATAGTTCTTTATGTCCATCTTACTAAAACTAGTGACATTCCAGAATAAAAAACATTCAGCTGGATTCAATGACCTACACATATGATTTCTAAAATCAATATCAGCCCCCATATTAGGTTGCTAGGTTTTGTCAACAAAAACAGCATGGTATTTCTCTACATCTTATTCAGAGCCTTTTACCACTTTTATTAAACCCAGGGACCAACCCTAGCGAGTGGTACCCATATTGGCTTAATATATGGTATGTATACCATTGGTTGGCTTCCATAAACTAAAACAACCAAAATTGCCTGGTAATTCTCCACCTCAGTTCTCAAGATATAGTGCCTTTGATGGTGGACGCTTGTTGGGCTTGATGTATCTGAAGGTACATTGAGGTAGAATTCCTCTTTAATTATGGTGGATATAGTAAATGAGCAGATTCTGGTTTTAATACTTGAAGACTCCTGTAAACTTAGAATGTGACTTTTCACATTATTAAGTAAACTTTCTCAATTACAATCTCCTCAGGGGCCCATTTAAATCCAAAATCTCCAAATGTGTATGTGTAAAAGTTCCCCAACTTGGAAATGAGGAATTTAAATTCACATATTTCAACCTAAAAAGTTAGATGTAGCCAGTCCATGGTATTGGTAGCCACAGCCGAGAGATCTCAATTTTCAGGAATGTGGCTAATATCCTGCAGCACACATCAAAAGGTTAACAATGTAATTACTCTGTGTTATTAAGTATTTAGAGGTTATAAGAGGATTATGTGCTTTAACTGGGAAACGTTCACTTAATCCATGCTTTGCTCATTGTAAGAAAAGATAAATGAGGTAAGAGAGTTATGTGCCGTAAGTAGGGACACCCGGGACTTGTTTCTTTAAATATTAACAATAATTATAAATCTTACTTTAATGATTCACTCCATATAACCTCTACCTATATCTCCTCCTATTACTCCATATAACCTCTCCCTATATCTCCTCCTATTACTCCATATAACCTCTCCCTATATCTCCTCCTATTACTCCATATAACCTCTCCCTATATCTCCTCCTATTACTCCATATAACCTCTCCCTATATCTCCTCCTATTACTCCATATAACCTCTCCCTATATCTCCTCCTATTACTCCATATAACCTCTCCCTATATCTCCTCCTATTACTCCATATATCCTCTCCTTATATCTCCTCCTATTACTCCATATAACTTCTCCCTATATCTCCTCCTATTACTCCAAATAACAACTCCCTTTATCTCTTCCTATTACTCCATATACCCTCTCCCTATATCCCCCTCCTATTACTCCATATAACTTCTCCCTATACCTCCTCCTATTACTCCATATAACAACTCTCTATATCTCCCCCTATTACTCCATATAACCTCCCCCTATATCTCCTCCTATTACTCCATATAACCTCTCTTTATATCTCCTCCTATTACTCCATATAACCTCTCCCTATATCTCCTCCTGTTACTCCATATAACCTCTCCCTATATCTCCTCCTATTACTCCATATAACCTCTCCCTATATCTCCTCCTATTACTCCATATAACCTCTCTCTATATCTCCTCCTATTACCATATAACCTCTCCCTATATATCCTCCTATTACTCCATATAACCTCTCTCTATATCTCCTCCTATTACCATATAACTTCTCCCTATATCTGCTACTATTACTCCATATAACCTCTCCCTATATCTCCTCCTATTACTCCATATATCCTCTCCCTATATCTCCTACTATTACTTTATATAACCTCTTCCTATATCTCCTCCTATTACTCCATATAACCTCTCCCTATATCTCCTCCTATTACTCCATATAACCTCTCCCTATATCTTCTCCTATTACTCCATATAACCTCTCCCTATATATCCTCCTATTACTCCATATAACCTCTCCCTATATCTCCTCCTATTACTCCATATAACCTCTCCCTATATCTCCTTCTATTACTCCATATAACCTCTCCCTATATCTCCTCCTATTACTCCATATAATCTCTCCCTATATCTCCTCCTATTACTCCATATAACCTCTCCCTATATCTCCTTCTATTACTCCATATAACCTCTCCCTATATCCCCCCTATTACTCCATATAACCTCTCCCTATACCCCCCTATTACTCCATATATCCTCTCCCTATATCTCCTCCTATTACTCCATATAACCTCTCCCTATATCTCCTCCTATTAATCCATATAACCTCTCCTTATATCTCCTATTACTCCATATAACATCTCCCTATATCTCCTCCTATTACTCTATATAACCTCTCCCTATATCCCCCCTATTACTCCATATAACCTCTCCCTATATCTCCTCCTATTACTCTATATAACATCTCCCTATATCTCCTCCTATTACTCCATATAACCTCTCTCTATATCTCCTCCTATTACTCCATATACCCTCTCCCTATATCTCCTACTATTACTCCATATACAGTTAGGGCCAGAAATATTTGGACAGTGACACAAGTTTTGTTATTTTAGCTGTTTACTAAAACATGTTCAGAAATACAATTATATATATAATATGGGCTGAAAGTGCACACTCCCAGCTGCAATATGAGAGTTTCCACATCCAAATCAGAGAAAGGGTTTAGGAATCATAGCTCTGTAATGCATAGCCTCCTCTTTTTCAAGGGACCAAAAGTAATTGAACAATGGACTCTAAGGGCTGCAATTAACTCTGAAGGCGTCTCCCTCGTAAACCTGTAATCAATGAAGTAGTTAAAAGGTCTGGGGTTGATTCCAGGTGTGTGGTTTTGCATTTGGAAGCTGTTGCTGTGACCAGACAACATGCGGTCAAAGGAACTCTCAATTGAGGTGAAGCAGAACATCCTGAGGCTGAAAAAAAAGAAAAAATCCATCAGAGAGATAGCAGACATGCTTGGAGTAGCAAAATCAACAGTCGGGTACATTCTAAGAAAAAAGGAATTGACTGGTGAGCTTGGGAACTCAAAAAGGCCTGGGCATCCACGGATGATAACAGTGGTGGATGATCGCCGCATACTTTCTTTGGTCAAGAAGAACCCGTTCACAACATCAACTGAAGTCCAGAACACTCTCAGTGAAGTAGGTGTATCTGTCTCTAAGTCAACAGTAAAGAGAAGACTCCATGAAAGTAAATACAAAGGGTTCACATCTAGATGCAAACCATTCATCAATTCCAAAAATAGACAGGCCAGAGTTAAATTTGCTGAAAAACACCTCAAGAAGCCAGCTCAGTTCTGGAAAAGTATTCTATGGACAGATGAGACAAAGATCAACCTGTACCAGAATGATGGGAAGAAAAAAGTTTGGAGAAGAAAGGGAACGGCACATGATCCAAGGCACACCACATCCTCTGTAAAACATGGTGGAGGCAACGTGATGGCATGGGCATGCATGGCTTTCAATGGCACTGGGTCACTTGTGTTTATTGATGACATAACAGCAGACAAAAGTAGCCAGATGAGTTCTGAAGTGTACCGGGATATACTTTCAGCCCAGATTCAGCCAAATGCTGCCAAGTTGATCGAACGGCACTTCATAGTACAGATGGACAATGACCCCAAGCATACAGCCAAAGCTACCCAGGAGTTCATGAGTGCAAAAAAGTGGAACATTCTGCAATGGCCAAGTCAATCACCAGATCTTAACCCAATTGAGCATGCATTTCACTTGCTCAAATCCAGACTTAAGGCGGAAAGACCCACAAACAAGCAAGACCTGAAGGCTGCGGCTGTAAAGGCCTGGCAAAGCATTAAGAAGGAGGAAACCCAGCGTTTGGTGATGTCCATGGGTTCCAGACTTAAGGCAGTGATTGCCTCCAAAGGATTCGCAACAAAATATTGAAAATAAAAATATTTTGTTTGGGTTATGTTTATTTGTCCAATTACTTTTGAGCTCCTAAAATGTGGAGTGTTTGTAAAGAAATGTATACAATTCCTACATTTTCTATCAGATATTTTTGTTCAACCCTTCAAATTAAACGTTACAATCTGCACTTGAATTCTGTTGTAGAGGTTTCATTTCAAAACCAATGTGGTGGCATGCAGAGCCCAATTCGCGAAAATTCTGTCACTGTCCAAATATTTCTGGCCCTAACTGTAACCTCTCCCTATATCTCCCCCTATTACTCCATATAATCTCTCCCTATATCTCCTCCTATTACTCTATATAACCTCTCCCTATATCTCCTCCTATTACTCCACATAACCTCTCCCTATATCTCCTCCTATTACTCCATATACCCTCTCCCTATATCTCCTCCTATTACTCCATATAACCTCTCCCTATATCTCCCCCTATTACTCCATATAATCTCTCCCTATATCTCCTCCTATTACTCCATATAACCTCTCCCTATATCTCCTCCTATTACTCCATATACCCTCTCCCTATATCTCCTCCTATTACTCCATATAACCTCTCCCTATATCTCCTGCTATTACTCTGTATAACCTCTCCCTATATCTCCTCCTATTGCTCCATATACCCTCTCCCTATATCTCCTCCTATTATTCCATATAACCTCTCCCTATATCTCCTCCTATTACTCCATATATCCTCTCCCTATATCTCCTCCTATTACTCTATATAACCTCTCCCTATATCTCCTCCTATTACTCCATATAACCTCTCCCTATATCTCCTCCTATTACTCCATATACCCTCTCCCTATATCTCCTCCTATTACTCCATATAACCTCTCCCTATATCTCCCCCTATTACTCCATATAATCTCTCCCTATATCTCCTCCTATTACTCCATATAACCTCTCCCTATATCTCCTGCTATTACTCTTTATAACCTCTCCCTATATCTCCTCCTATTACTCCCTATAACCAGGGGCGAACCTGCCCCTTTCGCCGCCTGAGGCGAACTACAGAAAGCCGCCCCCCCCCCCGCTGGGAGGAGGGGGCGGAGCGGAGGGGGCGTGGCTGAGCAGAGGGGGCATGGCGAAGTGAAGGGGGTGGGGCTTAGCGCCGTTCGCAGGCAGAGAGCAGGCACGGAGATGACCTGCTCTCTGCCTGAGCGTGAGAGGAGGCTGCTGGAGCAGCGCTGATCCAGTGGCCTCCCCAAACCGTGCTAAGCCAGTCCAGGACAGCTTGTCCTGGACTGGCTTAGGTAATCAAAAATGCCACCCTCCCTGAGGCCCTGGCATAGCGCCACCTGAAGCCCTCGCTTCAGGTCGCCTCATGGGAGGTGCGGCGCTGCCTATAACCTCTCCCTATTTGTCCTCCTATTACTCCATATAACCTCTCCCTATATCTCCTCCTATTACTCCATATAACCTCTCCCTATTTGTCCTCCTATTACTCCATATAACTCCGTCCCTACATCTCCTACTACAACTCATTCAGAAGAAACATTATTCAGGTGTTACAATGGATTTCACAGAACAATTAATTCGGGTCATACCACTTGGCTATTGTACAGCTTTTGTGCTCTCTATCAGTATGAAGGGAACGCTAATTCATCCTATAAGGACTGAACAGGAAGGAAGGAGTTAATTAGGTTCCTACTTGAATGCTATGACACCTGACCATGGAGGTGCTACATCCAATAAACAATGTTCTGTCTCACCGGATATTTACTCAAATAGTAACACAATTTCTTACTATTCCTTACAGGTACAACATCAGATGGACATTGTGTGATTGTTGGCCCAATCTCAATAAGACAATCCTTATATATACAGAGTAACTCTCTATGGATATTGTACTTGTCACGGGATGGTTAGAGTCTATACTATAGGCAATGTGTAATATATATTTCATGTGGAATGTATTCTCTAACCTGTTATATACATCAATGTGTAGTTGGCTGATTAGGGTCTAGTGTGTTAGCACATTGTATGCAAATCCCTCTAACTAGTGAGGACCAGTGAGGACAATGGGTGGAGATAATCTGATCAGTGTCTCCAAGAAGATGTTGGACGGTGCATTGTCCATAGTAGACAGGGAGTCTGCTCTCCTTGGTATAGGTGAGGGGGGAAGGATCTGTGACTCAGCCCTTCCCACCCACAGATAGAGGAAGTAACAGTTTAGTATATAGTTGTAGCTTGCAGTTAGTATGTGTTAGCCGGCCTGTGCACAGCTCTGCAGAGAGCCAGGACTTAGTTACAGGACCAAGGAACCAAAGTTATCATTGGATTGTGACTTCTGTGGACTTATTGTTATTACGGTTGATGTGACCGCCGCCGGCTACTAACTTTGTGGATTACAATAAATTGCTGTTGTCTCCCGACCTCTTGCGTCCGTGTTGATTCAAAAGACCATCCGGAGGAAGACGTATACCTTTGCTCTGTGACAACTGGTTGGCAGCGGTGGGATCAACAGCGGACAGCGAGATGGACTACAGCAGCCCAGCGATTAATGGAGCCACAACCTCAGAATACAGGAACTGGACTATGGCACGTCTACAAGTAAGGGCCCGGGAACTAAACCTGAGTTACCAGGGAAGAACGAAAGATCAACTGATCGAGGCACTGGAGGAGATGACCCTGCAAAGCGACCATGAGGAGGGCTGCCCCCAGGAGACTGGAGAGATACGGGAGTGGCAGGTACAGACCCAAAAGAGCAGATGGGTTGTTTTGTATGAGGAGGAGTTGGCAGTGCTGGGGCTAGGAGCAACTGCAGAGCAAAGGAGTAGAGCATTACAGAGGGCTCAGGAAACGGAGAAGGAGGAACAGAGAATGGCGCATGAAAAGGAAAGAATGGCGCATGAAATGCGAATGGCTGAGATAACTACGCGGAATTATAATCAAACGTCGGCCCCCAGCCCAACAGTGAGAGAACCACCATATGTCTCCCATAAACACTTCAAGACCTTTGATGAAGCGGCTGGGGATGTTGATGGATATTTTCAGGACTTCGAACACCAGTGCCACCTGATGGAAGTCCCAGAGAAGGATTGGGTCCGGTATCTGGTGGGGCACCTACGAGATGGGGCTGCGGAAGCTCTCAGAGCCATGGACCCTAGTGATCAGCGGGACTATGAGGCCATTAAAAGAGCGGTGCAGAAGTATTATGCCGTCACTCCAGAGACCTACCGAGTTCAATTCCGCTCTTTGTCTTACAATGGGGGAAGCTCCTTCCACATGTTCGCCCACAAGTTGAAGCAAGCATGCAAGCGCTGGCTAGAAGGAGAGGAGGCTGTCACAGTCGATAAGATCCTCCAAGTCATACTTAAGGAACAGTTCTTTTCCCAGTGCCCCGCTGAGATCCGTGAGTGGGTGCTGGAACGGAACCCAGCCACAGTGGAGCAAGCTGCTTCCCTTGCAGATGAGGGCCTGACCATCAAGCCGCAGTGGAAGAGGTTGTTTGCAGAGGAGCGGAAAACTACCACAGTCCGCCAGACACCCTTCATCCAGCCACCCACCTTTCGTGCCCGGCCTCAGGATTACAATTCCCCCTCTACCCCTGCCCCAGCCCATCGGCCTCCAGCTATGAACAACCCTGTCCCTAGACAACGACCTACTGGAAGAATGCTAGAGCGCAGATGTTTTGGGTGCGGGCGGCCTGGACATTTGCAAGCTAGTTGCCCTGTTAACATGGGGGCACGGGCCACCGTGGCATCCCGGCCTATTCACTACCTGGGAACCACCCCTAGGACTGAAAGTTTGGCCCCATTTCCAGATGACTCCATGAATGACCCATCTGTTCCACCTCCAGGGGTCTATGGGATTCAGCCTTCCGCCACACATCCCGCAAACCTTCAGCGGAAGCACTTGCAGGAGGTCCTACTGGATGGCCGAACAATTGTTGGATTCCGGGACTCGGGAGCTTTCCTAACGGTAGCGGACCCCCGAGTGGTTCGACCCGAGGCCCTAGAGGAGGGCCCTGGCCTTTCTATCGAGTTGGCAGGAGGTACTCGGAAACGTATTCCTAAAGCTACCGTGGAACTCGACTATGGTTATGGACCAAAACGATGCACAATTGGTGTGATGAGCGGGCTGCCGGCCGATGTTCTGTTAGGCAACGATGTTGGAAATCTACAGTGCCACTTTGTGGGAGCAGTGACCCGAAGCCAAGCTCAGAGAGACGCCAACATGGATCGACCGGATTTTTTGCCAGATGCCAGCCCTTCAACTCTACAACTTTACCATTCAGTACCGCCGAGGGAACCAACACCAGAACGCAGATGGGTTATCCCGGCAGGAGGACATATGAGCTATAGAGACTGATGTGCATTCCCCAATTTACCTGTGTAGGCCAATTGTGTCATGCACATGTTTTGAGAGGGGGAGGGGTTGTCACGGGATGGTTAGAGTCTATACTATAGGCAATGTGTAATATATATTTCATGTGGAATGTATTCTCTAACCTGTTATATACATCAATGTGTAGTTGGCTGATTAGGGTCTAGTGTGTTAGCACATTGTATGCAAATCCCTCTAACTAGTGAGGACCAGTGAGGACAATGGGTGGAGATAATCTGATCAGTGTCTCCAAGAAGATGTTGGACGGTGCATTGTCCATAGTAGACAGGGAGTCTGCTCTCCTTGGTATAGGTGAGGGGGGAAGGATCTGTGACTCAGCCCTTCCCACCCACAGATAGAGGAAGTAACAGTTTAGTATATAGTTGTAGCTTGCAGTTAGTATGTGTTAGCCGGCCTGTGCACAGCTCTGCAGAGAGCCAGGACTTAGTTACAGGACCAAGGAACCAAAGTTATCATTGGATTGTGACTTCTGTGGACTTATTGTTATTACGGTTGATGTGACCGCCGCCGGCTACTAACTTTGTGGATTACAATAAATTGCTGTTGTCTCCCGACCTCTTGCGTCCGTGTTGATTCAAAAGACCATCCGGAGGAAGACGTATACCTTTGCTCCGTGACAGTACTTTACAGAGAAACTCCACGAAACTGGTCAAATCATTTCCACCACTAACTTTCCTTCATCTGGGACACATATTCAGCTCATGGCAAAAGGGGCCCTTGTGAAAACACTTATTGGTTCCTTGTTTTCAATTATTCCAGCATAAAGTACCCCCCGCCCGAGCCTATATAACAACCAACCAGAACTCGCCATGAGGTTCACGAGTTTAGGCTTTTACCTGCAATCTAATAGACAATAGAAAGCCGAGGATAAGATGATAGGATCTTCTCATGTACTGGGCCCCATCACTGCCAATATCTGGTTATGTGCTCGGCTTCTCTAAATACTTACACCAGTGTCACGAACCCTAATCTAGACCACAATATATACTCTTTCATCTTAGATAACATTTAGAAACTAGAATTAAATAGATAATTCCAAAGAAAGAAACACAGGAGAAGCAGTAGAGCGCACCCTGAGCACCAACGTGCATGTCTCATGTGGTATGTGAACTGGTTGCCAATCACTGGTTGTCAACATGTGTACATCCTTTATAAGAATCAAGGAGAAGCCGTGTCACTGCATTGCAAACTCTGAAACCAGAGCCAGATGCCCAAAAACCAGGCATTTTTAGCTGACCCAACACATGAGTCCTTACGCTAGTTTCACACCTGCGTTCGGCACTCCGTTCTGTGGTTTCCGTCTTCTGCATGCAAGAAGACGGAAAGCACAGACCGGGTCCGGCCGTGAGTGCCGGTGAGTGTTTTATGCTCTCCGCCGCAAAACCGTTTTTTTTAATCCGGACACAGAGTACTGCATGTCCGACTCTGTGTCCGGATTAAAAAACCCGGTTTCACGGAGCCTAAAACACTCACGGCCGGACAGCTTTCTCACCCATTCAAATGAATGGGTGAGAAAGAGTCCTGAAGGTAAACGCCGCTGTTACGAGCGCTCCCATTGAAGTGAATGGGAAGTGTTCGGCAGTCTGCTGTAATGCCGGCGTGTACGGCTCTGATACACGCCCGGCGTTACGTAGTGTGCACGCACCCTTAAACAATAAACTATGCAGATTTGTAGTTGAGATGAAACGAAGACTTTTTGCCAGGTTCACAGATAGATTACAATTGGGGGGTGGGGGGTCTTAGTAGAAGGACACCCTGTGTTTAGCTTATTGTTAGAAGAGTAGCTAAGTGTTACGGTATATACTTGTTCTACACAGGCCTCTGCAGACAATTGAGGTGAATATAACACAGGAAACATTTCATTACTTACATGAAATGGGGTCTTGGGGTCCTGTAGTGGCATTTGGCTTACAGAATGACAGAGCAGGAAACTGAATGCTTCCTGCTCTTCCATGCATTTCAAATGTATCGGTAACCTTCAGACACTGTTACAGTAGAAAAAATTGCATGTGTTT
The DNA here is from genome assembly GCF_031893055.1 of Leptodactylus fuscus. Taxonomy (NCBI): domain Eukaryota; kingdom Metazoa; phylum Chordata; class Amphibia; order Anura; family Leptodactylidae; genus Leptodactylus; species Leptodactylus fuscus. The sequence continues at coordinate 119,776,948 of NC_134270.1, read as the reverse complement.
ATGGTGGCCCCGGTTTGGGTCCCACAGAGTAAGTCAATTTGGCATTGTCATTACAGGTTTGTTCAGAACCTGAAGTAATTGATACTGTGACTTGTATACAGTTTACAGTCCAAACTGTAGCTGAATAGAACAGGGCTGCCTCCTGTGGGTGAAACACCTGACCGAACCAAATCGATCTACTAGAATACCAGGCCATCTTTCCACAGGTTATCAGTATCAGTTACCATTAGGAGGGGGACAACCCCAACATGATGTAAATGCTGCAGTTTGGCCAAATCCCACCCACACCTCGTGGAAAATTACGTGCAGTGGACACGCTGCGATTTCCAAAACCATTGTGGTTTTGGAACTCACAGCATGTCCATTGTACCTACAGAAACGCCATCAGTTTCCCTATAGGTATAATGGAATCAGAAAGTCCACAGTGGAAAACTATTCTGTGAAAAGCGCTGCGGGAAAAACCGCAATGTGTGGATTTTCCCACAACGTTTTCTTGCTGCAGCCTGCTACATGGGCCCTTAGTCTAAGGTGAACTTCTAATAAAAAGGGCGATAGCACAACTGCTTGACATATGGTTAAAAAAATGGCATAAACCTAGTGTATCTTGATCCCAATTCCAACTTTTTAAGTTACCGATAATCCCTCATTCTTTCAATTGCAGCAGCATGTCCAATAAGATAAATGGATGCTATAAAACTCTGTAACACTGAATGTAACATAATTTGTAAGTGACGGCTCGCCGCGCTATTCTTTCGCATTTTTCTCACGGTTAGGCAATTCTACACATAAGCATTGTGTTTATTAAACCAAAACTGTATCCAGCTTCTTTTAAATGGGACTTTTATGTTGTTTGTTAGGAAAATCTGGTACAATTAGGATTAATGAGTAGAAGAGTATAGGACTGCAGGGGCAGGAGAAAATGCTTTAATGTTTATTAGAAACAGCCTCCAAATAGATTTTTATAGGAGTCATAGGGTAGCCTGCAATGCAAAATCCCCGCAAGTTAAATTACCTATAAACTTCTAAGACTGTGCATGTCCTTACTAAAATCACCTTCAGTGGAGCAGTAAAATTAACCCTTGCGTGTCTTGTTACTATGCCTAATAAAAATGATGCTTATCATTGCCATCATGGTCATCGGTATTGTAGTGGGGCATGAGTAATGCTCTTATGGGACATCTGAACCTGTAGATCTTACCATATTGACTACCCAACTGTAGCCATCAAATGGTGATCAATAGCCACACAAAACACTTTCAAGTGTTTTATATACCCCAACAGTTATTTTTTTTTACAAGACAGCCCAATATTACCTACCTGACCATAATAAATTAGGCATGTAATTTGACCATAAACTGAGAGGCATGTGGCGTGGACTGTGTTAATCCGGTTAGTATATAGATCTATCCATTCCTGTATGGAGACCAGTCAACAGATGTGTCCTTATACATTTGTAAAAAAAAAAATCTAGCTGAGATATTTTTCCACCTAGCTTACATTCTCTCCCAAAATAATACATCTAATTGACTACCGTGTTGGATACGCAGCAGGTTTCTGCTTACTCTTATGGTTTTCAAACAGCTGGTTAATATTGTTTATGACCTTAGATAGCACTGGATTAAGGATCCTGATCTAGATCAAGGATGTGGCGCAAACCAGTGAGTTGACACTAAACAGAATTTTGGTAATACCAAAAGTTGAATAACTATGATCCCTCGAATGGCAATTGGGAGATGGAGAATGGAGTCCTACAGTAGACCCCATGTAAAGGAGAACCTGCCTAACAGTCCTAGGAAATAGTAAGCCACCTCCTGAATTTTACCTAAGACTGATGTAATCATATCAGTAGTATGACAGATCTGGCTATGCAATGGATGGATCTACTACTTATATACTTTGTGAGGTACTAAAATGCTAAAAGGGAAGACAATCTAAAAGGGTGTTCCACTTTTTATTTCTTTTTTCTCATTCAGGGGCATAGCTAAAGAAGGAATAGAGGTCGCAATTGCACTGGACTGTGGTGGACTTTGGTGGTGCAAAGGTCCTTCTGCCATATACTCCACTATTCTAAATGGAACGTGGTAAGTGAGGGCTTTGTTAGAGATTTTGCATTTGGGCCGAGGACCTTAAAATGATATCCCTTACTTAGATTTGTCTAAAGATCACATTGTCCTTCCACTGGGATCCCTTTCCTGTTCCACCATTAAATCACACCAATTTAACTTTTCTTAACTACTTTCCATACGTCAGCTTTGGCTCAATGGTCATGCAAGTGTTGCATGAGAAGCCACTGGAGTTAAAAGCTGTAGAAGTGGGCCTATTGCCCACCATTATACACAGGGTATCTTTGACTTTGGTAAAATAAATAAATATATATATATATATATATATATATATATATATATATCTGAACTTAAATTTTAATTTTAAAGGGGCTATCACATCAGGACACAGGATCCCTCTCAATAAGCCGCAGTGATGAGACTTTAAAAAGCAATGGCAGACTTAAAGGCTATGGACATCTTTTTTTCTTTTTGGCTATTGTGTTAATAGATATGTTTTATTGATAAACATCACTTTTTATTTTGATTTGCATAAAAATGCCGTGCAACTTGCTTGTGTTGCTATACACTACAGGCTGCCCTGTCCTATTATCAGCAAAATCCATCAGAGAAGACCCAGACAGAAGGGACTGTCCCTCTCCCTTTTTTGTATTATATAAAAAAAAAAAAAAAAAAAAAAAAAAACCATCCACTAGGCATTGTGTACATTGTACAGCCCTGTGATAAGATACACATAAGGGTCTTACACAGACAGGACAGGTATTCAGAAATACCATTGAGAGTGTGCAGAGAGCTGTGTGCTGGCACTTAAAACTGTGTGCACATGGTTCTACAAACTACACAGTCAAAGAGAAAGAAGGGAGGGGGGAGAGCTGAGCTACACAGGTGAATTGAAAATAGCTGTAATAGCTGTAATAGCTCTGCCTGTTCGGGTCTCTGCGCCACCCTCTGCTTGCGTGCTGCGGCACAGCAGGCGGGTGCAGTTTGGTTCTTGGCTTAAAGTTTTTGATCGCACTGTGTGAACTCGGCTCTAGTTCTGTGATTGTATTTGCACCACACCTGTCTTCTGCCCTTGTTGCCTCTGTCCATTTAATAGTTAATTTTGTCTTGCCTGTGATTGACAGCCTGCCTTCCTGTCAGGTTCAGGGTGGGTTCTTCCTCCCTATTTAGCCTTGGCTCTCATTTACACCAGTGCTTGCTATTGCCTTGTGCATACTTGCTCCATACTGTCACTATTTTTGCTTGCACTCTTATCCTTGACCTTTGGCTTTCCCTTCTGACTATTCTTTTGGACTCCGATTTGGCACTGCATCGCTCGACTGTTACTGACCCTTGGCTAGCTGACCTCTCTTTGTTGTTGTCCGTCTTGTCTCCGTTTTGTGTTTCACATATTCAGGAAGGGACTGTCTTCATGGTTGCCGCCTATTACATAGGATAGGGCCTGGCAATAGGAAGGGACAGTTGGGGGCTTCAGCTTAGGGCTCACTGTCTCTTGTGCCCTGCCCCAGGGTTCAACTGCTACTGGGGAATTGCTGTCCTAGCAATTCCCTTACAATAGCGAAGACATCATGTTCCCAGTGCTAGAGAATGCCCCGAACCAATTGAAGAGGTTATAAAAAAGAAATGAGGGATGCTGAAGGTATAAGAAAAAAAACTGAAAAAAATAGATAACTGCAACTTTTTTACTCTAGAAACTTAGTAAGACATGAGGTTATTGATTTTTCATGCACAAATGTGTTCATAGCCTTTAAAAAAAGAACTCTGGTAATTGTTTGCTGTTATTATGTCCCCATTCTGCCAATATATCTCATTCAGTGAGTATTACATTATTTAGTTATTTCTTTTATCTGAAGATTTATAAGACTCTTCTCTTCAGGGTCATGGTGACTCCTTGAAAATTGCATGCTTTTCTGTGGTTGAAGGGGTTCACTTCGGCACTATCGGCTTTCCCGATTTGTGCGCCGGGTAAAGCGCTATCGGTCCCGTAGGGCTTTACAGTCAGAAGGGCATTTCTGACACTTAGCAAGGGACGTCCTTCTGCCCAGCAGCGCCTATCGCGCTGTACTGTGGAGCGGGGAGGAACGCCCCCTCCCTCTGCTCACACAGCTCGTCCATAGACGAGTATTATCAGGAGAGGGAGGGGGGAGTTCCTCCCCGCTCCACAGTACAGCGCGATAGGTGCTGCTGGGCAGAAGGGCGTCCCTGGCTAAGTGTCAGAAACGCCCTTCTGACTGTAAAGCGTTACAGTACCGGGACCGATAGCGCTTTACCCAGGGCACAGATCGGGAAAGCCAACAGTGTGCTGAATTCAGCGCACTGTTAGCTTTCCAGCAGTATATAAAACTGCCTGTGCCCAATCTGATGAAAGGTCCTCTTAAGAATTTCCAGTAATGTTTTAAATTTTTTTCAAATAAATAGCTGTATTTTAAAAAACATCTTAAAAATCTTGCCATTCCAATTTTTCCACTAAGCCTAAAATAGTCTGTAACTTCCTGCTTCCTATAGAAGGTGTGAGGGAATTGCTAGAAGAGCAATTCCCCTGTGGCTTCTGGTGAAACCTGGGAGGAAGGGAAAGAAAAGACAGTGAGTCATAAGCTGAGCCCATCCCCTGTCCCTGCCTACTTTCCTCACTGCCCTAAGCGGCGTAGGACAATAGGGCGACAGTCCCTTCTTATGATATAGGTGATAACACAGAATGAAAGGCAAACAACAACAAACAGGAGGTCAGCTAGCCAAGGGGTCGGAACCAGTCGAGCTGTGCAGTACAGAATGAAAATCCAAGAGAGTAGTCACGAGAAAAGCCAAGGGTCAGAAATGTATATACAGACAGTAACAGTTTAGAGCCAGCACACACAGAAAGGCAAATATCAAGCACTAAAGTGAGGGTGGGAAAACAATATATAGGAAGTAAGAACCTGCCCCAGACTTGATTGGAAGTAAAAATGTCAATCACATGAGTAAAGCCTGGTTCACATCTGCAATCGGTATTCCATTTGGGAGTCCGCTTGGGGACCCCCCAGAACGGAATACTGAACGCATTAAAAAGCAGTGAGCAATGAAACCACACGGAGCCCATAGACTATAATGGGGTCCATGTATTTTCCGTGTGGTGTCCACATGAATCATGCGGAGAGAAAAGTACTTCAAGCATAGGTACAAAGGTAAAGATAAGAAAGATATAAGAGATGGATGTGGTGGAAAATCAATTACAGAAGTGAGGGAATAGAGCAGTATTCAGATGGTACAAGGAATCATAGCTGGACATACGTCCAAGAGAATGGTGCCAAAGTCTGAATGGGCAAGGATGTTACAGAAGGACCATGGGCAATGGACACAATAGGATGGAGCAGACCATATTCTCTTGTATGGAATTTTCTAGGCATGCTATGTGACCTGGGCAGAGGTCATTGTGTAGAGGGGAGAGTAGATAACTTGTGAAATCCTCTATTTTGACTGTTGGATTCTGTGTCTTAGCTATATGTACACGATACATGATAGATGAGATGTACTGCTACATGCTGATGATTTTTATATAGCTTGTCTGTGGTGGTCCCAGGTGTCAGGTGATCTCTAGGCACTTAATGGTGACCTATTCTAAGTATAGGTCATCAGTATTTAAGGCCTGTTATATAACCCATTTAAAAACTTAATAACATGCCCTTATTTATGCTGCCCTTAGACACCAGCCATAATAAACTCAGCCCTACTTACAAACTCATCAAATACTAGTTCAGTCCATAGATGTCTGTCTGCATTGGACAAAGTCAGTCCCATATTGGGGAGATTCTTATATCATAAAGAGATGTTACAATTTGTTTTATATAATAGAGAACTCTCAAGTCAACACGCTCCTTATCTTGTGACCGTATGGTGGCATTTCTGTCCTTTCAGCTGTGTGGGGCAATGTGTAGTCTGTAGATAAGGCTGCAGCCTCAGCAGAGATTTAACACTGCAGCAACATTAATAATATAATATTATAAACAGCGCTCGTGCCAAATGGAGCAGCCTGCATCTTCAGTGTAATAGTTTTCGCATCGGACAAGTTGAAACTATAGTATAATTCTTTCTTAATGTACATTAGAGACAGGATTCTGCAGGTTTTATTGACAACGCTGTGCGCACAGCGGCCCTTGCTCCTGAATTTTTTATTATATGGTTTTATAACTGCAGACGTGTGAACAAAAGAAATGCAGGAGTGCGTTATTAACCCATAAGGAATGGATCGCCAATCTGCTAACTCAAAACGGATGTTGAGTACGAGCCAAGAACATCATTTGCTGCACAATGTGGCCACGTGATTTACTCGCTTTGCATGATGCAGCTGTGTTTAAAGAAATGGTTTGGCTGATCAGAATATTCTAGGAAAGAGAAGAGAGGATTCTGTCTAGAATAGAGAGGATGAAGAAAGCGAGAATATGTCAGTATGAGGCAAGTGAGAGAGACGGGATACATATTTTTGTTATGGCATAATAAATGTTGTCAAACCATAGTAACCATTGTATTAGAGAGTAGAAAATACCCATGTACCAAACAGGTATTACTAGAATTATAGAGGCACATGACCAAGTGTACATTTTGAGGGTCTTCTGATACTCTGATCCATTCTGATATTTTATAGAACCTGCTCTAAAAAATAGCATAATGGAACAGAATATCAGAACATTGGAAGACCCTCAGACCGCACACTTGGTCGTATCCATGAAACCTTAGCATCAGACCTGTTTTGGGTCCAGCACAACATGTCAGTTATCAATAAGGTCTAATAGGTTAACTGTGAATCAATCCATACAAATATTATTATACTTACCTAAGGGTAAGTTCACACGGAGTAACGTGCCACGTGATGTGGCACGCATACGGCGTGTGAGACTTTGAGCGCCGTATACGCTCCCATTGATTTCAATGTGAGCCTGGATCGTATACACGGCACGTTACTCCGTGTGAACTCCCCCTATTATTGTATCAGAATCTGAACCCACCATAGCATCCTAGGGTATTCTTATGGCCATCCAAACCTGTCTATCTTGATCAGTATAAGAAAAAATATATCATTGTACCGTATTAGTCAGTGGATATGAAATGTAAAGATTGAGAGTCCTCAGTAGTTGATACCTTTTTTAATGGCTAACAAAAATTATGACAGATTGCGAGCTTTCGGGACTGCTAAGGTTCCTTCATCAGGCTGGTATAACACAATATCTGATGGCATGCATATTTATACAGGAACAGAGTGTTTGATACACAATTGATGGAAAGCAGTACATGAAAATAAACAGATAAGTTCAAAAAAATATGTCAGTTCACATGACGGATCTCTGAGTCTATATGGTCCCTTTGATTGGTGACGTGGTGTCAAGCTCTTGTGAAAGGACATAAAACCATGTGACAGATTTACCCCCCCCCCCCCCCTTGGAGTGTGTCAAAGGTCATCATACATTTATATTCCTATACCCTTCTGTCTTTTTTGCTTTTGAAATTTCCTCTTAAAACCAGGATCTTCATGTCATAGATCAGGGGTCCTCAAACTTTTGAAACAGTGGGCCGGAGGCAGAGCAGGTCACACAGACATCGGGAGCGGTGCCCTCCAATAGGTAAAGTGAAGTGCGCTCCATGGCCTGGCCCGAGCTCCCCAAGAGCTTCATTATAAATGCACGCCTGCCGGCGTTGTCAGCGGGGCCAGACAGAAGTGCTTGGCGGGCCGCATGTGGCCCATGGGCCGCAGTTTGAGGACCCCTGTCATACATGATATCCTCATGCAGGAGAGCAAAAATCTCTGTATGTAGAAGATCAGATTGACATCCCGATAAATATTTAAATTTTGGTCTGATGGATTGATCACTTACACACTCCTTATTGGCTCAGGGCTGAGATACTGATCAGGAATTCCTTGAAGTGAATGTACACCGTTACCGCCATGTTGTTATTAGACCTAACATGATGTCGGGAGTTATTTCCTATCATTATAGCAGTCAGACCTCAGATTCTGTATGGCACCTCTATTGTTGTAAATCTCTCCTGGTGGTGTGATACCTGCACTGTAACTGTCCTGCCCCTATGAGAACATGACATGACCAAAACACAACTGGAAATGTTGCATAAAGTTGCAGATTTTAGCAAGATATATTATTGCAAAACTGAGTCTGATTCTCTGCAGATGGAGCTACAGCCCTTGGTACGCTCTTGTAGTGCAGAAGCCTGAGTCAATTTGCTGTCGGAGGCAGACATGCTGTCTACATGGTATTATTAAGCATGTGTTCTAGCATGTTGATACACACAAGTCTTATGAGCGCGCCCTATCTGTGATGATGACGAGGTCTCTGGCAGCCGAAGTTTTGATGAACAATCTTTTTAATCAAGAGGAAACAACCACAGGAAGCTTCATCCTTCCAATTGTCATATTGTGAAATCCAGGCTATATCCTCGACATCATTATGTAAATGCTTCCACATCTGACTGCCATATTTCGTGGGTTTAAAATCTTTTTCCTTTGCCAAGGACCTTGATGGAATGGTCAGACGCCAGCGCAATCGCACAGTGTCACTGCGACCGATCATTCCTCAAACCCTGAATCAGGTTCAGTCCAACACACAAAAGTTATTCCTGGGTACAGGCTTCTTGGCTGTCATTCACATAGTTTATCCTCCACTTTAAGGATTCATCAGTCACATGACCAAGCCGAGGACCTGTTCAGAGTGAGGCTTTAAAGCGTATTTTCAACTACTTTTGATTTTCAGGCAGGAGTTGTGTTATTAACCCATTTCTGCTCTGCGCTGTACTATTATGTCATGCTGGCCCAAGGCCCGAGACCTGCCGCTGGAGTTTGTAGACACTAAAAATCTGGTGGATTAACCCCCTGTATGCCATGATTAATAGCAAGATTCTCCTATCCCACTCCTCTTATTCCTGGCAATAAGATCAGGGGGTCCAAGGGGTTGGTATGACAGCCAGAAAGCCAACCAACAGCCTTCCTATGAACAGTTCACATAGTGGACCTATATTTGATGTGTAGCAATATTATGGGGATCAGAGAGCACAGGTTCAAATCCCCATCTGGGACATGTAAAAAGTAAAAAAATTAAAATAAAAAAATAAACAAATAATATACAGATTTAAAAAAAAAAAAAAAACTCCTTCAGACCTCAGCGTAAATGCAAATTCCATCCACATATTGCAGAAAAGTACGCGCAGCATGTCAATTATACCTTAGGAAATCCTGGTGATTTCCTTATAGGAATTGAAGTAGAAAGTCTGCAGTCTACATTTCCGCTGCTTTTTTCCCCGCATCACTTTTTCAGTACAGCCCACTACCTGGGGGCTTAGTCTTACATTTAAGCACATTAGACTTTTCTCTCTGCATTTTTAAAGTGGAATGAGGAACGGAATCCCCAAATGCGCAGGTGTGAACCTAGCCTAACTGTGCCATTTTGATGCCTTGTGATAGCTGAGAAATTCATCTTTCATGTGACACCAGAAGTAGCGTTGTAAGTTTTATAATGCCCAAGATATAACTGCTTGAAGGGAACAAGGGAAAAAATGAAGAAGTGCAGAATTTACGGATAAGAACCTCAATTTGTTAATAAAGTATATTACAAAATGACACAATGACACAAATACAGATGGAAAAGTTCTTTGCAAGTTTAGATACATTTAAAGTGTAATGCAGAAAACTTTTTTGCTACTCAAGTAAAAAGCTGGTAGTCGTTTATCTATATTAGATCAAAGGGAAAAAACATCTTTTAGATTATTAGTAAACTTTCTCATTACTGGCAGATTCAATATGGTTTGCAGCAAGTGGTTGTTTATATTGTACAGATGATACTTTTATATGTTGTCAGATCTAATACTGCAATAATAATCCTTATCTAAACATGGCCACTACTAAAGTAAACTCATTCAAGTACAGTATAATGTTACATGCTATCATCTAACTAGAGATTCATGAAAATACTCCTAAGTATTGCTTGTAATAATAAGAAATACATAGATTAGACTTTGCTGTCAGTTAATTGAAAAGTTTTAGGAGGCAAAGTGATGAAAAAAAATCACCATTTGGCTATTTTGATTTTTTCCCCAATAGGATGTTCACCATATGGGATAAATACTTTTATATTTTAATAGTGTTTATGTTTTTATTGTTTGATTACTTTTATATGTGATCTAGGGAAGGGGGTGATTTGAATTTATTTATTTTTTTCAGACCCCCTAGCGACTTTGAACCTTCGAGGATCTGATTGTCACTGGTTTGGTTGCTGGACGCTACATATCTGTACAGTGAGTGTACTGTGCCTTATACCATCCATACAAGGGGTGGGGGGACATCCTGGCTCAAGGGCGCACGGCAGGATTCATTTATACACCTGTAGGCCTGTTTGAGCCAGAAAACCTGTCAACGGCCTGTAATAGCTTTTCTACAATATTACTGGAGGTGGCTACCTCTCAGCTTTCTTCATCCCAGGTCTCTACAGAGTTTCTCTGTCAGCAGACTTCACAGTCAACCCTCACTTAATAAAATAGGACACGACCCTCTACTCCACCAATTTGCTCTCTCTGTCACAGAGCCAACGAATGGTGGGAGTTATCACCCTATGACAACATGTCCCTACACCCGTATATTGCCACCTTGGTGAGGAGAAACCCTTTAAACCTCCACAATTATGGCATCCAGGGACAGGATCTTACTAGCTGACCTAACACGAGAGCACAGCTACTACCATAACAAGACATTCTACATCATATGAATAGGAATCATACATTTTCTCATAAAAAGAAGTCACAAACAGGAAAACATCAATTATTTCATATTACTTACTTGTGACACGTGCACACCAGGGCAAGCGTGAAGTGTAGTGTGGCTGGAGAAGGGCATGGACAGGGGCATGTGGTTTGTAGTGTTACAAGGGGTTAATAAAGCTGGTACTCTTATATGCATGGGTGGTGTTAACCACCAAGCAACCCAAGCTATTGCATAAGATCCCATAGATCGGGGGGGGGGGGGGGGGCTATACTGGTCGTACACTGACCATCAGTTACACTAAGGGGGTTGTATACTAGGGGTGCAGTATTTGGGGGGTAGGCGGGCGACAAGTCCACATCTGCTTATATGGTCTTTGCTAATTTACTGGTCTTCAGTGCTGTTGTCTAGGTCTATATATGAACCCCCTCTTTACAGAATATGCTCTGGATGCCATTCCTACCTTAGGAGAGAATTACAGAGTTGCATATGAAACATATACAGCTACAAACCCCATCCTCATCCTAGTATCTGAATGGACATTGCTATCCCAGTGGGTGGGTTTGTTTAAAGGTCTCATTCAGGAGGGGAATCCTAATTTGCTACGATACCTGATTGCCCAGGTAGATCTATTAGAATCCATTAAACAATGGATCCAGAAGTGACATAGTTGCCAAGACACTAGTGTGAGCAGAACCAGGGTTAGGACAAAATGTCTGCTTTTTCCAGAAACCTCTACTTGCTCATGGATTTTGTCTGGTTTAAAGTGAAGTGACTGAGCTGTAATACCATAAACAACCAGAGGACATGTGTGGCAGTGTTGTCATGTTTTTCTAATCATGCACAAGTACCCTCATATTTTTAATTCACTGAATCCACATGGCTAACAAACAGCAATCTTCAAAGAACATGTCACCCTGTAATGGAAGCATACAGTGTTTTACTCCATGTGCTATAAATCCTGTTCATGGCAATCTACACAAAAAAATAAACATGCTCCCTTATAAAATCACAAGCACATTGAAAACATACACAAAATCATTGAGCAAATTGGGTGTCAAGCTTTGATGAATAGGCCCTTCAGTGTTTATTTGGGCTGACAAGCAGGGTGGCTGCCTGGTGGGGTCTTTGACCTTTATGTAATTACACAAGAAGACGCACAAAACTCCCATGTTAAAAATCAGCCCTTAAATCTGCCCTGACGCAGACAGCCCAACCTGAAATAATCCAGGCCTAATGCACAGGAGCTCTGGGGGAATATTCTTCCTGGACCCATTTAGCAGTAGAATTTCATAAATATCCATTTTGCATACATCAGGATAGGTAATGCCGGTTTGTTCTGCTCCACAGACGACTTCTCAGGTTTCCTGTGCTGAGATTAAGGAGATTGTTCGGACACAGAGACAGAAGAGAGTGCGGCTCTGTAGGATATCACATTAAGGATATCCAGTGACAAGCAGTGATATTTAAAGCTTGAGTTTCTGAGCAGCCGCTTCTGGCCTTCACAAGGGATCCATCTTCTATTTGTAAGACCTGAAAGCTCGGTCTTATTATTTGGCCCTTCCCTTCCTTACGGATGCAACCTAAAACCCTGAACCTCCTTTATGTCTGGAGGAATCATGAGGGCATCTGCTGTCACTATTTAAAAAAAATCCTATTTATGATTGTGCCATGTATCCCCCGTGGGGGTAAACAGGCCAGGAGGTGACAATGACCATCTGTCACTTTCTTAAGTGCCTGTCATCTAACATTCAAAAGAAACAAAAACTTGACACAAATATAAAAAACTAACCTCAATACAATTCACATCATGTCCTATCATAGAGATTAGCCACGTCGTCTATATTACATTTTATTTACTGTTAAAGGCCGATTCAGAGAAAATAGGGCACAGTGGTGTTCAAATAATACACCGTACACATAATACCATGATATAGTGCCCAGAAGGGCTCAGAAATCACTGCTATTCAATAAATAATGTAAATTATATTCCATGGTTGTAGGGTTAATTTTAATCTGTTGTGCTATTGATAAAATTTTTTTAGTCAAGAGGTTAATAATTCCATCCCTGGTGGTCAGCGCCGCAGCTCCCATGAGGCGACCTGAAGCGACCGCTTCAGGCGGCGCTATGCCAGGGCCCCGGGGAGGGCGGCATTTTTGTCGCCTGGACTGGCTTAGGGTCACCGTCACTGAGCGGTGGATTGGGGAGGCCACTGGAGTAGCACTGCTCCAGCGGCCGCCCTCACGCTCAGGCAGAGAGCAGGTGCCTGCTCTCTGCCTGTTAAGACGCTCGCTCTGGTAAGCTCCACCCCCTCAGCTCATCCCACCCCCTTCCGCTCGGCCCCGCCCCCTCTTCCGGGAGGGGGGGCTTTCTGACGTCTGCTTCAGACTGCGTCTGCGTCTGCTTCAGGTGGCAGAAACAAATGGTTCAGCCCTGCTGGTGGTCTAGTGTCAGGATGGACTATGCAGTTCAATCTCTGATTTGTGTGGGTGTGCTCTAATAGCTGCACAGTTCTCTCTATGGTGGGGCGGATCACTATAAATGAACAACCTGCCTAAATTTTTGGGGGGTTTAGGTATTTTTAATGGCAGGAATATCATAGTGTGTAGCATAGTTATTGACATCAAAGAGAGTGGACACACCAAGGACATGTAATGAATTCTGTTATAAATCAATGGGATGCACCCAGATATCTGGTGATCTGCTTGAAAATAGATGATACTTTTATTAATGGAAGAAATAAAGGTAGTACAAACAAAAATGTGGGGCTGCCATCTTGAGCTTCTACCTTGCTATGCTAACAGCATTTAGGGATATGCTTTACAGCAGACTCATGGCACTAGGCAGCAGTAGATTCAAGCCTATTCTATAGGAGACTTTTCTAGACATGCTCTGTAGAGGAAATGGAAGTAGATAAGCAGTGACATTATCTATTATCAGAATCGGATGCAAGGATGGGTCAGTGCCGTTATCTACAGTACTATGCAAATGTTTAGGCAAGTGTAGAAAACACGCAGTACAGTAAATACAGGTAGTCCTCGGGTTACGACGGTCTCGAGTTAGGCCGTTTCGTGGTTACGACGCTTAATACGACGCCTCATTCCGACTTACGCGGTTTTGCGGCGTAAGTCGAACTACGCGTAACTACGTGCAGCGGCGGAAGAATAGAGTCTGTACTGTACACTGTACCCGGTTACACAAGTAAAACGAGTCTCCTGCACGCCATAACAACCTTCATTATGGCTCCCAAGCGTAAGCCAGATTCATCTGATACCACTGGATCAAAGAAAAGGAAGGCCATCACCATGGAGGTGAAAGTGGATATCATCAGGAGATCTAATAAGGGGGAAACACCAACAGAAATTGGCAGGTCATTAGGACTTAGTCGTTCCACTGTTGCTACAATCATCAAGGATAAGGTTCGTATCCTTGAACATGTGAAAGGATCTGCTCCTATGAAAGCTACAGTGATAACAAAGCAGCATAGTGGGCTTATCATTGAGATGGAAAGATTATTGGTGCTTTGGTTGGAAGATCAAAATCAACACCGTATCCCTGTGAGCCTTATGGTTATTCAGGAGAAGGCTAGGCGACTGTTTGAGGCGTTGAAAAGAGAAAAGGGGGAAGGAAGTGAAAGTGAAGAATTTGTGACAAGTAGGGGTTGGTTTATGCGGTTTAAGGATCGTGCCAATTTCCATAACATTAAAGTGCAAGGTGAAGCTGCTAGTGGTGATGAGAAAGCAGCAACTGAGTTTCCTAAAGCATTGGCTGAGATAATTGAGGAGGGTGGTTACTGTGCTCAACAAGTGTTCAATGTGGATGAGACAGGCTTGTTTTTTAAACGTTTGCCTAACCGTACGTATATTGCCAAGGAGGAGAAGTCAGCACCAGGCCATAAAGTCGGGAAGGAGAGACTGACTTTGCTTCTTGGGGGCAATGCTGCTGGCGACTACAAACTGAAGCCCAGTGGTGTAACTAGGAATGGCGGGGCCCCGTGGCGAACTTTTGACATGGGGCCCCCCCAACACCGAAGATCTAGACCGAGTCCCTCCTACGCATTCCTGCGCGCTCTATTATGACCAATAATGTCCCCTGCACACAGTATTATGTCCCTTAGAGGCCCCTGTACACAGTATTATCCCCCATAGTGTCCCCTGCACACAGTATTATGTCCCTTAGAGGCCCCTGCACACAGTATTATGTCCCATAGTGGCCCCTGCACACAGTATTATGTCCCATAGTGACCCCTGCACACAGTAATATGTCCCATAGTGGCCCCTGCACACAGTATTATACCCAATAGTGGCCACTGCACACAGTATTATGTCCCATAGTGGCCCCTGCACACAGTATTATACCCCATAGTGGTCCCTGCACACAGTATTATGTCCCATAGTGGCCCCTGCACACAGTATTATGTCCCATAGTGGCCCCTGCACACAGTATTATGTCCCATAGTGGCCCCTACACACAGTATTATGTCCCATAGTGGCCCCTACACACAGTATTATGTCCCTTAGTGGCCCCTACAGGACTAAATACTGTCACGTCACCGCTATACCAGGACAATTGTGGATAAAAAATCTGGTCATGTGCATTACAATTTAGTAACTCCATGTGCCTCATATTAATAGAAGTTAACCCCATCATGTCCCTCACATTAACCCTTGTGTACCTCACATAAGAGTTACTGATATGTGAGAGACATGGAGGTAATAATAAAGTATCTTCATTATTATTACCCCCATATGTCTCACATATCAGTAACTCTTATGGTGAGGCACACAGGGGTTAATGTGAGGGAGATGATGGGGTTAACTGCTATTAATATGAGGCACATGGAGTTACTAAAACAAAAGTAATCACCCCAAATGCCTGATATTAATAAGTATAGTAACCCCAGTATGTACCTGTGCATCTTCAGTTTCAGTTTCCTGGAGCAGCTTCTTCTTCCTCTCTTCTGGTGTGCAGGACAGCAGGAGCTCGGCAGGGATAAGCCCCGCCTCCTGGGCTCTCCTCAGCCCTCTCATTGGTGGGCAGAGGACAGGCAGAGAAAGGGAGGGGGGAGAGAGGGGGAGCGTCCTGAAGCGCTGAGAGGAGTCAGACCTGCAGCTCCTGTGTGTCAGTGTCTCAGCCATTGCTGCAGCTTCGGGGCCCCCTGTTGGTGGAAAGTATTCCACCACAGGGGGCCCCGATCATTATACTCAGGGGTCCGAAAAGACCTCCGAGAATAATGATAGCAGTGGTAGCAGCTGTCACCGGGCCCCTAATGTCCCGGGCCCTGTGGCAGCTGCCTCTGTGGTAGTTACGCCACTGATGAAGCCCATGCTGGTGTATCAGGCTGAGAATCCAAGGGCACTCAAGGGCATTTCAAAGGGTCAACTACCAGTCATCTGGAAGTCTAATAGGAAGGCATGGGTGACACTTGCAGTGTTTGATGACTGGTTCACCAACCATTTTGTACCAGGCGTGGAGTGGTATTGTACCTCCAAGGATATCCCCTTTAAGGTGTTGCTAATTCTGGACAATGCCCCTGGACACCCTGCACATCTGGATGACTTTAACCCTAATGTCAAGGTGGTTTATCTTCCACCTAATACCACTGCCCTAATACAGCCTATGGACCAAGGAGTCATTGCTACATTCAAGGCCTACTACCTCCGAAGGGTTATTGGCAATGCTTTAGAAGCAACTGAAAAGAATAAGGACTTGACTCTAAAGGACTTTTGGAAAACATACAACATCCTTGATGCTGTGAATAACATTGCTGCTTCCTGGGATGAGGTTAAGCAGACCAGTATGAATGGTGTGTGGAAAAAACTGTGTCCCCAGTTTGTGAAGAGTCAGTGACTAGTGTCATAAAGAACGTTGTTGATATGAGTAAGACAATGAATCTGGAGGTGGAGGAGGATGATGTCACAGAGCTACTGGCATCTCATGGAGAGGAGTTATCTGCTGAGCACTTATACAACTGGAGAAGCAGATGATAGAGGAAGAGGAAGACATACCAACCCCAGAACCCAAGAGATTTACAAGGCAGGGCTTGGCAGGAGGTTTTGCCCTGATAGAGGAAGGGTTGTCAAGGTTTGAGGCTGAGGATCCCAATACGGAGAGGTACTCTAGGGTTGCCAGAGGAGTCATGGATTGCCTTAGGTGTTACAAGGAGATCTTGGAGGAGAAGAAGATGATCTCATTCCAAACTAACCTGCAGCAGTACTTCAAGAATGTAGAGAGGCCTGCAGCAGATCCTGCAACAAATCCTGTACCCTCTACCTCAGCTGCCCCTCTTGACTCACCAGCCCCAGTATCTCCAGCACCTTCTGCAGCCTCCTCCCAATAAACCTGTTCTCTCTTTGGAATTGTTATCTTTGTTATCTTTGTTTATTACAGTACACTGTTTATTACTGTTACAGCACTTACAGTATTTCATTATTAAACGTACTGTACTGCACAATATTTTACTGTACCTGTGTTTATTGATAATTATGTAGGGTACTGTATTAGAATAGGTGTTTGGATAGGCTAAGTGTTTACAGTACAGTACTGTTATTATGGTACAGTACTGTATGAACGTATGGTCCGACTTACGTCGAAATTCGGTTTATGACGCCGCTTAAGAACGGATCAACGTCGTAAGTCGAGGACTACCTGTATGTTCAAAAATTGGCGCATATAATTGGGGGTTTTGTTCTCGTTGGATGTGTGGACATCGGCTTTTCCATGTGTGCCACAAATTCTCCATATCTTGCAAGGTGCAAGAAATGAACTATAAGATCCTGTCTCGGTGGGACAGAGTCCCCTCTGCCCTTCATGAGATATACCTCTCCACGTTGGACTGATGCAGGGGGTGTAACATTGACCAGAGCACGATGACACGTTTAGTGGGGATGTACACTGGTCGAATTATTTGGGCGGTCACTGGAATCGCTTTGGATGATGACACTGTTCCCTTTCTCCTCTCTGTCTTCCCGCAAAAGTTCAAGATGTGTGGTTTGTTCTCCAAGATGTTTAGAACAACCTCCTTGCCAAGTTCCTTCAAAAACTGTGTGCAAGTGTAACTAGAACAATTGATATGGAGTAGTGCGATGGATTTAGCTGGGTGGATGGTGAGATAGGGTCCCAATCCTTGTCATATAATGAAAAAGATCCCACCACGAAGCAATAATTCTTTAGTTTGAATGCTTATTTATTTTCAAAGAATTCAGTAATGCTTGGTGAAATACTAAACGTTTTCGGCCTGTTCGGCCTTCATCAGACTCTACAAAGGTAAAATAAAACAGTGGAACAAAATTGAGCAATACACCATTGCATTATGTGTGAAACTGTACAGTAATTTCTAGTGGCTAAGATATTAGTATACAAAATATACAAAATATACAAAGACATCACAGACGTGCTACATTGTAAAGAGGAATAAAGGATCAAGCTTGATATCACAGGGAGTCATGTTTGAGCCTATTAATAAACATAGATGTACATGAGGTTTTAAATCGCCTTTCAGCCGTATGGGTCCTTGGTCACACGAAGTTAAGACATAGATTAGGATATATAGAAAATGTCCCAGTTGCACCAAGAGAAAATATAACAATCTCCCGATTGTGTATACACCCCTATAGAGATAAAGAAGCAAATTGAGAGTGGAATAACTGGTAGAACGTACCACATCAAGCTGATAGTAAAATTGAAGATAGGTGGAAACCATAAGATGGTTCAAAAGACCTGTGGGTAGATATATATTGTTATGACAGGTTGTAATATAAAATGATAAGAGTGGTATATGTGTCAAGATGAATAATGCCTTACCCTCAGTAAGCTGGGGTAAAAATATTGTCACCAGCACGGTAGAATGCCGTATAGATAATGCTGTGGGAGTACGTATATGAATTATTATACAGAGGTGTACTTTGGAATATGATGAATCAAAATAGAGTAAAAATGGCTTACCCTAGAGCAAAAACTGTGTGGCTGAATAGGTCTGAACAGATAGAAATGCTATTGCAATAGGAGATAGCTGTAAATGGAATACAGGTAGTGTTTAGCACCTAATCTTGTAGTATTACAGTAAAAGGAAATAGCAAATGTTATTACCTCTCTCCCCTCCTAATGGTGGCTGAAGCAGTGGTGGTGCAGTGTGCCCTGAGGATAAAGGGTATATTAGTGAGGGTCTTTATGGTCTGTCCCATAAGGGAGGTGGAAATCTGTGGTATGCTGTCACAAAATATGATGATCCTCCTTACCTTAGGAGGAATGTGAGGTGCGTCCTCTGTCATTGGTGGTGTGGTAGACACTGCGGGCGGTCAGCGCTTTATCGCGCGCTGAGCCGACCCGCTGTGACGTCACGACGCATGCGCATCATGCGCAGTGATGTCCCGCCCGGCGCACGTACCATTCTATTGAATGGCAGTGTAGCCGGCCCTTGTGATCAGCGGTCACGTGGTGAAGCGTCCCCACGTGACCAGTCACCATGGTGACCACTCGGCTAACAGGCACAACGTACTGCCGTGTGGAGGATAGAGAGGAGGGGCAGCAGCCTTGTATACATGAGTCCCCCTTTGACAACAATAACAAAGGATTAAGTCCCGCCCTTCCTATTTCCGGTCGAAGATCTCTTTCCGGTTTTGAGAGTTTGCCATGTCTAGCAGGGGTATAGGCATACTGTTTCGTGGTTACGACGAGCCTGCTGCAGAACCTCATTTGCTAAATGCTATACAGTATATATATTCATTTGCCGAATGCTATATATATGTATAGCATTCGGCAAATGAACACTGATTCTGCAGCAGGCACGTCCTTGCTACGGGCAGGCAAGAGTTTTTCTCATTGGAATGAATAGTCCGATGTTAGACTCCGCCTCCTCAGACGAGCCTCTGGCAGAACCAGCGTTGATTGGCCAAATCACTGGCAACTGGCCAATCAACGCTGGTCTATTCATTTCAATGAGAAAAAGTCAACTGGTAACAGCATACTTACCTGCTCGTAGCAAGGACGAGCCTGCTACACAATCAGCCTTCATTTGCCGAATGCTATACACTGTATAGCATTCAGAAAATGAGGTTCTGCAGCAGGCTCGTCGTAACCCGAGGACCATACCCTGAAGTACATACCCAGCCCTGGTTAATTCACTAAGGAACAGGAAGTCTTCTTGCCGCCCTTCCATTGCGCATGTGCCAACCGGAAGTTCGCAGGGGGACTCATGTATATTGTGAATGAATGTTTGGATGCCTATGGGAGAAAAGGTGTTGTTGCATGTATGTCTGGAAGGAAGTAGTGAAAGTAAAATGGAGGTGAGGATATGCCAGTAAAGGGGGATAAATCAGAGAAAGGGTAGAAGATATATATGGAATAAATAATCAATTGAGATTAGAATTGGTACAGAAAAGAGGAAAAGGAGTGTTAGCTACAAGATCCAGCATTGCTAAAATCTGCAATGCCAAGTGATGATGGACCAAGGATACCTTACTCTGCGGCGTCACAAAAGTCGTCTATCGGCGATTCTGAAAAAACATATGAAACACATGTTAATGTCAAGAGTCCAGAGTTTACGGATTATGCTATGGATTTTATAATTAAAGGGGTGGTACGTATGGATAAAGGGTATCCTTCTAGGTTGTAGCCTTTTATGGATTTTTGGAAGAATGTAGAAAACTGGTGTAACGGGGGATGAATTGACCAGGAATTGTATTGTATCGTCATCTATTGTACCTAGTTGTCTGTGCAACTGTAATGTATCGTCTATTCTTTCCTTGATCCTATTCAGAGGATTCTGCCTCAGGGGCTCATAGACATCCCTGTTGTTTAGTTGGCCTAAGATTTCTTCCACATAGTCTGTCCTATCCATAATGACTGTAGCGCCCCCATTGTCGGCCGGTTTTATAATGAGGGTTTTATCCTCAGTGATGGACCGTAGAGTTTGTCTCTGTGCTGGAGTTGGATTCGAGACGCACGAGAGTCTATTGCCCTCTATTTCTCTACGTAATGCGTTAACATCCCTCTGGATTAAATTGATTGTGGCCTCAACTGCTGGATTATTCTTAGGTGGTTGGAAAGTACTTTTATTCCTAAGTCCAAGTGACTTAGATGTGATCAGCCCCGAGTTATCTGTGATACTTGTCACAGTATTAGTTGGTTGGGTCGAAAAATAGGCCTTCAGGCGTAAGGATCTGAAGAACCTCTGTAGGTCCAGGTCAGTCTGAAATAAATTAAATTTATAGGAGGGGCAGAACGAAACCTAGAAGGATACCCTTTATCCATACGTACCACCCCTTTAATTATAAAATCCATAGCATAATCCGTAAACACTGGGGCACCCTGAAAAGATCATTCCCCAACATAGAGGAATTTCAAAATGGATTTATGCCATGCTACAAACGCCCTAAAAACATCCGTGACACCGTAGTGAAAGCTGACCTTGGTTCCAACCAGCGATTACCCAGACAAACATTCCTAGATACACCCAGAAGAGGCACTTTTCCTTGTTTAGGTTGCCTTCAATGCTCTAATATACTTAAGGGTGACAAGATTTACCATCCTTTGTCGGGACGAATTTTCCCGGCATCAGGATATTACACATGTGAGTCTACGTATGTGGTTTATTTGATTAAGTGCCCGTGCGGTCTCGCATACGTTGGAGAAACCACCCAACGTGTGCGAGACCGCATACGCCAACACAAATCGAACATTCGTTGCCAGTTATTACATCTTCCTATACCAGCTCACTTTATCAGTCAGAACCACAACATCGCTCAATTACGCTTTCAAGTATTAGAACAGGTAGAGGCACCAAGGAGGGGGGGCGACAGAATACGCCTCCTAAAACGCAGAGAAGCGTTTTGGATCTATACACTTCAGACTATGGAGCCCCAGGGACTAAATAGGGAATACGACATTTCTGCTTTTCTTTAAATTTGGACTCTTGACATTAACATGTGTTTCATATGTTTTTTCAGAATCGCCGATAGACGACTTTTGTGACGCCGCAGAGTAAGGTATCCTTGGTCCATCATCACTTGGCATTGCAGATTTTAGCAATGCTGGATCTTGTAGCTAACACTCCTTTTCCTCTTTTCTGTACCAATTCTAATCTCAATTGATTATTTATTCCATATATATCTTCTACCCTTTCTCTGATTTATCCCCCTTTACTGGCATATCCTCACCTCCATTTTACTTTCACTACTTCCTTCCAGACATACATGCAACAACACCTTTTCTCCCATAGGCATCCAAACATTCATTCACAATATACAAGGCTGCTGCCCCTCCTCTCTATCCTCCACACGGCAGTACGTTGTGCCTGTTAGCCGAGTGGTCACCATGGTGACTGGTCACGTGGGGACGCTTCACCACGTGACCGCTGATCACAAGGGCCGGCTACACTGCCATTCAATAGAATGGTACGTGCGCCGGGCGGGACGTCACGGCGCATGATGCGCATGCGTTGTGACGTCACAGCGGGTCGGCTCAGCGCGCGATAAAGCGCTGACCGCCCGCAGTGTCTACCACACCACCAATGACAGAGGACGCACCTCACGTTCCTCCTAAGGTAAGGAGGATCATCATATTTTGTGACAGCATACCACAGATTTCCACCTCCCTTATGGGACAGACCATAAAGACCCTCACTAATATACCCTTTATCCTCAGGGCACACTGCACCACCACTGCTTCAGCCACCATTAGGAGGGGAGAGAGGTAATAACATTTGCTATTTCCTTTTACTGTAATACTACAAGATTAGGTGCTAAACACTACCTGTATTCCATTTACAGCTATCTCCTATTGCAATAGCATTTCTATCTGTTCAGACCTATTCAGCCACACAGTTTTTGCTCTAGGGTAAGCCATTTTTACTCTATTTTGATTCATCATATTCCAAAGTACACCTCTGTATAATAATTCATATACGTACTCCCACAGCATTATCTATACGGCATTCTACCGTGCTGGTGACAATATTTTTACCCCAGCTTACTGAGGGTAAGGCATTATTCATCTTGACACATATACCACTCTTATCATTTTATATTACAACCTGTCATAACAATATATATCTACCCACAGGTCTTTTGAACCATCTTATGGTTTC
Organism: Leptodactylus fuscus; assembly: GCF_031893055.1. NCBI lineage: Eukaryota > Metazoa > Chordata > Amphibia > Anura > Leptodactylidae > Leptodactylus > Leptodactylus fuscus. The sequence continues at coordinate 119,754,068 of NC_134270.1, read as the reverse complement.
CACCTATCTTCAATTTTACTATCAGCTTGATGTGGTACGTTCTACCAGTTATTCCACTCTCAATTTGCTTCTTTATCTCTATAGGGGTGTATACACAATCGGGAGATTGTTATATTTTCTCTTGGTGCAACTGGGACATTTTCTATATATCCTAATCTATGTCTTAACTTCGTGTGACCAAGGACCCATACGGCTGAAAGGCGATTTAAAACCTCATGTACATCTATGTTTATTAATAGGCTCAAACATGACTCCCTGTGATATCAAGCTTGATCCTTTATTCCTCTTTACAATGTAGCACGTCTGTGATGTCTTTGTATATTTTGTATATTTTGTATACTAATATCTTAGCCACTAGAAATTACTGTACAGTTTCACACATAATGCAATGGTGTATTGCTCACTTTTGTTCCACTGTTTTATTTTACCTTTGTAGAGTCTGATGAAGGCCGAACAGGCCGAAAACGTTTAGTATTTCACCAAGCATTACTGAATTCTTTGAAAATAAATAAGCATTCAAACTAAAGAATTATTGCTTCGTGGTGGGATCTTTTTCATTATAGAACAATTGATGCTCTTCTAAAAGAAAAGATTGGTCACACCAAATACTGATCTGATCTAGAGTGAGAAATATATAAGAAGTTCTTATACTTCTACCTTCTACTCAATCCACTCCTGGTTTTAAAAACCACAGCAAAATCTGCAACGTGGAGCTACTACTTTAAAGCTAAGGTCCAATGTAGCGAAAGGTAGAAGTATAAGAACTTCCTATATACTTCCCATTCCTTTTGTAGTCACTCCTAGCTTTGGCTCAAAAAAAAACAACAAAATGTGTAACAATAAAAGCTGTATTTCTGCAACGTGGGGCCTCAGCCTTAAGGATAATGAGGTTGAGCTATATCCTTTACAGAACCTTAGGCATATTTTTCTAACCCTGGACAATCCTTTTAATCAACACCATAAAAAACATCTGACACCTTGTGACATCTTCAGTGTTGGCTTTTTTGGATATTTTAAGTCACTTTAGATCTCAGAAATTTAAGTAACTTGAAGAAAATATATAGTAATTTAAAGATGTCAACTTTGTAATTGATTTTTAGGGTTCCCAACATTAAATTTCTAAGAATCGCTGAAATATTGCGAGAAAGCCATAATTTTCCTCCATTTTAATTAAAACTAAGCCGAAACTATGTTTTACCCAATAAATCCTGCGCTTTCAATGTTCTTATGTCAGGAGGCGCTGAGATGGCGATAATAAGGTAGGATCTTATGAGATGTTTTAATGTAATACAATTTCTTCATGTCAGGAACCTGCATGAAAATAGTTAAAAAGATAAAAAATGTGCCAAGAAAGTTTTAATGCTTCCAAAGTGTTGCTGTTTTCCTTCATTGGTTCTGTAAATCATTTCTTAGTGAATTTCTATCAGGGGAGAATTAATCATACAATTAAAGGGGTTGTCTAGTTTAAGAAATTCATTTCCAAATTCCAAATTAGGAAATTCGTGACCTTCAGAAATTACCCAGAAAGGAAAGCAATAAGTATCATGATGTCTCACTATCTGGTGGAATGAGTATGTCTGTACCTTCAAATTAATTCACACAGACATATTTTTGATTCAATTGCTGTCTGTGTCTATAATGGGTTGCACATGTTGTAAAAGTGGTGAATGCTGCCGGTCACATAATCATTTTGGAAAATATTCAACATGCTCCTATGGATATATGGAGCTCCATACAATCGAAAATCACACTGATGTGACACCAACTCTATTCAGGTAGTCCACTGATTTCAATGGACACAATGTAATATCTTATTTGTCCAGGAGAATTAAAGACTTAGGCTGAGCCCCCATGTTGCGGAAACACAGCCTTTTTAAGCCAAAGCCAGGAGTGGATTGAGCAGAGGGGAGAAGCATAAAAGCTTCCTATATACTGTATTTCCCATTCCTCTAGTAGCCATTGTTGGCTTTGGCTCACAAAAACACAACAAATCTGCAACAAAAAAAGCTGTGTTTCTGACGGGCCTCAAGGGCCGGAACCGCCGCACTAAAGCGCTGCGGGAACAACCGCGGCGTGAACATATAGTGGTTCTTCCCGCAGCGCTTTGAACAGAAAGTTCACAGAGTTTTCCTCTGCGGACTTTGTTACAATTATATCTACGGGGAAGCCGCCGGCGTTTCTGTAGATATAATTGACATGCTACGATTTCCAAAACTGCGCCGGTTTGGAAATCGCAGTGTGTCCGCGCTGCGATTTTTTTCCGCAAAGTGGGCATGGGATTTGCATGAATCCCATCCACTTTGCAAGTACGTTTCCATCGCGGCCAAATCGCCTAAAGTTGCCAGGTTCCTCTGCAGATACCAAATAATTGCTGAACACCCACTGATCAAAAAAAAGGTATTATATATTGCACACCAACTCTTAAAGTAAATCCTCACAATACAGACATAATTCTAATACCCCACTTGGATACAGTTCCAGCCCTATTGATTTCTGGTAGTAATGGCAGGTATCATGCCAGAACCCTTGATCTCCAAAATTGTACTCCCAATATCCGTATAGCTATAATACAAGCAGAAAATGGGGCTCAGAATCTACATAAAAAAGTGCTATAGTACTATTGAGCTCTGCCACAGGTACAGTTCTGTAGCAATAGTACAATGACAGACCTAGGAAGGCTCCCAGCTGCTACCGTCATCTCACCACAAAGGAACTTGTTTGGGCCCTTAAAGTAAAATAACAATCTAAGATGTCATGGTTGCATATGATCACGGCATTTGAGGGGTTAAAGGGGTATTCCCACGTCGCATACTAGCTAGTCTTCGCTGCAGTAAATTCTTCTTTCTTCCGGCTTTGTTGCGTCATTGGTGGGCGGGGTTACATATGCAAAGCCAGCGGCGAGAAGTCATCGCTTCTATGCCGCTGGCCCTGTGTGTGCGCTGCCGATGCACTAGGCATCGGACGTACAGCCTTCACAATGTAATACAGACCCGGCACCGCTGTACTAGAGAGGCGGATGCCGGGGAGTGTAGGCGCCGGCACAGGTGAAGCCAGCAGCGGCAGGAGCGATGCTGCTATTCCACTCCGCAAGTGTTGTACAGAGGTTGTACTGGATAAGAGTAAAATATGGCTGCCCTTTACCAAAAACAGCATCACATCTGTCGAGAGGTTGCATGTGGTATTGCAGCTCAGCCCCATTTATTTCACTTCAATACCAAACACAATAGATGAAAGGATGGGGGTCTCTGTTTCTCGGGACAAAGGAGCCATGTTTCCCTATCCTTGGATCCCCCTTCAAATTCTAGCCCAATAAAGTGGTCTGTTCACACTGGTGCCTTGACAGCCGTGACACATAGATCGGTTGCATAATGCTTTCTAATGGATCTATCTGGACAATCGGGCATCATAAAAAATAGAACTGCCCTTCTGACTAATACATCCAAACAGGCCCACCTAACAGGGCACTACTCTGTTACATGATGCACGTTTTCTGGAAGAAAGCAGCCATGTCTTCCTAATTTTGGGTAACCCCTTTACGATTTCATAAAATCTGCCTATCTAACCTAACATATTTGTACTGGGTATCCTGGGAAAGGAAAAAAAAACAAAAACTAGCTAAGATTTCTTTAACCAGCTGGAAAATACCTCAAGGTTGGAGATTAAGTGCATTCCACTGAAAATTGTATTTCCTGACCATAAAAGTGTGTCTGTGGTTAGTTTCAATGAATTAGTCTAATTCGCTAATGAAAAAAGGAAGAATTACGTAAACATGACTTGTACTGAAGAAACCTCTGCCTGTCAGATTCAAGCAATGAGAGGGTTTCAATAATACAAAGGAGCAACGGACTTGTAAAATAGTAAATTACCGTACGCTACGAATATGATGGGACACGAGAAAGGAGGTGCTGAGAAGTTTATGGGGAGAAAAAAGTTGTATCATACAAACAACTTTACCATTTCTTGGGTTACACCCAGGTCTTGTGGGTTTTTTGATGTCTATTGAATGAAATACAGATCCACGTTCCACTTGTCCCACCTCACCATGGACTTCTCTACAAGCACTGCAACACTGGTAAACGGTGAGGGAAGAGACCACCATTGTGGTTAAAAAAAACAATTTCCTCAAATAGCCTCCTCAACTGGAAAGAGGATAAAAAATTATGGGAAGGAGATCCTTCTGTCCGAGGCATGAGTTGTCATAAACATTATTTCCCAACGCCTGTAATGGGCCCAGTGTTGTCGGTATGCCCCTGTTAGGAGTAGAGCCGGAACCTCTGCAGTGGCATGCAGGGGTTGCCGGCCTTGCCCTGACATGGACCGGGACCTGTGTTCTTCTTCCGGTGGGGGATAATTTTGGGCCTGACAGAGACTATTTGTTCAACACTTATGCTCCCACTCACCGCTGGCTATTCAATTTGTACTGGATGTTAGCTGCCTCTCCTGTATTCCATATGTATCCTGCTGGACTTCTTGGTTCCATCCCTGACTCTGCTTTCGCTTCCTGACTGTACTCCGCTTTCTCCTGCTACGACCTCGGCTTGTCTACAGACTCCTGCTTCAAGATCACAAATTGGTGCCACTCTGCTCTCCTGTTACTGACCCGACTTCCTTGACCTCTCTCCTGGATTAGCCCACTGTACTTCATTGACCTCACATTGATGGCTTGGATTCGATGAGTACTCTATTGGTGTTCTGCTGCCACCTTCTGGTGACCACGATCTGCTGCTTTCTGCTTCTTTAGATCTTTGTCTCTTCACTGGAAGTCGTCTGGGTCTGCTGAGACTAGTGGTGTCCTCTACGTCCGTCGCTCTCTGACCTGTAACCTCCCTGCCCAATGGTAGTTTCCAAGTCCATTCCCACCATCATTGGCTCTAGTGAACATCCCTGGAGAGTCGAGGTTAGTGCGACTCGGGAGTGCACTGGTCGCTCAGCGCAGTTTTTGTGCTATTTGATGAGTGTGTCTGGTGCTGGGACTCACTGTTTTGCCCGTTGCTGCATCTGATCCCTAACAGCCCCTCTTCCTATAGAGGGTACATAGGGAGCATCCATACCTAGGTCCTTATGCTTAAGTTGGACCAAAGGGACCATTGCCACTATGAGAAAATACATTACAGTTGTTTTCCTGTAGACATATTTAAAGGGGTTGTCCAGGAATTACAGATTTTTCCAGGAGGCTGGGGAAGGTGAAACAATAAAAAAAAACACACTCAACTGTCCACGAGGGCTTGTTCTTATGGAAGTCCTCTAAGGAAAGGAACCGGGATGTCACAGGTATATGAGTGACGTCACGGATTCTTTCCATAGGCCACTGTTTGGTCTCAATCAGACTATATTCAGACAACCAAGCTGCAAGACATTTTGCATTCTAGGAACAAACATTCTCACTGATCTCCAATACAGTTAAGCGTATGGAGGGATTCGTGAAAACAGACAAAAATAGGACATAACCTATATTTGGACAGTCCATGACAGACCATCAAAATAACGGTCATGTGAATAGCCCCCAATAACCACTGTCGTATAAATATAGATTTACTCATGATAGAAAACTGGCATGGTCTATAGCTGAAAACTATATGTATGCCAGTTCAGTTCTGGTGCACAGGACCACCTGGGTTGCACCAGAATTTTTGAGAGACTGGAGCCTCTTAAGACAGTCACATCTTGGGCTAGAGAGGGAATTGATTAAGACTAGAGTAGGAAATGCCAATCTTAATAATATACACCATGTAAGATGTCATGACAATATATTCCATATGTTAGTATTAATAAAATTTCAGCATGTCTTTTATCAGTGCTCTAAATAAAATAATAGAGGTCAATCCAGTGGAAGTAAGAGCTCAACGCATGGTCCATAGATATTTTCATGGTATAAGCCTCTTGAAGCCCACAGGCTGCAGAACAGAAACATAATCCTTTAACATAATTAAATTATTCTTAAAATTAGTTCAGCTCCTAAAGTAGCATGAAAATAGATGTACACGGGCCATGACATGCCGCTTGCATGACCAATGCTTCCTGCCACAGACCAGAGGTCATAGCAACGTAATCTGGTAGCCTAAAAATTGGAGATGTATGCCAGTCTATAAGAAAAGTAGTAGTCATTTCTATATATAAAAATCCATACCAACTATCAAGACACAGAATGGCCACTAAAGGAATGGTAAATATATAGGAAGTTCTTATATTTCTATCTTCTGCTCAAACCACTCCTGGCTTTGGCTCAAAAAGAACATGGGGCCTTAGCCTAAATGTGAGAAAATGCACCAAATTTGAAGAGCTTGTCCGGAAGTAAGCCAACTAATAGGTGGTATAGACTAGACAGGCTAAAGATGCTCCAGATTTCTCATCCAGCATCGGCCTCTGTGATAAATCTAGTGTTCTCCAGACCAATGTTACAATGAATATTAGTAAACGTGAGTCCAACATTCCCCGCTGGTTACTTTCTTAAAGTATCTCTATTGCGACCAGAGATAAGTTTTTATGATTCCAAGCTCCAAATCCCCTGCATAGTGATAAAACACTCCTGATGTGTTTAGAGGGGAACAATGTATACTGGTTTGTTATTGAGGCTGAAGCCACACATTGAGAAAATCTGCTTCTTTTGTTGTAGCCAAAGCCAGGAGAGGCTTGAATATATACGGGAAATATAAGGGAAGCCCTCATACTTTTCTCTTCTGCTGAATCCATTCCTTGCTTTGCCTCAAAAAAAAAAAAAAAAAAATGCAGATAAGACCACGGCGGAAGCGCATCGCATTTTTTTCCACAGCACTTTTCACATAAAGTCTGCGGAGTTTTCCTCTGTGGAATTTCTGTCCCTATCATAAGGCTTAGTTCACGTGTAAATTACGTGTGGCTTATTTTGGCACTGGAAAAAACGCTTCCTAATTAGGAAGTGTTTTTTTGACCTTGGCCCGCTTCCAGCAAAGCCAGGCGGTTTTCCCATGCCTTAAGGAGAAAGGGCTGCATAAAACGCATCGCGTTTTTTACCACGCGGTCTTTTGTAAAAAAAAAAACGCGACACTGTTTTTTTTGCAAAAACCTGCGCGGTAAAAAATGTGAGTTTTGCACTTCTCATTTACTTCTATTGCTTTCTTCAGGTGGTAAACGCCTGAAGAAAGGTCATGTTGCTTCTTCTTTCGCCTAGTGTAAAAAAACGTTAGCAAAAACAAAAAAGCTAGCAGTCTACATAGACTACCATTGTATGGAGGTGGATTATGACGTGGATTCCGCTGTCAAAATCTGACTCCGTGTCTCCGTGTGAACTATCCACTTATACAGAAAACACCAGCATTTTAGTAGGTATAACTGACATGCCGTTTTTTAAAATCGCAGCATTTGCACTACAGATATTTTTCTGCAACATTAGTCAAAATCCCATCTTTGCAGGTACTGTAGAAAATCATGTTTTTTGCTAGAGCATTTCTGCTGCAGCCAAATTGCAGCATTTTTGCATTGTGTGGCCCTGGTCTAAAACGATTTCCCACAAAAGGGGAAAAGTGCACAATCACTGCAGACAGGGTAGGGGACAACCTGTGTAATCGGTGGGGTCCAAAACTAAAGACAAATTTATCTTATAAAAAACAAAATGGTGCTCAGGGGTTGACATTTACTTTAAGAACATCCTCAACACTGATCTATTGGGGTCTCTGAGCTACAAACTTGGAAACACAACTTCAGATGGTTCAGTAAGATAAATAATAGTCATCAAGCAGAAAAAGAAAGGACGTGACAAGTAGGTGTATCCTATAAGTGATTTAGGATGACTAGGCAGATTGGTGTGGAAGGATGAGACACTATAGAAGAGGACACTATATGGGTGGGTGCAGATGGGGTGTCCAGAGATACAATCTTCACTAGTGCTACACTGAACGGAGCTGTCAGACTCAGCTGAATTATGTTCTGAGCAGCACTTTGTTCTATGGATCCCGGTTTGGATAATAAGTGGAGAAGGTTGGGAGTGTAAAACCACAAGTCAATGAGCTAGCATAGAAGTAATGAATGTATTGATCTGTCAACTTGTCCCATCTGATAGTCTTCTGCTCTGCAGAGCCTCCTCTTCAATTTCTCTGATAACAATTTGCAGAGTATCCTTCATGACCTCTGAAGAAAGCTGCAGAATATCACACTCCCTTCAGTAAACAGTCTTGCAGACAGATCTATTTAAGTCTAGGGCCTCAGGTAGCAAGCCAAAAAAAACGCTGCAGAAAAGACAGCAGCAGAAACGCATTGGGTTTTTTTCTGCAGCTCTTTTCATACAAAGTCCACAGAGTTTTCTGTTTCTATTATACGTATATGAAAAACTCCAGCCTTTCCATAGGTATAATTCACATTTGCAAAACCGCTTGTGTTTTTGAAACTGCAGATTTCCACTGTGTTTTTTTTTTTCTGCAATGTGTGGATGGGATTAGCCAGAATCCCCTCTACTTTACAGGTAATGAAAAAAGCTGTGTTTTCTGCCGAAGCATTTGCTGCTGGGGGTCAAACGCTGCATTTTCGCAATGTGGGACTCCGTCCTTAAGTAGTTGGACTAGGTTAGGTTCTCACTATTGTTAATCAGTGTACTTGGTACCAAAATAACTAAACATGAGAGAAGACAGCATCCGCCATGTTATTTACATTAGTGTCAATGAGAATGGACACAGATGGGGGGAGGGCTTTGCTACTGTTGGGTTGTTTTGATGTTGCGGCTCAGTTCCATTAAAGTGACCAGAGCTTGTCTGCAATATCGCAAAAGTTCACACTAGTATAGTTTACTATCTGTTACTCTCATATATAATGATCGGGGAGTAATGGCCATTAACAACACATGCAGATGGAGACCCCTCCGTCTGGTATTCTTCCATATTCATATTCAATCTTTCTTCCATCATGTTTTTTAATTTTTCTGATGGAAGAAAAAGTTGTGCATGCAGAGCTTTTTGTTCCCTTCCAAAAGTAAATATGACAGTAGACAGTGTCCATGGCGTTTTTTATATTAGTGTCAATGGAAACGAACACAGGCGGAGTGGGCACTGTGTGTATCCATCACTCTACTACTATTAATGTCTGTTGTCACATTGGTAGTGTGAACATCCCCTAAGAAGGCAGACATTTATTTATAATCCTGGACAATGTATGCTAGACTACTTCTATATAGATTGTAAACCCTCGCGGGCAGGGCCCTCTACCCCAGTGCCAGTCGGTCACTGTTAGTATCATATCTACCTGTATATTTTGTGTATTGTATGTAACCCCCAAATGTAAAGCACCATGGAATTAATGGTGCTATATAAATAAACAATAATAATAATAATAATAATAATAATAATAATAATTCTATATGCTGGAGGCAGTGGAGGTCAAGTTACTAGAGGCAGCAATACTGGGAGATAAGGAAATACCTGACAACATGGTAAATGATAGACTGGTTGTCGTAGAAGTGTCACTGGTATCAAGTTAATGCACAGCTGTGGGTCCAGTCCGTAAAATGTCTGGCTCTTATGTTTAGCCAATAACTATCAACGGAGATGTCAGTTCACACACACACAGCTTTATCATGATGCTGCTGCCAATAAAACCTGCTGTGAATGGAATCCCTCCTTACAAGTCATCCAAGGAGCTCTATATTTCACTGTAATGTCCATGTAAGGGTAGAATGGGTAATAGCAAAAATCAGACTTGTTGGAACAATCTGAGGCTTCTTTGCTTTAATTTCTTTTCCTACTAAGGACAGAGATACACAGGAAAAAATACTGCCACAATGCACGAAAAACCCAGGTGTCTGACATAACATCTGCAGCCTACATATTAAAGCTTCCAAAGAGTAACTAAGACACAATGATGACAATGACAATGATGACAGTTCACCATCCAGTTGTCATGACATGGACAGTCTATAAGAATGCTGAGCTGACCATAACTCATATGTGGTTGGTGGATGATGTTCTAAAGGGCTGCATACTAATCCAAAAGTCTATGAACAACACAGAGCAGAGTTAAATATACTGAGCCTATATGGAGCCACACAAGCTCTTTATGTGTCCAGAAACTTAAGCAATTCCATGTGTTGTCATATCTTGGCTCCAGACTGCTAGGAGAGAATGCCTCCGAAATACGGCATCTGATGAAGCATGCCACAAACAAACACTACATGTCTCTGGATGAAATTGGAGCCATAGTATAAGTTTATAGGTCTATAGGTAGTTTTAAACTGTCTTCATAAGTCTTCTGTGGGTGCTGTAAATGACTGTATGGCTTTGTACAACCTCAAATATTAAAGGGGTCATCTCACGATAGGTCATCAATAAGATATCAGTCTGACATCCAGTAGTCTCGCCCATCAGCTGTTGAGGTGCTGTGACCTCTTGTTGTTTACACCACAATCCATAAGTTTGAGGCTAAGACCCCACGGGCCGGGAACGCTGTGCCAAAGCGCTGCAGGAACCGACGCGTGAACTCTTTGCGGTTCTTCCTGCAGCACTTTGAATAGAAAGTTCACAGAGTTTTCCTCCGCAGACTTTCTGTTACAATTATATCTACGGGGAAGCCGCCGGCATTCCCGTAGATATAATTGACATGCTGCAATTTCCAAAACCGCCTCAGTTTTGAAAACGCTGCGATTTTTTCCACAAAGTGGGTATGGGATTCGTACGAATCCGATCCACTTTGCAAGTACTGTAAAACGACACGATTTTTCCCGCGGCGTTTCCGCCACGGACAGATCACAGTGTTTCCAGCCTGTGGAGCCCTGGCCTTAGAGTGACCATGCGTGAAACAGCCAGCCACTATGAAACTAATACGAGTGTACACAGTGAAGAGGTCACAGAGCTTGTACTAGGACATGGCCCCTCCAAACAGCGGTGAGTTTAAGTAATGCAGTGGTGTGCATCATATAGCGAGCGAGCAGCAGGGCTCCCATTATGTTATCACCTGTAGTACAGGTACAGCTGATCTGCAGGGGTTTTGGTGGTAAGCCCCTAGAAACAATTTTACTGGTGGGCCCTAGACATCCCAGTCCGACACTGCATGTTACAGAGCACATTACAGTGATAAACAAAATACCTTTGTTATATACCGGTATGTCACTTTTTCAGATTTAGAGAAAAATAATTTTGAATTCCCATACAAACAAAGCAGCTAGTGCACTGGGGGTGGGCCTTCAGCTATGGGAGCACTACTGTTGCTTCTCAAACAGGGTGGGTGATGTCATAGTAGTGGGTGAATCAACTCTGTCACTGCATAGGGTGGTGAGGGTAGAAGATGGTAGGTGTCTGCGTGCAAAGAGGACCCAGCCCATGTATGCATTATATGGAAATCCCAATTATTAGAATGACCACTGGGTAATGTTTTATTTTCCGTGCAGTGGCACTACAAGGAAATGAAGCACTTACTGCCAGGTTCCCCTGCAAATTACAATGGCCTGTGAACAGCTTATTATGAGGGAACCCTTTTCTACAAAAAAAGATGTAAATTAAAATAAACTAAGAAAGAACATTATGGGATGGTGAAAATATACTATAACTGTAAGAAAATTGTTATAAAACTTCAGGTAAAATGATTGGGGGTTGGGATATTTCATCAGTCAGTGATCTCTCCTCCAGACGCGCTGCACAGGCCGTGACCTGCATCCACATAATGAGGACAAGGTGTATGGCTGCCTGCTCTACATATGTATACAGCATTTGTGTGGACGTGTAGTGGGAAGCTCTAATCCCTTAATATGGATGGTTTTTAAAATGCAGATGTTCAAACCACAAAGGGCACAGCAGGTTAACCTGATTTTTTACAAAGAGGTTAATGTTCTCTAGGTGCAAAGCGACCTTATAACAAAGTAAAGAGTCTCCAGCCAGCAGACTAATACAGGGATAAAGCCTATGAGTTTATAGATGCTGCCAAAGCATTACCCATTAACCAGCAGTCTAAAGAATATTATTTGTAGGAAGAACCACTTATGTACCCATCTCCCTATCTATCTATCTATCTATCTATCTATCTATCTATCTATCTATCTATCTATCTATCTATCTAATCTTTGATGTTCTTCCATTCATCATCTAGCCTCTGTTATATGGTTGCGGAAGACATAAACATACTTGCTAACATTTGGCTGGACTTGTCCACGACTGCTTCCCCATCGGTTGGGAGATTTCCTGCTCGTACAGAAATCCAGGAGGTCACCCCTATTTTCAGAGCTCTCTTGGAAAGTTGGCATCTATGGGGTTAACCCATCCATCTTTCTCATCCAGTTCATTGGTGGTTGCTGAAGCTCATGAAGAATGGAGGGAACAGGTGTTTTCTTGCCTGAGAACCATTCAGAGATTATAAAATTTACACTTGTAAAACAGGTTATAAATTCACAAGGCAGACGTTGGTTTCAACCTCTGGCAAGTATATACTAAGAGGGATGACTGGGAATCCTTCTACTTTACAGGTTGGTCCCCCTGGAGAACTCGATGACCTTATGACAGTAACACAGTGTTACAGGAACAGGTAAGGATTGTATTAGATTGGAAAAACCTGGATTTTTCCAGATACAGCACTTGTCCATGGCTTAGTGTAGTAATGCAATTCTATCTATTTATTTCACATTTTAGAAGAACTTTGAGGACCTTTTCCATATCTTATGAACTTTGTGAAACACCCCTTTAATTTTTGGGTTGTTTTTTGCTGCCTTTGGCTTAAACTGGCAGCTGAACAATCCTAGCGACTTGAACCAAATGAGACCATCTGGGCTTCCATCTCCCTTCCTTTGCTTCTCAATCCAAATGACATTGGCAGACAGCCCGCTGATCTGTGACACATGATTTTATAATTCTAAAATTCAGGATCATAGTGAGTGTTGAGATCCCTTGGGACTCCATTAGTACACACATTGCTATAACTTTCTCCAGCTAATAGCTTTCACCAGGTAACTGCATTTACAGCCCATAACAGTTCAAGGCTCAGCAGGTTTCAACTACCCTGTGAAATTTATGGGAATCCCAGTGACATAACTATAGGGGTACAGAAGTATTGGTAGCACAGAGGCCTTGGTACCTGATAAAAAGACCAATATAACTGGCACTGGGTAAGTGAGTGGAGGGCCCCGTTACAGTTTGGGGCCCAGTAACTTGTGCAGCTGTAGCCAGCCACCAGTCTACCACAGATGACCACCAGTCCTAACACCACCAGAGTGCCTCATTTTTGACAAAGAGCACGCCTTGTCATAAATCAGACACTCCCTGTGCTTGGGCCGTGCGCCTCCACTGTAATCTAAGATGGCTCATAGCTTGCATAGATTTCAAGCATTGTAGATATCAGGTTTACACCAGCAAACTTTTGTAAATGATTGGGCCAATGGCCCTGCCCACACCATGTCCCTCGCTACACCACCTTGAAGGAAAGTAGTGAGGGCCATGACACAGTGAAGAAAGATGCAATTTTTTGTACAAAATCTCACGAAATTGAGACTTTTTATGTACTGTACACCAGAAAGCTGGCGTACAAGGAATGATAAATTTCCCCCTTTGAGTTAATTCTTCCTGTGTTCTCTCTATCATTTATAACCTGAGTTTTGCTGTAAACTAGTTGTGTATTTGTCCATTAGTTCCTTGATACTTGTTGATAGTCTACTATAAGTGTCTGACATATGGGGTCATTTGCAAGATCGAAATATTAGCATAAGTGTTATGATGTATGTCATGCTGCATAAATATCAGGACTTTTTATATATTTTTTCATATTTATTTTTTATAACTTTTTTATGTGGGACTTTGTTATATCTTTCCATGCAGACAGTAGGGTACTATCAACCAATACAGTGACTCGGAGAATAATGTCAATTGTAGGACACTAAGCAGGTAAAATATGGGTTGCCAGATGAATATCAAGCACTTCTTATGCAGAAATTTTGTTTTAAAAAGTAATTATCAAAACTCAAACAAAATAGTCTACAGCTGCGTTCACAATTATACAGGCTGCAGAGCTCAAATCTCCCAGTTTTACCTGTTTGATCAGAAGTTTCAGAGCTTACACTGATGATTTGCAAGTCGGGTATTATAGTCTTTATACGTAATAGTGTCTGGCAACCTGAGGCTCTAAAGCTAGCCATGCAAATTAGATGAAATTCTGCCGAATCTACACACTTTGTAGGGAATCTACAGCTATAGATTATATATAGGGGGTCTCCCAACTCTCCCTCAACATTAGGAAACAGATGTTGAGGGAAATTAGAAATTGGGCATGTTGCATTTTAACATACCCATCCTTTGTTCTGCAGGAAATACGTCTAAGAGACATCTACGATAAAATAAGATAATCCTTTAATAGTCCCACTGTGGGGAAATTTCAGTATGTTACAGCAGCATAGTAATACAGTTACAGGATAATACACAGTAATATATTACAGACGTAGACACACATATGCTGAAAAGAGAAGATATACTAGGAGTCCATAGCAGCTAAGGAAGAGAAGAAAGAAAGAAGGAAGACTTCAGAATCATTTAGTTTTCTGTGCGGAGTGATCTTCACTTGGTCTGATGTAGATTATGTAGCCTAAGGCTGAGGCCCCACTGTGCTAAAAAGCTGCTCTTTTTGTTGCAGATTTTGCAGCCATTCCTCGAATTAAATCCAGTAGTGGATATAAAGGGAATGGGAAAGATAAAGTAAGTGCTTCTACTTCTCCCTTCTGCTCAATCCATTCCTGGCTTTGGCTGAAAAAAATGCAGCAAAATCTGAAAAAATAAAAAGCAGCTTTTCTGCAAAAGTGGGGCCTCAGCCTAAGTGACCCCTCGTTCACATGTGCATCACTAATCCGGGGAGGCCACATGGGACCCCCTGAATGGACTACCAAATGCACTGGCATGCGGTGTGCAGTGAAAGCACATGGACCCCATAGACTATACTGGTGTCCATGTGCTTTCCGTGCGCTGCCTGCACGAATCATGCAGACATGAGAGTAGATCATGATCTAACTTATCTCTCCGCATGTTCTGTGCGGACACCGCACGGAGAGCACACGGACCCCATTATAGTCTATGGGGATCCATGTGGTTTCACTCCACACTGCTTAGAAATGTGTTAGGTATTCCATTCGGGGAGTCTCATGTGGACTCCCCGAATGGTTTAACAAACGTGGATGTGAATGATGGGTGAGGCTAACAGTGACATAAAAAATGGAATAGCTGCTGGTGGAATGGAGCGTTCCACTAATGGATAAAGTGTCTATAAGGAATATATCATGGGGATAACGTCCATCCTTAGGGAGAGACCACCTTTTCAGGTGTGTTGAGACTTATACAACCATAGTTGCTCCACTGCAAGGGAACATGGGAGGAATATGCAAATCTGTCTCCCAAGATGTAAACAGGGAGACAGTGCCTCTGTTATGCTGCCCTCTATCATATAGGAAGTCTTACAGCAGAACCTACAGAATTGTGAATTACAACTGTGGGCTATATTACAGACTGAACATCTGCATTAGTGCAAGAACAGAAAGATGATGATATATACTGATATACTGTAGATAGATAGATAGATAGATAGATAGATAGTTATCCAAAAATAAATCTTACCTAAATTGTTTCAGCATGGTTTACATTACATCCTAGAATTCATGTAGTGAACTAAAAAGCCCTAGTAAGTTTAACCCCGGGAGGAGGGTAAGACTTATGAAAAAAACATGAATTCTGTTGTGGATGAAAAGCTTGAAGAAAGATATATAAACTGGAAAAGACTAAGGCTAAAGATGTCAGGTCAAAAAGTAAGATGAAGGGAGGTACTGTACAAGTAAAACGCCCTAATACTTGATATATTCCCTATAGAGTATATTATATAAACACTATTATAACCCATAGAGGCAAATGATATATGCGATTTCTCCATGTCTCATGTAGCTGAATCACCAGACTGCCACGTAGATACAAAGACACCAGATACAGAAGAAATATATTTTCTTTGGAGAAAAGTCAATCAGTTTTGCTTGCTCTGGGATTCCTCATAGATCATCGCAGTAGTGATAAGGAAACTGGTGATCCCATACAGCAGCTCCTGATATACGTCTTGGAGAGTAGATGAGAGTGATGTGTTAAGGCTTACCACTTAGGCCCTCAGCTCCTCTGTCTACTATGTATTTGTTATTTTAGCTGTGAAATAAGATTTTGATATGATACATATCTACAGCTGACTTTAGAGTTCAGACACAGTAATCTCTAGAGGATGCAGGTCTGGAGATGTGCAGAAGAGGAAGGTGAACAGAAATGCAATGCATAAAAGAAAAGTCGATTTAAGAAAGACACCAGAATTGCAAGGATATATTTTCCTGCAGTGCCCCCACAGGAAAAAGAAGACACTACACTGTTCCCAAAGAAATCAATAAGCTGTCTGTGTAATGGAGTAATGTCCCAGACCCTCCTGAGGGACAGACACTTGGTTTTCTGCACAAGTTCCTCATGGTTTTCAAAACCTCTGCTTGCAGTCATTAACCATTTGCCAACTGCCCCTTGACTATATATATACCAAGGCAGTTTATTACTATCCCTGCCTTCATGAGAGTTGTGAGTACAGCTATGGAAGCCAACTTGGTGTGGTTACATCACACCCAGTACAGCAATCTGGACTACCGAGGGTGGCGCTATTGCCCTAATACGCTGGCACAAACACAAGAACACAGGGCCAGGTAAGACTTCAGAATAGCTCCCTGGCCTTGCCACTCAAAGAAAGGGGGGAAGGACATTCCTGGTCAGTGTAGGGCACATCAGTTTGGAGCCAAAGAGCCGCCCTTGGTGTACCAGATTGCTCATTTGCATATTGCGAGCTAAATAGGAGGCACTATTCTATGACATTATATCCTATTCCAATGATAAGCTATAAATATTAAAGTTTTAGCAATACCCCTTTAAGACCCATATTTGCTATTAATAATATCAGCAAAGGATCCAAAACTGCTCCTTCATGCCAGAAGAGATGTATTCTGGCAAGTGAGAGCAAACAAATCACAGACAACATCTCACGCAACTGGCCTGGAACTTTCCACATCTTAGTCGGCCATTGTTTTACCCAAAGGGCAATGGAAACCACATTTTTTTTATGAATATTCTGCAGCATCCTAAAATAACTTCTTCTTTTTTTATAAAATCCAAGACTTCAGAGGTCTGAATGGTATCTGTTATGAATACAAGATCTGTTCTCCTCATTGTTTAAGAGCTACAGGATATAATACTCGAGTTCTGTCACTATAATAAACGTATAAAGAGCGCAGACAGATTTCATTATGTCAAAAGAATCCCTGAAAGTCTCCTACATGTAATATAATGCTGAAGAGAACAATAAAGAGGAAGCGAGACAATGCGTGCCATCCCGTTCTAGAAAATAGAGCACTACTGGCGTGTCATCACCTGGCTGAAGAACGTACAAGGCGCAGGAGGAATTCAATAAACTGCAACTGATTCAGTATAGACATCTCTGTACAAAAGACACAAATGGACTTTGCCTTTAGTAATCATTGAGAAGATAAAGTGTTAATCAATTGCAAAGTATATCCTCGACTGTCTGCGTCGTAGAATACAATCCGTTGCTCTAGTGTTCCCTGTTATCAGCCATCTCAAGCTAGGTTAAAGGGAGTCTCTCATTGGTAAAGCTCATTTTTAAGTAATCTGAATAGCCTTTAACCCCTTCACGCCGATGGCATTTTTTGATTTTCGTTTTTCGTTTTTGACTCTCCCCCCTTCTAAACCCCATAACTTTTTTATTTCTCCGCTCCCAGAGCCATATGAGGTCTTAATCTTTACGGGATAAATTTTTCTTCATGATGCCGCCATTAATTATTCTGTACAATTTACTGGGAAGCTGGAAAAAAATTCAGAATGGGGGGGATTTGAAGAAAAAGTGCATTTCTGCCATTTTCTTATGGGATTTGTTTTTATATGGTTTTATTTACATTTTAACCCCTTAACAAAAATCCCAAACTGTGCCAATTTTTTTTTTTCTAAAAGTTGCCATATTCTGACAGCCGTAACTTTTTTATACTTCCGTGTATGATGATGTATAGGGCGTCGTTTTTTGCAGGGCCGGGTGTACTTTTCAGTTATACCATTTTGGGGAATTTCTTTTGCTTTGATCATTTTTTTATTCAAATTTTTATCAGAGGCAAAACTGTGAAAAAACGGTTTGGCACTTTTGACTTTTTTTACCGCTACACCGTTTACCATACAGGAAAAATATTTTTATAGATTTGAAGAGCGGGCGTTTTTGGACACAGGGATACCTAACATGTTTGTGTTTCACAGTATTTACATATTTTTATATGTGTTCTAGGGAAAGAGAGGTGATTCGAATTTTTAATACTTTTTAAATTTTTTATATATCTTTTTTACTTTTTTTATTTATTTTTTTTGCATTTATTAGACCCCTTAGCAGTCTTGAACCCCAGGGGTCTGATCACTAATGCAATGCATTACAATACTAATGCATTGCAAAAAATCATCATTTCTTTTGTAGGCTGCATAGACCAGCCTGCAAAATAAAGTGACTGCAGACAGGCCAGGGAGCCTTTACAAGGCTCCCGGCTATCATGCCAACATGACGTCGGCCCTGGAGCATGCTCCAGGAGCTGGCGATCACCGGCAAAATGGCAGCGGAGGTGCCGGAGGGGTTAATGCCTCTGATCGGTGTGGGCACCAACCGGAAGCATTAGTGCTGGTTGTCTACTGTGTAAAAGAGTAGACACCCTGCGGCTATGGCGACTGCCCGGCTCCTGGGCAGCCGCCATAGTTAAACAACCGGCATGCGCCGTACTAGTACGGCAGATGTCGGGAAGGGGTTAAAAAGGCTATTCTACTGCCGCCTTTATATTTTTAAGACACCACGTCGTTTCATTGTAAATCCCTATAAACGTTTATGCGAATCAACCCCAAAGCGTTCCCAAGGGCCTACAAGCATCCACCCACATCATACCTTTATTCACACCCCTCCACTGCTTGTGCTCTGTCTGCCCTCCTCTTCCCTGGATGTTCGTCCACCCAGATCAATCTCCTGCAGTTGAAATCTCGGGCATGCGCAGTTCAATGGCCATTTTGATGTAGCTCACTGGAGAACTGAGTATACTGCAATTGGCAATTGGACTAAGTCCCTGACTCAACATCCTATACCAAAAATGTATAGCTCCCAACACCTCTTATAGTTTTACTTTCAAGAAAGGCTTTCAGGCCCCTCTTGAACTTGTACAAGTTATCGGTCATCACCACATCCTATCATTGACTCCTATTGCCTCACCGCTTATAGGCTCTGTAAAGAAGCCCTATCTATTGTAAAGCCTTTTTACCTCTAGACGTAGAGGATTTCCCCTTGTGACAGTTACAGGCTTCGGATTCCTATATACAAGTATCCAAAATAGTGCTCAGTATTCTACATGTGGCCTGACCAAGATTTGTATAGAGGCAAAACAATATCCTTGTTATGAGCACCGATTCCTCTCTTAACACAGCGCATGATTTTATTTGCTTTGGCAGCAGCTTCCTGGTACTGGTTGCTAAAATGAAGTTTACTGTCTAGCAATATCCCCAAGTCTTTTTCAGCAGTAGTATTACTCAGTGTTTTATTATTTAATACATATTTGTAAGGCTTGTTTCCATGGTCCAGCTGCATAACTTTACGTGTATCCACATTACAACTAATTTGCCGTTTCTCTGCCCTTGCTTCCAACTTCCCTAAATCCCTCTGTAATATTACACTGTCCTCCTCTGTGATGACTACTTTATAAAGCTTAGACTCACATGCAAATATTAAAATTCTCCTCTATAAATCCTCTACCAGGTCATTAATACAAGTATATTAATACAAAAGATGAGGACCCAGTACTGACATCTCTGGCACCCACCGGTGACTGTAACCCAATCTGTACCACTAATAACCAGTTATTAACCCAGTTACAAATATTTTCCCCTAATCTCAGATTTTCATTTTATGTGCCAACCTTTTATGTGGTAAAGTATCAAACAACTTTGAAAAGTCCAGATACATCAAACAGTATACTGTTTGGGGTCAACTGGGGCACCTTTGAAATTTGTAAATGAAGTATTTCTTCCAGAAAATTACTACAATTACACATGTTTGTTATACACATGTTTATTTCCCTTGTGTGTATAGGAACAGCACAAAAAAATGAGGAAAAAAAAGCCAAAAATTATATAATTCCACGCAAAACTCCAAAAATAAGCCAGATAAAATTACTGGCACCCTCAATTTAATATTTGGTTTCACACCCCTTGAAAAAAATAATTAGTGCTTACTATAACCATCAACAAGCTCCTTACACCTCTCAACTGGAGTTTCAATCCCTCTTCTTTTGCAAACTGCTCCAGGTCTCTCATATTTGAAGGGTGACTTCTCCCAACAGTAATTTTAAGATCTCTCCACAGGTGTTCAATGGGATTTAGATCCGGACTCATTGCTGGCCATTTCAGAACTCTCCAATGCTTTGTTTCCATCCATTTCTGGATGCTTGTCGAAGTATGTTTGGGGTCATTGTCCTGCTGGAAAACCCACAACCCATTATTGCAAACCCAGCTTTCTGACACTGGACTCTACATTGTGACCCAAATCTCCCAGTACCAGAGACAGCAAAACAACCCTATAACATCTTTGAACCTCCACCATATTTGACTGTTGGTACTGTGTTCTTTTCTTTGTAGGCCTCATTACGATTTTAGTAAACAGTAGAATGATGTGCTCTACTAAAAAGTTCTATCTTTGTCTTATCTTTCTACAAGACGTTGAAGTATTTTGACTTTCTTGCATGCATTTTGGCAAATGTCTCAGTGCCAGCAGTGGGGTCCTCCTGGGTCTCCTGCCATAGCGTTTCATTTCATTCTAATGTCGATGGATAGTTGGCGCTGACATCACTGGATGCACCCTGAGCCTGCAGGACAGCTTGAATATCTTTGGAACTTGATTGGGGCTGCTTATCCACCATTCGGACTATCCTGCGTTGCAACTTTTCATCAATTTTTTTCTTCTATCTATGTCCAGGGAGATTAGCTACAGCACCATGGGTTGTAAACTTCTTTATTATGTGGCACACTGTGTTCACGCTCTTTAGAGGATTGATCACCGGTTCTCAAAGGAATTGAAAAATGTGGAGTTTCCTGGCCACAATCCAAAATTTCAATGTTTTGGGGTTTGTTTTTTTTCAACAAATCAGTTATTACTTTTGCTTTGAGTCATGGTGATCCATCACAATATTCTGCAATCCAATCCCTGTACTTCCTGAAGAATGTCATTCTGTCAGTGTGATGTTTTTTTCTTGGAGAGAAGTGTCTTTTTTTGCTGCCCTTCTAGTCACCAGGCCAGTTTCCAAAAGCCTTCTATTCCCTGTGTGGGTAGATGCAATGACACCTGTCCTGCACATGAACAAGTGACTCTCCCAGTTGGCCCCTAACCAAGGTGGGCCACCAGCTCATCCTGGCAGGAACAGAACACTCATTGTACTTCTTACAGATTCTCATTGTGCAGCATTTCAACAAGGCTATACATCAGTACAGGGTAATGTGTTTATTTTTGTATACTGTTGACATATTAGGTAGCTTAGACTGCATTAACATGCAGGTTTAGACCAACCTGTACCCTTCCTCCATGAGTCCCATCTTCTCAAACACACTCCAGGATTCCCCATAACAGAAAACAGGTTTATTTAGGAAAAAAAATGGAAAATAAATAATCATTCACTTCAAGCACAGAATGATCAAAATAAAATACAACCTTAATTTCAGGCACAAAAACCGATGTGAAACAAAATCCTGCTCGTCCGAGATCTTAACTAAACAGTAACAATAAAATAACTATATGTGTGGCTTACTAACAGCCATATGAACAAACAAATTAGCACGATGCAGTCTCACCAGACTCAGAGTAACAGGACAGACCCAGCCACCTCCTCTCACTCCCTGGATGTGCTCTGAAGTGCAGGTCCTGCAGCCTTTTATGGCCCCAGTAATGAGCCCAGTACCCACAGCTTGAGCTAATGCCTATTCTAGAACTGCCCTGGACCACACGTATGTCAGAAACCTGGGGCTGATATAGCGGGACTGACTGACTGACTGACATCTGTAAGGAGTTTCTATGTTCTCCTCGTGTTTGCGTGGATTTCCTCCGGGTACTCTGGTTTCCTCCCACACATCAAAAGACATACTGATAGGGAATTTAGATTGTGAGCCCTATATGGGACAGTGACTGTCAATGTCTGTAAAGCACTGCGGAATATTATGGCGCTATATAAGTAAGCATAATAAATAAATATATGTATATATATATTTGTATAAGACTGGGGTATACAAATGGAATGATTACATGTATATTTTTAGGTCTTGATTCAGCTGGCAAAATTCCATACACATAATCTAGATATCAGCACAGGTGCATTTATAGCTCCATACCCACCAACCAGCCCCATTTACCTCACCGTCTCCTTAGCTACAGAGTCAACAATGAAGCCTCAATGTGAGAGGCTTTTCCTTTCATAGACCCTAGACCATCTATGGTTTCCATGGTTTATTTTTGTAACCGCAGAACCATGGCTATTATCATATTACCTATTGTTTTATCATTATTAACATCCATCATCTTCAGGTAAGAACGTATATAAAAAATAAGAAGTGGACTGTCTTTTTTTCTTCATGTATTTGACTTATGAGTGTCTTTTAACCTGTGATCTCTTCCACCAAGGGGGACAGGTCTACCTCCCTTTTGGGGCTCAAATAGGTGTTTGTAACTGCTTTTATATTATCTATTCTATACACTGGAGAAAGGGGGCATTATTCCCTGACACGTGTTGTTGAGTAATTGGACTTAAACAAAGAGACAACTTCTTTGTAGTGGGCCGGCTACTGTTTTTAGCCTCTGAGTTTCATCCTTTGGTTACACATCGATACCTTTGATGCCCAGGAGATATCTAAAGATGTTCCTTGACTGTCAGCAGCTCCTTTACTCCATGACATATTCACAAAGCCTAAAAGTGAGAGCATTTTCTTTAATTTTCAGTTATGGTTTTATGTTATGTAGCACCTGGCATGGGTCATCAGTATGTGATTTTTGCAGATCAGGCATCCGGATCCTACACAGATCAGCTGTTGCAGCAGCCTCCAGGACTGGAAACTACTAGTTGACAGGGAGAGCATGCAGCATCGCGCCTATACATGTAATAGGAGCAGTATGGAAGCCCTGTGCACAACATAGCTTTGTTCCTATTACTAGACTGAGCTATGCTACATGCATTGCCTGTACACTAGCAGCGTCCAGCACTGGCACTGTGTGTTATTTGCACATGTATGACTGTACATTCAATATAACATGCCTCCATGCCCTAAGATGATATACCCATAGATACCAGCAGCATGTGAACCTCTAACCAGAGCTGATACCAGTAGTTTCATGTCACTGCCAGGCATACCATTGAATATGTATATTTTAACTTATTTACATCTAATGTTAGATGCAGAACAGGGCTCTTCAGCCATTATGCATGAACATATTTTGTGATTGTGGGTTGATGTGTATATGTTTGTGTCAGGAGGCATCTGTGCATTTTAATACATGCAAATCTTTGTGTATTTAGAATTATATTTGTTTGTATGAATAGACACATATAAAGCAGTTATGTGTACAAGGAAAGCAGGCTTCCGGAGAGCTTGCAGTGACGTTCCTGTTGCTCTGGAAAACCAGATGTCTCTTTATATGATGACAAAAGATTTATTCCCAATGTAGGGTCTGAAGTGTTTGCTGTGGAGTCAGCATGAAATTGCTTTCCTCCTGAACACAGTGCTGAACAGTCCAATCACCCCCTCCCTTCTCTACCATTTAAAAGAATTCACAACCATATACTCCACCGCACTGCTATAACATTAACTTATTATACTGCACTACACTGACATAATGTATGAGCATGCTGCCCTCCTCTGCTGCCATATATTAGAAATTCAGAAACTGCCTATGGTATATATAAAAGGAGCCCTATAATGTACATCACAAAATAACATACTATTACTTGTGTAACTACCCCTGTTACTCCGCATAACCTCTCCCTATATCTTCTATTATTCTATTACTTTCAGTGTATCATTAGCGGGCTTTGTTTCTTCTCCTCTTTCCCTTGCTGTTGGGGTTCCTCAGGGCTCGGTCCTAGGCCCCCTGCTCTTCTCTCTCTACACAGCCCCCATTTGACAAACCATTGCCAGATTTGGCTTCCGGTACCATCTTTATGCTGATGACACCCAATTATACACATCTTCCCGTGACATCACCCCTGCACTCATACAGAACACCAGCAACTGTCTTTCTGCTGTCTCAAATATCATGTCCTCGCTCTATCTGAAACTAAATCTCTCTAAGACTGAACTACTACTGTTTCCACCATCTAATAGATCTGTCCCTGATATATCCATTGTAGTCTCAGGCCTTACTATAACTTCTAGGCAGCAGGCCCGCTGCCTTGGGGTTATGTTTGACTTAAACCTTTCCTTCACCCCCCATATTCAATCACTCACATGCTCATGTCACCTCCACCTCAAAAACATACAAGAAACGAATTGGCGCTCTGATTCACTCTGGCCTTACTACTGTAACTCTTGAAGCGGCGTTCACAATGCCACTGCTGTCCGCCCCGGGGTGTCCGTGGTAAACCCCGGGGAAACTGGACAGCAGATGGCTTGCGAGCGGTCGGCTTTAAAACCCATTCATTTGAATGAGTTTTCAAAGGTGACTGCCCATGAGCATTTTCAGCCTCTCCGCCTGGTGTCCGTTTTTTTTCCACGGACACAAAATCCTACATGGAGGACTTTGTGTCTGCAGTGGCGCACAGTGCGCTGCGGCAAATGTAGCTCCGCCCACTTTTATGTCGACTCTGCCCATTCTCATTCATTTTACATATGCCCCCACACAGTATAATCCTCCTAAAGCCACCTGTAAATTATATGTTCCCCCTCCAGCTCTCCCCCAGTATCATATAACCCCTTCATCTGCCCCCAGTTTCATGTTCCCCGATCTCTGCCCACAGTTTTATGCCGTTCCCCCTTCATCTGCCCCAGTGTCATGCCGTTCTCCTCCCCCTTCATCTGCCCCAGTGTCATGCCGTTCGCCCCCCCCCCTTTATCTGCCCCAGTGTCATGCCGTTCTCCTCCCCCTTCATCTGCCCCAGTGTCATGCTGTTCACCCCCCCTTTATCTGCCCCAGTGTCATGCCGTTCTCCTCCCCCCTTCATCTGCCCCCAGTTGCATGGGTCCCCTTCATTATGTTTCACTTTAATGTTTAACACAAAAAAACACTTATACTCACCATTCAAACGCTCCCCCGTAGCTCTCTCCGCTCTCTCACTCACTCGCATAGTTGTAGGCGCGATGTTGATGTAACGTCATCACATTGCGCCTTCAAATGCAGCGTTAAAGCATGAGCTGAGCTGTGACAGCTCCTGCTTTAATCGTCCTATTCAACTCATCGGCGTCAAGTTCAAACCGGGACATACCTCCCGCTGACCAGGACTGCGGTACAGGACACCGAAATCGTGAATGTCCCGCGGAAATCGGGACGGTTGGGAGGTATGTGTTTGTGTAATGACAGTAACCGCTAACAAAATTGTCTGACCACTGTATAAACAATGCTACCTTCAATATCGCCCCTGCTTCTGTCATTACCTCTACCTCATAGATTGCAAGCTCTTGAGAGCAGGCCCCTCAGTCCCATTGTGTGAAGTGACTATTTCTTTGTAATGTATCTTTCTGTCTGTACTTGAACCCTACAAATTGTACAGTGCTGCGGAATATGTTGGCGCTATATAAATAAAATGTATTATTATTATTACTCCATATAACCTCTCTCTATATCTCCTCCTATTACTCTTTATATATTCTCATATTACTCCATATAACCTATTTATGTATCCTCCTATTACACCACAGCAGGGATTGTTGTCCTGGGGGGGGGTTGACATACAAGCAAAATACCTTCTCACAGGAGAACAGGGAAAACACAGTATCAGTCATACTATGGGGACTTTCAGGTGGTTTTGCTTTAATATTCCATATAACCTCTCACTTGAATTGGAACCCCAAAGTGTAAGCTTTTATACTTCTATATTGTTATTGACGTTTGCAGAACAACCAGAATTTGAGAGGAAATGAACGCTGAGTGTGCAGGGCAAAGGTCGCGGCTGCACTGGTTATTTCATCGAGGGCAGCACAAGGTACACAGACAAGCCTGGCTTATTATAGGGGCAATGGTTCTTTATAGGAAATGAGAGATCAATGAGTTGCTCTATGTCTCTGCACAAAAAGGTCACTTGGCAACAGACATACAAATTTGCAAATTCCATGCCATAAATATTTCTATGGTTGGGGATCGGTTGTGCAGTGTCCTGTAGGACATTAAAGTGGTCTTATTGTGTTCTAGGTTCCTGGGCACAATCTATGCCATACATTGAACTGAATTCTTAGACAAAGACCTCCTTCTTAATAAAGGACGCCACAGGGGAAGATTGTGGGGTTTCATCCGATCTAAAATAAAACAGATTAAGGAGACTGAATTGGTTTGTTTAATGGCTGAATTTCCCACATATTTCTGGTTTCACACTAATTTCAGATTATTTCTCAGCGGTTTGTTGACTAGTATAACATAGTACTATAATATAATGTACGTATAATAGTATGCATATTTTCATAGTATACATAATATATTTATAACACCGTACTGAAAATTATATTTCTCACTGCCATCATTTACATTGAGTCTAAAATCCCAGAATGTTTTAGACATTTATATTTGTCACATTTTCGTCTAGTCACTAACTTTTCAGACAACTTAGTCTGGTTTAATGACACGCGATTCTAGACTAAAATGTAATGCACTTTAATTAAAGTGAAAAATCTAAAGTTTCTGCTGCTAGGTGATTCCCTCCTTCATAATTTGCTGTTCACTTCCTTTCACTATGGCTAATCCATCTTTAGAAACCAACAAGCTCAAGATGGGAACACAAAGTGGAGGAGGGAGAGGCAGGTCTCTTTTCACAGCCTCTGCATGTTTCCACATAACTTTTCTGTTCTGTGCTGCCTGTTTGTACAATGCACAGAGAGGAGTCTGCATCTGCTCTCAATGTGTTTAAGCAGTTTCTCTAATTCTGAATAACTGCTTGTGTTATTGCCAGTGGCGTAACAAACATGGTCGCATGGAGTGTGACCACAACAGGGCCTGGTGGGGTATGGTACCACGGTCATCAGGAGATGGCCGGGGCCCCGTATCACTATGATAGCAGTCAGGGAAAGTCTAGTTCCATATATGCTATACATATTGCACATGAAAAGGGGCCCCTTTGCCGGGCCCCTTTTCAATAGATACTAGCCCAGGGGAGGTGACTTAAAATAATAAATGGTTATGCTCACTTCTCCTGGGCTCAGCCTCCTTTCCGGCACTCTTCTGTCAAGTGACTGATGCCTTTGATTAGGCTCCAGCTTTCACACTGGCGCAGTGGCGTAATGACGTCAGTACAGGTGGTTGGTGACAGAAGGATACTGTCCGTGATGAGCTCCTATCCCATATATGAGACCGTGACAGCACTTGGCAGTACTGTAACTGACTTACTGCCTCACCCCAAATGTGGGAAGGAGCGCTATTGGAGATCCTTCCTCACAACCTCGGTCAGGCTGTATAATCAAGATCAGGCTAAGCGAAGATCACTCCGCACAGAGAACTAAATGATCCTGAAGTCTTTTTCTTCTTAGTTGCTATGAATCCTAGTATATTTTCTATCTGCATAAAATACTGTGGGGTGCACCACTGGGCATATAATACCCGAACAAAGGTATGCACCTGGGCCCACAAGACTTTTGTTACGCTACTGGTAATTGCTGTTTAATAGTTACTTCTGCAAAATTAAAGAAGCCAGTAGCAGTAATAATGGATGGTGGGGGCACATTGCTCCTTTCTGTATACATCCCCTGTCTCAGACTGAAATGTATAATGTGCTATAACCATAATGGGGCTATTAGCAGCAGAAAAACTGATAGGACATCGTGTATGAAGGCTTATACAGCCAGAGAACAGACTCTCGGAAAATATTTAAACTTTTGATGTAAAGGAGGAGGCTGTTATTTTAACACAGGAGACAATTATGTTTTTTTAATGCTCTCGAAGGAGTTCTTTTTTTAGTATAGCTTTATGTGTGTGCCAGAATGTGAATTGGAACAATTGATCAGTTTCAATGATGCTGAGCTCCACTTCCAGATGC
Source organism: Leptodactylus fuscus (assembly GCF_031893055.1). Classification (NCBI taxonomy): domain Eukaryota; kingdom Metazoa; phylum Chordata; class Amphibia; order Anura; family Leptodactylidae; genus Leptodactylus; species Leptodactylus fuscus. Next base: position 119,725,846 of record NC_134270.1, on the reverse strand, counting down.
AGCCCATGGATAGGTTTGGAGCTGTTTATGTAAAGAAAAAAAGTCTTGGCAACCCCTTTACAAGGGTTTTCCCATTAAATAAGTATGCTATATCCACATGATATCCTATAAATGCTTGAGAACTGCAGGCCCACCATCACCTTTGGAAGAATGGGGATCCCATAAAATAGGTTTTATGGAAATGGTTGTGCAAGCAGCACTTGGGTCTTTCTGTAACTCCCACAGACATCAGTGGAGAGACGAACGCACAAGAACTTAACTATAATAAGGAAGTTACTTCCATTACTGAAAAGGCAAGAATCCCAAAATCAGGACATTTATGACATATTCAATAGATATGCTATAAATGTTTAACATTGCTGTCCCCTATATCTAGTTTGCATCATGATCCTGAAATGTCACTAGGTTTTCTCTCAAACCTCATAGTCCTATTATATGCTAGTTCCTTAATGTAAACTTTAGCTCTTATGACCCTTTGAAAGCCTACCGTGGTTGCTCCCGAAATGTGATCAGCAATATAGTATATAATCCTTATTTCTCTATGTTTCTGCTCATTTCCGAGGACTTGTGGATTGCACATTCCTAGTCATAGGATCCTCATTTGTGTCTGATCATTAACAAATTATCCCAACATGGTATTTGGGCATGCTATATAGCACAATATAAACAAGGCACACAATTATATACTTGTCAGTAAACCACACAGACATTTGTTATGTAATAGAGACAGGCAGCTAGCTTAATATGGCCTCCTTCTTATTCCCTCAAGGATTTTTCCAATTTATGCTTGAGAAGGAGGACAAGGTTTCAGCTTGTTCTGCTACTTGACTTCTTCCCGAACATATTCCGTCTGTGTTCAGCTCTGATTAGAATTTTTACCAGTTTTCTCTATTTCCCTTAAGGCGGCTGAATTCCCATCTTTTCATAAACATGCGCTAATCACAAACATCTTAATACAAACTATGCCTGACCCTATTTCACCCCCAGAGCACCGTTCGATCGTGTTGTGTCCCTCTAGATTAAAATGACTTGAACATTCCGTATAATTCCATATGTTATAGCCAAAGGTTTGAAAGCTGTGGTCCCCAACCTGTGGATCTTCTGATATTACAAAATGATGTTTCCCAGTAGGCCCTGATAGGGAAAATCTAGGACTTATAGCTGCGAAAGCTGGCAAACCACCACTTTTCTAAAGTATGGACTGAAGGACTTTTAAGTGTTCTTGTACAATGAAACTTTTTTGAGATGACCACTCAAATATATGGGAAAATGGTCTCCTAGCGGTGGTCTTCTGAAAGATGTATGTATGATATATGATGGAGCTGGAAATCTGATCTAGATAAAGGGTCTTTTCAAACAGGTGGTCTTTTGGATGTTTTATTGTATTTTGGATGTTCTTTGAGGTGAGTACCCAAACCTCAATGAAAATTGTCTCCTATAGGGTGGACTTCTGAGGTTAAGTGGTGCTACTTTTTCAGAAGAAACATAATCCTTGCAACCATATCTTTTGCTACTACCTTCCATGGGGTTATTCATATATAGTAGCTCCATAAATCAAGGTGATGCAGAGGGGGCAGTTGAATTTGTGCCAATAAGCACTGCCATAACTATAAGTTGGTAGTGGTCACAGCTGATACTGAGCCCATAACATGATGGACCCACAGATCATCCTCACCATACTAAAGGTGAAAAGTCTTTGATCTTGTTTCTGATTTTCTTTGATGGCTGGAAGTCTGTGCATTATACATTATGACCCTACCCTTGGAGAAGGGTTAATAGGGCAGGTTAGGAAGGGGGGTTTCGCTACTATTACAATAAACTCATCATGCACAAACAACATTAGCAGTAATGAGCACAAGATGCTAATTAGTTTACTATGTTTCCACATTTGCCTTTTAAGTCTATAAACATTGCGTATATTTCATGTGTCTAGAACCCCCCACGACAGGTTGAGTAATGCAAATTTAGGTTTAATGGTTCCCTATGCAGAACAGAACTGGGGCTGCTAAAAATGTATTACAATAATGTGCCCGGGCCTTGAGTTTTGCACCTCTCACTCCATATGTCTTTTCTTGGCTTCACAAATAATGTTCTATTATATTTGCCTATTAATCGTTGACAACACCCAACGCTTCTTATACATAGTGCACTCGGCTTCCTAATCTCCTGTGCTGTCTCGTCCTGCACATCCTCATTCTTGTCAGGAAGACGTCTATGATTACATTTTACTTTTGTCACAAATTCCTCATAGGCTTGTGTGCACGCTGACAAGTCCCTGATGCCTGAAAGCTCCAGCTGACTGCTTACCTCACATAGCGCCTTTCATTCATCACATCCTTAATTCCTCTCCTCCACAAGTAGCAAAATATCTCCCTAATTCATGTTTTTCTCGCAAGGATAAAACTGAATTTTTAATTGATGCCCTCATCATGTCATGACTCGACTACTGTAATCCTGTCCTAATTGTCCTAAGATTCTGCCAGCTGCTCTTCTTTAAGACTCGATGTGCCACTCCCAGACTATTTTCCTTCTGTCTTTGATTTCCAACTTCCTCTTAGGTTGTTGTCAAGATTACAAAGATAGCCAACTTTTTTTGATCTTTTAGACATATCATTAGTTCAATATTAAAAGGACATGTAGCATGCATCTTGCTTATTGAAATAAGACATTTGCTATATCTGAAGTTACTTTGCGAAAGTTGTTGCATCGCTAAGATTACGGTTTGACTTGATTTCCCAGTGGTGAAAAGTAGTACTGCAAGTGACCAGAGTAAATGTGAAATAGGATTTGACTGACACCCAGACGTGAGATAGCATTTTATTACAATTATTAATATATACACTTTATATATGTTTGTAATATATCTTACTAGGGGTTAGTGACATAGATCTTACCTTCTAGCAGTTTCTAGGTTCCCACTACATATGATGCATTCTAGTGGACTCTGCATTGTATCTGTGCCACATGTACATAGTTATTGCTGTAGTTGTCTTTCCAAATGTGTGTTTTAGGCTAAGGCCCCACGTTGCGGAAACGCAGCTTTTTTTTGTTGCGATTTTTTGAGCCAAAACCAGGACTAGATTGAGCAGAAGTTAAAAGTATGAAGACTTCCTACATACTTCCCATTTCTTTTGTAGCAACTCTTGGCTTTGGCTCAAAAAACCGCAACAACAAAAAAGCTGCGTTTCCGCAACGTGAGGCCATAGCTTTACACTATGTTATAGAAGAATACCCATCCTTTATATTTAAAAGGAACTCATTGAAGACATTGGGAGGCATTTTTTTTCAGCGCTGAAGTTCCACACCAGATTCCTCACTTTTCCTCTGTGTGAATGGACCCTTACGTTCTGTACTGTCAGATGGGCAGTGTCAGATAGGAACATGAAATCGGATGTGAGTCAGAGCTCCAATAAGAGGTGAATAGTATTAGAGCTCAGAATCACACCCCTTGCCTGCTTCTACCTTACACCGCCCTCCTGACAGTACATAAAACATTCCAACTGTGCCGAAATCACTGGAGTGTCACCTATTAAATGATGCAAAGACTTGTCAGAAATGTTGAACAGTCCTCTTTAAAAATAAAAATGACCATATTCTGACACCAGTAACTCTATAAGTATTTACATAAGGACCTATTTCATGCAGGACAAGCTGGAGTTTTTACTGTTGCCTTTTTGGGGTACATATAACTTTTTGATCATTTTGTATTCAAATATTTAGGAGACAGCAACAAAAAAAATTACAATTCAGGCTTTTTTTTTTTACAACATATTATAATGTGCACCTACAGAGGTGAATGCTTTTAGATTTCATCTGTCTGTGTATGTTCACATGTGGCAATACCACCCATGTTTATTTTTTCTTACTTATTTTTGTTTGTAAAATAGGGAAATGGGTCATTTTACTTGTAATTCTTTTGTTATTTTATATTTTAAAGATTTTCGTAATATTTTTTAACTTTTGCTTTAAGTCCCCTGGAGAGACTTTAATACACAGTACATTAGTATAGCAGCGTATTGTAATTACACTACATTCCTTTTATAGGCAGGGCTCTATAGGAACATTACACTAACAGGACTGGGAGCCTTCATAAGGCTTGTCATAGCAACCTAACAGCAAACACCATCTCATTGCTTCGGGAAGATGCCATGACCACAATTGACCGTGTAAAACAACAGGAACCTGCCAGCTTTGGTACTGGGTCAGCTCATGAGTCCTGAGCCATGACCATATTTAGAAACCATACATGTTGGGAATGGGTTCAATGAATGCCTGTGTGGTTCTTACTGAGACAGTACCCTTAGTTGTGGGGCAGCCTTTGACAGAAAGAGAACCAAGGTGGCAAGTAAGGTAAGACATATGGTCTACACTGTTTTTGACATAACCCGGCCTGGTGGAAACTCAAGTTTCTGCAACCCAAGTTGAGGACCACACTGGAAAGTTCCACCATGTATTCAATAAATCTGTTGTATTGCCACATCTCTGCCTTAATGAGAGGCCCGTCTTGCTGATTCCCATCAGTGGGCTTATTATCTAAGACTATTATCTAAGTCTTCTCAGTCTTTCTGAAAAACTGAGAGGAGTCACGCAGACTATTTGGTGCCTGAACATTTTAGATTTAAAGGGTTATTCCATGACCTATCTTTAGGATAAATTATCAAAATTAGATTGTTGGGGGCACTGGTTTTCCACAGGGAGTCAGAAAAGCTGTGTTTTGAGAATCGCAGCATGTCAATTATACCTGCGGAAATGCTGTTTTTTATATATAGGTATAATGGGACCAGAAAATCTATATTGAAAAACTCTGCAAAATCACAAAGAAAAATGCGGCGGAAAAAACGTGTTTTTTTTCTGCAGCATTTACACATTCTTCAACAATTGTGATGTCATATAGAGCCTACAATATCATGTGCTCTGTGATGTCATCATAACTACCACTGTTATTTTATGTATCGTGTTCACAATATTAAAATAGAATTGATTTTGATTATTTTTCTTGTAAATAATTTTTATTGTGCTTACTTATACAGCACCATCATATTCTGCAGTGCTTTTAGGACGTTATCAGTCACTGTCCCATATAGGAGTTACAAGAATACATTCTCTAAGTATTACTTTGGAGTCTAGCACCAACATATTCCATGGCGCTTTACAAACATTGTGGTCACTCATTATCCAAAGTAGGGCCCACAATCTAAATTGCCTGTATGTATGTGTTAGGAGTGTGGGAGGAAAATCACATAAACCCTAGAAGAACATACAAACTCCATGCAGAGGTTGTCCTTGGTTAGATCCATGCTCAAGACCCTAGTGCCACAAAGCAGTGGTGGGGCCCTGGGGTCACTGTACTGTTGCTGCTCAACTACCCGCTTTTTGTTACCAATTTAATTTTTTCAAATGTGAAATACACAATGAAAGCTGTGCTATTATTCGTGCTATGGGCAAAAAATGTTTTTCTTTTAGATGGTTTAAAAGAAATATTTGCCCTCCAGACTATGGATCCGACCATTATCACAACTACATTTGTTTCTGCGGCACTGACTAAGATAGCTTTGTACATAGCTCGCTTTGTCAGTCCTATAGACATGAATGGAAAGATGGTCACACATAAGAACTACTGTTCCATTTACAGTGAAGACTTAGAGACCCTCATTATCATGGTTGGGGGAGTTGCTCCATCAGTTAACTTTTCTATTTTTTATCTGTCGAATAATGCCCTAAAATTTAATGTGTATAATATAATATGTGTATAAATAGAAAATGTCATTTTTCTCTGCTGCTGGCATACCTACATATCATACATGACTTGCCCACACAAGTACACCAAGTGTTTATTGTGAATGTATCCCCTGTAATGTATGATATACACTGGCTGCAAGAAATAACAGAGCATATGAAAGACCAGGGGCACAGCCAAAGGCTCATAGGTCCTGGTGAGAACATTTCTAAATGCTTTACTCATTGCATGTAATAATTTTTTTTTTTTTTTTAAATCATGTTGTTGCATTAACTCACAGTCTGGCTGAATGGTATCTATACTGATGAAAATAAATAAATACAGTCCTATGAAAAAGTTTGGGCACCCCTATTAATCTTAATCATTTTTTGTTCTAAATATTTTGGTGTTTGCAACAGCCATTTCAGTTTGATATAGCTAATAACTGATGGACACAGTAATATTTTAGGATTGAAATGAGGTTTATTGTACTAACAGAAAATGTGCAATATGCATTAAACCAAAATTTGACCGGTGCAAAAGTATGGGCACCCTTATCATTTTATTGATTTGAATTCCCCTAACTACTTTTTACTGACTTACTGAAGCACAAAATTGGTTTTGTTAACCTCAGTGAGCTTTGAACTTCATAGCCAGATGTATCCAATCATAAGAAAAGGTATTTAAGGTGGCCAATTGCAAGTTGATCTCCTATTTGAATCTCCTCTGAAGAGTGGCATCATGGGCTACTCAAAACAACTCTCAAATGATCTGAAAACAAAGATTGTTCAACATAGTTGTTCAGGGGAAGGATACAAAAAGTTGTCTCAGAGATTTAACCTGTCAGTTTCCACTGTGAGATACATAGTAAGGAAATGGAAGACCACAGGGACAGTTCTTGTTAAGCCCAGAAGTGGCAGGCCAAGAAAAATATCAGAAAGGCAGAGAAGAAGAATGGTGAGAACAGTCAAGGACAATCCACAGACCACCTCCAAAGAGCTGCAGCATCATCTTGCTGCAGATGGTGTCACTGTGCATCGGTCAACTATACAGCGCACTTTGCACAAATAGAAGCTGTATGGGAGAGTGATGAGAAAGAAGCCGTTTCTGCACGTACGCCACAAATAGAGTTGCCTGAGGTATGAAAAAGCACATTTGGACAAGGCAGCTTCATTTTGGAAACAAAAATTGAGTTGTTTGGTTATAAAAAAAAGGCGTTATGCATGGCGTCCAAAAAGAAACAGCATTCCAAGAAAAACACATGCTACCCACTGTAAAATTTGGTGGAGGTTCCATCAAGCTTTGGGGCTGTGTGGCCAATGCCGGCATCGGGAATCTTGTTAAAGTTGAGAGTCGCATGGATTCCACTCAGTATCAGCAGATTCTTGAGAATAATGTTCAAGAATCAGTGACGAAGTTGAAGTTACGCCGGGGATGGATATTTCAGCAAGACAATGATCTAAAACACCGCTCCAAATCCTCAGGCATTCATGCAGAGGAACAATTACAATGTTCTGGATTGGCCATCCCAGTCCCCAGACCTGAATATCATTGAACATCTGTGGGATGATTTGAAGCGGGCTGTCCATGCTCGGCGACCATCTAACTTAACTGAACTTGAATTGTTTGTCCAAAATACCTTTATCCAGGATCCAGGAACTGATTAAAAGCTACAGGAAGCGACTAGAGGCTGTTATCTTTGCAAAAGGAGGATCTACTAAATATTAATGTCACTTTTCTGTTGGGGTGCCCATACTTTTGCACCGGTCAAATTTTGGTTTAATGCATATTGCACATTTTCTGTTAGTACAATAAACCTCATTTCAATCCTGAAATATTACTGTGTCCATCAGTTATTAGATATATCAAACTGAAATGGCTGTTATAAACACCAAAATATTTAGAACTAAAAATGATTAAGATTAATAGGGGTGCCCAAACTTTTTCATAGGACTGTAAATAAAATGTAACTTTTATTAATTGCCACCTAGGCTAAAAAACGTCCACACACATTACATATATAACACCCGCATGTTTGCATTGACTGAGTCGGAGAAGTATCTCCTAATGCCAGTACTAAATCAGCCTATATTATAAATAGTGACAAGAGCTGAAAGTGGGTGCACTATTATATCAACATTGAGTCCGTTCACAATAGTTGATCATTGGCTGTAATTTTGTATGGTAAATTGACTCAACATATGATCAACTGCCGTAGATTTGTTTGGTTCATTAATTCAGCAGATGATCAATATAATGAGCCATACCATCTATATCACATTGCATAGCAGGTGAGGTTAGAAGAGCATATAGCCCTAAATAAAAACCGGTGCTATAAAGGCCATGTATATCATACAACCCAGCCGTAATAATTCTATATAGTCCTAACGCGATGAGCTGCAGACATATCTAGTTATGGTGGGTTAATAATTGCTGGAATACACGGACCGTGCTCCAAACTAAATAATGTCCCGGACAGCAAAGGCAATATAAAGCACCGTCCGGGACCTACAATAGCTATAAACTGGCTCTACGCGTTTCGCCTGTCTATACAGGCTCATCAGGAGTTAGATGAATACTGTGTACAATGACCCTAATTAGTTATGGAAAGCACTAAGTTCGATGTGCAGTAAAAACTGCAGTTCTTGGGGCACTGATGGTGTGCCCCAATACTTAAAGTGTCTATTTTGTTATAGTAGGTTCACACTTGTGCTCAGGTTTCCGTTCTTCGGGTCCACATGGTGACCCAAAAAAACGGAAACCCAATCCACTTACAAATCAGTTACCCGCAGACCCCATAGATATAATGGAGTCCACCGGGTTTCCGAGCGAAAAATGCAGAGAGAAAAGTCCTGCTTGCAGGATTTTTCTCTTCAAATTTTTCAAGCGGAGTGGGGAACAGAATCCCTGAGTGCTCATTGAGTGCAGATGTGAACCCAGCCTTAGAATGCTTTCAATAACTGAAGTGTGAAATTGTTTCTAAGTTACAAAATACAAAGTGAAGAAGAAAAGAGAAATCTAAATCGATTCTTCTAAGTACACTTGCACACACTTTTTGAAGGAACTCAGCAGGAAGATTGTTTCAAACATCTTGAGGAACTGACCACAGATCTTCTGGGGATGTAGGCTTGCTCAAATCCTTCTGTCATTTCATGTAATCCCAGACAGACTGGATAATGATTCAATCAGGGCACTGTGGAGCCATATCTTCACTTCCAGAAATCCTTGATCTTCTTTAAGCTGAAAATAACTGGTAATTCATCAACTATTACTACTTCTATCTTTGAAAGCATTCTTAGTTTACACCATTTTTTCCACATTTGTCCAAATATTTGCACACTACTGCTTTGGTATGTTAATACAATAAAATACATATTTTTAAATCCATTTGTTTCTGCATTGTCATTTCACCACCTCTGACAAATCCAGATCTTTACATCAATTGATAGCTGCTGCTCCATTTTAGGTACAGTTGTCGGTATCGCTGTAGCGTTGACGCTGGGTTCACACCAGCGTTCGGGTCTCCGTGATGAGGTTTCCGTCTTCTGCATGCAGAAGAAAGAAACCTGTCAGACTGAGTCCGGCCGTGAGCGCCGGTGAGCATTTTGTGCGCTCCGTGGCAAAACCGTTTTTTTTAAACCGGACACAAAGTACTGCATGTCCGACTCTGTGTCCAGTTAAAAAAAAAAAAAAACTGTTTCGCTCACCGGCGCTCACGGCTGCACACTTTTCAAACCCATTCAAATGAATGGGTTTGAAAAACGCCTGCAGGTTTCCGTCTCCTGCCCAGTTTCGGGCAGGAAACGGAAACCTGCAGGCCGGGACGCAGATGTGAATGAGCTCTTAGACTGATAGATGAGCCTGGCTACTGACAGGACTATTTCTATTGGCATATGCCAGTGACAGGTTCCCTTTCACCTCTTCTCGAAATAATACATTTTATGGCTTGTGAGGGGGCACAATTGACTTTATCTGTTCTGGTCAGTAAAATGCGTTGACCCAGACCTGAACCTGACTGAAGCTTTATCTGATTTTGGACATCTCATAAAATGACAGCTAGTCAGCATGGTGGCTCAGTGGTTAGCACTGCAGCCTTTCAGCACTGGAGTCCTAGGTTCAAATCCTGCCAAGGACACCATCTACAAGGAGTTTGTATGTTCTCCCCATGTTTGTGTGGGTTTCCCCCAGCATTCAGGGGGTCTGCTTGGGGTCCCATTGAATGGAAATCTAATCCACTTAAAAAAGTGTTGCCTGCATAAACCCATAGACCCCATAGACTATAATTGGGTCCGTGTGGTTTCCATTCAGTTTCTGCCCGAAAAAGGGTGAAAAATGCGGAGACGGAAACGGAATCACTTACGGAGTACAAGTGTGAACCCAGAGTAAGAGGTTATGAAGCCAATTAGAATCTTGAGGATCCAAAGACAGGAAATTACAGTATGTTTCCACAAAATACTATCTATGTGGTCACAACACCAATAAACCTTTGATGACTATGGTGGAAGATAAGAGGATAGACCTGATACATAAATAGTATTACTCTTGCTTCTGGTTCTTAGTAGGCTTAATAGAAATGGATTCTTATCTCAGCCTGAGCATGTTATCTCTTCATCCATTCAACCACACTTGCAGGATTCATTATACTCTGTAAAAGCCTGTTCATTTTTGCATGACCTAAAGTAAGACATATTGGAGATAATGGTGTCTAGTATTACCTAATAGCCTTTAATGATGATTTCCTGATGGCATTCTCTAATTAGACAAAATAAGAAGAATGTAGCTTAATGCTTAGGTAGTAATCTTTAGCCGGATCAGAGAGTATTGAGCTTCATTCACTTTAAAGAGGACCTTTCATGGTTTGGGGCACAGGCAGTTCTATATACTGCTGGAAAGCTGACAATGCGTTGAGTTCAGCGCACTGTCGGCTTTCCCGATCTGTGCCCCGGGTAAAGAGCTTTCGGTCCCGGTACCGTAGCTCTTCACAGTCAGAAGGGCATTCCTGAAAGTCAGTCAGGTACGTCCTTGTTCACAGCAGCGCCTATCACGCTATACAGTGTGAGCCCCCTCCCTCTGCTCACAGTGCTCGTCCATAGACGAGTATTATCAGGAGGGGAGGGGGGCGTTCCTCCCTGCTCACACAGTACAGCGCGATAGGCGCTGCTGTGGAGAAGGATGTTCCTGACAGACTGTCAGGAACGCCCTTCTGACTGTAAAGCGCTACAGTACCGGGACCGAAATCTCTTTACGCGGGGCACAGATCGGGAAAGCCGACAGTGCGCTGAACTCAGCGCATTGTCAGCTTTCCAGAAGTATATAGAACTGCCTGTGACCCAAACCATGAAAGGTCCTCTTTAAGTAATTCATTGTGTTACTGTATTATCTACACATAAGTGTGGTAGGAACAACATTAATTGTATATACTATACCATGGTTTTCATGTTCTTGACTGTATTAAAAAAAAAAAAAAAAAGTAGCAAAATCAGCAATAAGAAAAGCAGCGTTTCTGCAACATTGGGCCCCAGCCTTAAAGCCCTTGAATGATCTCAGATGGGACAGTCACACTTGTACAGAAGAGAGAGTAAAATAAAAACTACAAACAGATTTAAAAAATGTCATATATTTTCATCTGGTTTTAATAAGTAAATTTAAAAAATTGGCGATACATTCCCTTTAAAGTTACACCTCTAATTCTATGTAATACACTCAAAGTCTTAAAGTCTTGGCTGTTTTTCCTAAACTTTACTTTTTTCATTGACACTGATTCGCAACGGTCATAGTTGACCACAGCCAAAGGGACAAGAAAGGGAAGCCAAAATACATTTCCTTTGAAAATGGATCTCCTTAAAATCTTGTCCATTGGGGGCTGTTAGAACATAATTCACATATCCAAAAAGGGGGAAACACTAGACAGAAAACATGTGTAGCACGACAAACACTAAGTATCACACCAAACAACGCAACAGATGTTCACATGAAACCTCTACCACTTTCTTCTTTTGGTGAAGGCCGCAGCTGACGTGTAAGAGAGAAGAAATCTGATAAAAGTTCCGAGACTGTGTCCTATCTTATCCTGATCTGCAGACACATCTAATCTCTTTGCTGGCTGACAAAAGGTTACTGTGCATCTTTCAACTGATCCAATTTCTAAGATAGATTTCCTGCTTTATGTGAGTGGTTTCAATAAAAACTTCAGTGAGATGGGATGAGCCGGGGCGAGCGGCCTTCACATTAAAGAAATTGGTAACAAGAGACATTTACTGAGATGAGTTTATAGGTGTAAAGGAGGGTTCCAGCAGTGCAAGAGTTCAGCTCATATGTGGCAAGGGATATCTAAGTGGTAGTCTGTGAGTTAGAATCGTCTTTATACACAAGACGTTCAAGGAAACTAAAGAAAGAGGCACTTAAAGTAACACTCCAGACAAAACTTATTCACTGATGCCAAGTGCAAGGCCTGGGGGTGGAGCCTGACACAAGGAATCGTCCTAAAGCTAAGGAATACGATGAATGAAATCAGCACTTTTTGTTGCTCGCTTTATATTATCCTATTCCTTTTGATGCAATTTTTTGTTTTTGAAAACTACAGAAAAATCAACAACAAAAAACATGGCTCTTCCGTAATGTGTGACCCCAGCCTTAGGTGTTTTTATTTTTTTTTATGAGTTGTCCCAAAGCTTATCTTATCCCATGAATAGGTTCTAATTTTTATCTGTAAGGTAGTGGCCATTAAAATGAATGGTGATGTAAGGAAATTGCTAATTGTGTAATTCCCCAGGGCTGCTGTTGAAACCAGGAAGGAAGAGAATGACAGAGACTAGGCCCCCTACACTTCTCTCTACAGATCCCCCATTGGACAAACCATTACCAGATTTGGCTTCAGGTACCATCTTTATGCTGATGACACCCAATTATACACATCTTCCCGTAACATCACCCCTGCACTATACAGAACACCAGTGACTGTCTCTCTGCTGTCTCAAATATTATGTCTTCTCTGCATCTGCAACTGAATCTCTCTAAGACTGAACTACTACTGTTTCCACCAACTAATAGATCTGTCCCTGATATATCCATTGTAGTCTCAGGCCTTACTATAACTCCTAGGCAGCATGCCCGCTGCCTCGAGGTTATGTTTGACTCCCATATCCAATCAATCGCACACTCATGTCACCTCCACCTCAAAAACATCTCCAGAATACGCCCTTTCCTTACCAGAGATACATTAATGACACTTATTGTCTCTCTCATTCATTCTCGCCTTGACTACTGTAACTCCTTACTAATCGGTCTTCCCCTCACTAAACTCTCCCCTCTACAATCTATTCTGAATGCAGCGGCCAGGCTCAGCTATCAATCTAGACGCTACAGCGATGCTTCTGGTCTGTGCCAGTCGTTACATTGGCTGCCTATTCATTATAGAATAAAATATAAAGTTATCACCCTCATCCACAAGGCTCTCCATAATGCCGCACCTCCATACATTTCCTCCCTCATCTCTGTCTACCGCCCAACCCGTGCTCTCCGTTCACTCAATGACCTAACACTTACATTCTCTATTATCAGAACTTCCCACGCTCGTATACAAGATTTCTCCAGCGTTGCACCACTTCTCTGGAATGCTCTACCCCGGACAATTGGATTAACTCCCAATTTCTACAGTTTCAAACTAAAAACACATCTTTTCAGAAAGGCCTAATCATAATTCCTAGTTTAAACCCTTTCATAGTTAGAATCATTAAAACAAATCCTCCTCTGTTCATGCTCCCACATTACCCCACACGATATGGTGCCCTTTCAGGCTAATTTCATATGTCCAGGCACCATCTGCACATTAAAGGACATGGCTGGTGACGGCTCATATAGTTTTATGTTTGTGTAATGACAGTAACCTCTATTACAAAATTGTCTGACCACTGTATAAGCAATGCTGCCTCCGATGCCACCCCCTCTACCTCATAGATTGTAAGCTCTTGCAAGCAGGGCCATCAGTCCAATTGTGTGAAGTAACTATTTCTTTGTAATGTAAATTTGTCTCTATCTCTGTACTTGAACCCTACAAATTGTACAGTGCTGCGGAATATGTTGGCGGTATATAAATAAAAGCTATTATTATTATGATTCCTGCCTAGCATAACAACTACCATTGACTTAGTCTTAATTATGACTTTTCCCAAGTTCTAACCATCTGCTCACCAAACATAATAAACTCCGCAAAAGGAAATCTGTCTGCAAATGTGTTCTGAATCTTCGAAAAGGCTGAAATGATCCGACTTAATACACCGCACCTCACCAGGGAGAGAAATTCCCTTCAGTTAATTTAGTGATAAAGTTCCTTTCTGTAAAGTATGTTCCACATCGGACCAGGCTGCTTTCTCACAATTCCTGTATCTTAATTGAAAACACGGAGACAGAATTAATTATTCTCCTATCTATCCTCTTATCAGATTATTATTTCATATACAGGATGGCTTCTGACAGGTGTACATTTGGGGAATGCTGGAAAATGAGGTTATATGCAGGTGAAACACAATAGGAATATGTCCTTTCTGCCAAAACCCTGTAAATTAATTCAAGCTGAACTATAACCAATGTTATCCTCTCTGGTGCGGGACTTATTTCCACCCACGGAGGTGAATATTTAGTGCTGACGGAGAGGAGGAAAGCTGCTGGGCTTTTTGTTAACCATAATTGACTGCAGTATGTTGGTAACTCTTGAGGTGCCTGATGGTTTTAGGAAACATAGCCAAAAATGCATAGACGGGATTGTCATTGGCTGATACCAGAGATATCATCAAGCAACACCAAGACAAGTATCTGCTAAAGGATTGTAAGTGCTGCTGGATTACATTATAGAGAATGCTTGCCTTCTTTACCCCATTACCCCCATCACTGCTGTGCCATATATAGATTGCCCATGGCAGCAATGTTTTTGACGGATCTAATGTCCATATTTTGACAGGCGTTTTGCATACATTCCATTCTGTTTGACCATTTTTGATGGCCAAGTGTCATCAGTTTTCCATCTGTTTTTCACTGTCAGTAAAAAAAAACAGATATATTTCATTGCTCTAGTTTTTTTTTTTTTTAACTAACCTACTGATGTATTTGTCATCAGTTTCACATCCATTAAAATCTGTTTGATGTCAGTAAAAAAAGGGTCCCATAGACCTACATTGAGTCCATTTGGCCGTCAAAACGGACAGACGTGAAAAATGGGCCATCAAAAAAATAGACGTGTATAGACACATTGAGTTCAATGTGGTCTCATTAACAGATGTGTGACAAGGGTTCATGGTGAATATGCAGACAATTGGATTGGATTTGTTTTGTTAGGGTATGTTCACACGGCAAAATTTGCATTCTACGTGTGAACATTCCACGCGGCTAGCCATGACGGGATGGCAAAGTAGTACAACGGCATCCTGTCGCAGCATTCTGCTCTAGATTAGCCCCGAATATGGGCCTAATCCGGAGGGAACCTCACACCATGGACACTATGGCTGAGTAAGCCATGGAATCTGCGGAAAGATAGGGCCGCTCGCTTTTTTTCTGCTACTAGGTATCGGAAAAAGAAGCGAGCAACACCCATTGAAGTCAATGGGAGCCGTTTTTGGCAGCGGATTTTGAGGCGGATTCCGTGTCAAAATCCGCTGCGAAAAAACTCTGTGTGAACAGACCCTTACAAAAGTATTTGTTGACTTTACACATGACCCATATTGCATATGGTAATAAAGTCTTCTTCACTGAGATATGAAGCACTTTGGACTAGATTTAGTAATAGTAGGACAATGTAAACTCAGTCTGAAAGTGTGCCACAATGATCACAGTTGTTGGTCCTGGATGATAAATCTGCCGTACAGTGGGGCAAAAAAGTATTTAGTCAGTCACCAATAGTGCAAGTTCCACCACTTAAAAAGATGAGAGGCGTCTGTAATTTACATCATAGGTAGACCTCAACTATGAGAGACAAAATGAGAAAACAAATCCAGAAAATCACATTGTCTGATTCTGGCACCTGTTTAAACTTGTTATCAGTATAAAATGACACCTGTGCACACCCTCAAACAGTCAGACTCCAAACTCCACTATGGTGAAGACCAAAGAGCTGTCAAAGGACACCAGAAACAAAATTGTAGCCCTGCACCAGGCTGGGAAGACTGAATCTGCAATAGGCAACCAGCTTGGATTGAAGAAATCAACTGTGGGAGCAATAATTAGAAAATGGAAGACATACAAGACCACTGATAATCTCCCTCACTCTGGGGCTCCACGCAAAATCTCACCCCGTGGGCTCAAAATGATCACAAGAACGGTGAGCAAAAATCCCAGAACAACGCGGGGGGACCTAGTGAATGAACTGCAGAGAGCTGGGACCAATGTTACAAAGCCTACCATCAGTAACACACTACGCCGCCAGGGACTCAGATCCTGCAGTGCCAGACGTGTCCCACTGCTTAAGCCAGTACATGTCCGGGCCCGTCTGAAGTTTGCTAGAGAGCATTTGGATGATCCAGAAGAGTATTGGGAGAATGTCCTATGGTCTGATGAAACCAAACTGGAACTGTTTGGTAGAAACACAACTTTTCGTGTTTGGAGGAAAAAGAATACTGAGTTGCATCCATCAAACACCATACCTACTGTAAAGCATGGGGGTGGAAACATCATGCTTTGGGGCTGTTTCTCTGCAAAGGGGCCAGGACGACTGATCCGGGTATATGAAAGAATGAATGGGGCCATGTATTGTGAGATTTTGAGTGCAAACCTCCTTCCATCAGCAATGGCATTGAAGATGAAACGTGGCTGGGTCTTTCAACATGACAATGATCCAAAGCACACCGCCAGGGCAACGAAGAAGTGGCTTTGTAAGAAGCATTTCAAGGTCCTGGAGTGGCCTAGCCAGTCTCCAGATCTCAACCCTATAGAAAACCTTTGGAGGGAGTTGAAAGTCCGTGTTGCCAAGCGACAGCCCCAAAACATCACTGCTCTAGAGGAGATCTGCATGGAGGAATGGGCCAACATACCAACAACAGTGTGTGCCAACCTTGTGAAGACTTACAGAAAACGTTTGACCTCTGTCATTGCCAACAAAGGATATATAACAAAGTATTGAGATGAAATTTTGTTACTGACCAAATACTTATTTTCCACCATAATTTGCAAATAAATTCTTACAAAATCTGACAATGTGATTTTCTGGATTTGTTTTCTCATTTTGTCTCTCATAGTTGAGGTCTACCTATGATGTAAATTACAGACGCCTCTCATCTTTTTAAGTGGTGGAACTTGCACTATTGGTGACTGACTAAATACTTTTTTGCCCCACTGTATCTATAGACTGTCTAGTCTAAGCTTACACCCCCTTGTAGATGGCTTACTTTGAGCCAGAATTTTAGGACACACTGTAGGTGTATTTTTGGCAAATCATGGCATTTGTTTGAAAATCCACACCTTCATGTCTAGCAAGTCAAAAACAGTGTCAGGCCTTTGTTTGCAGGAACCCATACAAATATGACCATACTATACCTCCATGTGTCTATGATTTCATATGGAGAAAAGACGCGCCATGCTTTTTCACATGCCATGTCATCCTTCACTATGAACAGATTGGTAACATGGTAATACGGAACTCAGTACAAAATTTTTAACAGGTCCTTCACCATTATGTGACATTTATAATACTGGAATCTTCTTATATGGCTCAGCAGATCAAATTTACTAGCCACCTGATTATGTTTAGCAAAATTTCTAAGATCAGGAATTGTATTGGGGACCATGCGAGCAAACCAGTTAGTATAACCACTGGATAGCAACATGACATGTGACCTTAGGATATATTTTAAGACATATGGATTTTATGGGGTTACCACACATTGCTATGATAGACCTGTCCACTAACATTGGAACCAGTGTTTTTTTGGACACAACAGGAGATTAGGGTATTTCTATATTAATGTGTATTCATATGGGGAAGGAAATTATAGGTTATTCCTATGAACTAGACCACTGAATGCCACAATCATAGATCTTTCCTATATCTTTAGAACATATTAGTTCAAGCTGATATGTGTAATTCTACGTATCTATCCTAATTTATCCCAAATGTTGCATCACATTTCTATTAGTCGCTTACGACAGGGCGCCTGGTGTTGTATTATTTACAGCTATCGCAGCAGGAATCTCTCCCTTTGCCACAAGCAAATTGGTTAAAGTCCAAACATCAATGCTAAGGAATTCATGTTTCACCTAAAATGGGAATATAACACTGTATCAGAACCGAAATTACTGGTAACATTAACCCATTTCTGGTGCTTTCTGTTTTTAGAAGAAGAATCAGCAGAATAAAACACCACATCACATCACTTTATATTGACTTAAAGGGAATGTATCACTAAAATTGCCTACTTTGTAAAGCAAGGTTTAATGTGAAACATATTTTTTGAATTTTTGATATTTTAAAAATATACTATATCACCGGCAAGGAAGACAGTATCACAAAAGAGATCACACCTCTACATATAACAC
Source organism: Leptodactylus fuscus (assembly GCF_031893055.1). Lineage (NCBI taxonomy): Eukaryota > Metazoa > Chordata > Amphibia > Anura > Leptodactylidae > Leptodactylus > Leptodactylus fuscus. The sequence goes on along the minus strand of NC_134270.1, from coordinate 119,707,611 downwards.
CCATAGTGCCCCATCATTATATCCGTTACTCACAATAGATGATGTCACAGCTTATCTGTTCCCCCCTCTTACATGCCTAGAAAACTTTCTCATAGGCTTCAATAAGTCAAGTCCAGACTACAGCTGCCTATGGCCGTGACTATGCTGTAAAGCATATCACTACGGCCTTTGCTATACTGCAACTATCTGCAAGTAATTAATCTTAACTATTGAGCTGCATCTCCAGTCCACATGGATGCATTGAGATGTCTGCAATCTTATGAGTTGCAGCTATCACTTAATAGTTAAAATCCACTTCTACCTTCCTACACTGTGGTGAGAACTGCTGATCAGTGGGGGTGCTGGGTTTTGGACACCAGCCAATATGATATTGATGACCTATACAAAGGGTGGAGAACCCCTCTAAACTAGTTGGCCCTTAAACAACTCCAATTTAGATTGAAGACAGCCTCTAGCAAAAGGAGCATTTCATGGGAAGTTGTGGCCAATCATGTATTAGCAATAGCGACCTCTTAAGGGTAAATGTAGTATTACACATAAACCATCCAAATGAGTGGTCAACCATGGATGAAACAGGTTAATTTTATTAATAGTATATTATTATTATTATTTATAATAATAATAGTAATAATAATGAAAGATCTACAATTTTTAGGGCTCGTTCACACAGGGCAAGAGGGGGCAGATTCTGACACCGAATCCACCTCAGAATCCGCCCCGTCACAATGGAGGTCTATGTAGACCGCTAGCTTCCTTTTTTCCCTGAGTGGTATGTTCCTGCTCACGGAAGAAAGAAACGAGCTGTCCTTTCTTCAGACGGATTCCATGGCCTGTCAGCCCCGTCGTCCGCCTTGCAACAGCACCCTCTGGACTAGGCCCATTCATTGGAGCCTACTCTGGAGGGGGAAGCTGCGACTGTCGGAAGCCGCGACAGTCATGGCAGGTGCATTTTGGTCCAATTGTGATCCGGCTTCCTGCATCAGATTCAGGACCAAACTACGTGGTCCCCTGCCCTGTGTGAATGAGGCCTTAGTGTCTCTCCTCACTGACTAACAAGAGTCAGGGCCTAAGCTGTAGACTCAAGGCTGACATCCATATTTCCTCATAGGGCACAGAGATAGAGGTAGCTTTCATGACAGAATGAATAGAAAGAAAGTGGTTCATACTCTATTTATATCTTAAGGTGCCATGGGTTAGGGTCAAACTGTCCTAGTTGAAGGTAGTAGTGCTTTGTCAGAGGAGTACATTAAAGTTCCTTAGGCCCCAGTGCAAATTCTTTATCAGAGACCATTCACTATCTCTAATACTGCAGTCTTTTTATATAGTAGAGTGGTTTTTGGGCCCCTACAGATATCAGGACCAGAGGGCAGCTTCTGCTTCTGAACCCCCTATAACTATGCCCCTGTTCATGGTAGTATTGTTGAGCTTTCAAGCACAGTGCTAATGCTTAGAAGCAATAGAAATGGCGGTCTATCACATACAGGCAAAGTGAACCATTGAAAATTGAGTCCTGTACTTCAGATCTTCAAAGATTTTGTCTTCTGACATATCCTGAAGATATGTCAAAGGAGGCCTTCAGAATAGGAAGCCTTTATTGAGCTAGATCACACAATAATAAGTCACATACACTGTGCACAAACAGTGAATCAGATGTATTAATGGCTTCTGATCGTGAAGGTCATGCAAAGCATGACCATGAGTGACTGCACTGACCCTCTGAGCTCACAATCACTATCCCTGCATTTCTATGTGTCACCGTCATATGCTGAAATGTCATAAAACTGACAGAGGGTTGTATCACAAGCCACCGCCCTGACTGTGAACTCAAGCCTGAAGCATGCCCGCCAGAGGAAACAATGGTTCCCTTTTATCCCACTAGAGACAGATAAGGGGAGATGTTGACCCATATATACTATCACTGTGGAGTGACCCGATGACTATCATGCTGCGAGAACTATGTGGGAGCAGGAAATTAAAATCCAATCCTGTCTGTGCGGCAATGAGTGAAGAAGTCAGAAAAATTACATTTTTGTTCAGGTTTCCATTTCACCCTTTCCCCCGCTCTGCGATATATATCCGTGATAATTGCACTGGACTTGTTTTAATTTTTTTTTTTTTATGCTGAAATAATTTGTAAAGAATCTCATGAGATTTGATGGAAATGTATAAATTTTCCTTATTCAACCATGTCGAGAAACTCTTATTCAGTTCATATGCTTGGCCTTGATAAGAGCTTTAGTCAACTGGACAACCACAGGTTGGGGTCTTCCGCCTCACAATGTCAGTGGGATATATTTGCCATACTGTATGTGGCCAGTTAAGGGAAACCAAGTCTGGGAACAAACTGGCACACATTCAGCTATAGACAGAATATGTGTCATGTGGATTAGAAGCAGAAGCCGTAGAGTAGGACAGATGTGTTGCTTGCAGCTCCTGATCTCCAGTGCAAAATCCATTCCAGGGCAATCCCTTACCTTCCATGTGCAATTGTTTGCAATGATTTTCCTCTATGATTATATTATTGTGACCTCATTATAACACACCGAGTACTCCATTCTGGTCTTAACACCCAGAGCTCTGAGAACTGGAACCCCAAGGGCAAAGTATATTCAGTCTGTATTATTTAGCAATGTACTTGGAAACCGAATTGCAAGGTTATATGTGAACTATATGGTAGCATTATGTGGGTTCTTTATGGCAACAGCATATTATCTGAGCACAGGTATTATTTGGGCTGTATATGGCAGAATTATACAGGGACTATATTGAAATACTATTACAATAACAGTTGTCTATGATTGGAAACAGGGCACAATAACGTACTTGCTACCAAGGCACCATATTCTATGAAGTCATGCAAGTATTATCCTTCTTAAGCATCTATGGGGGCCTTCAGGCACCAGAACAAATGCAACTTCTCCATCTCCTATGACTATATGATTATAGATAATTTTTGTCTACAGCACAGTCAATTTTCACAAAATAACTGAAGAAAGACAGAGGCTGGGGAGGAATTTCACCTCACTACTGCATCTTGACCCAGCCATGGGAGACTCGGTATGTCTTATGTACATATTCATTCTTTATGCAATGTATAACAAGCTGCTTAATCTAATGAGTATAATGTGCCATATTAATGGGTTACGGGGTCATTCCCATGTAAAAGTCAGATGACCTAAGGAAAACCAAGCCAAGGGAAAGAGAGAGAGTTTGACAACAGATGAGAACCAAATGGCCTATCTCATCTGCCAATTTCCCGTCTTGAGTCAGACTCCATCGTACTCAAGAGGAACTTTCATGTTTCAGCATAACAAGTTCATTCATGAAAATGTCGGCTTTAGTCCACACATCTCAATTCTTATAACTAGTTAATGCTGGTTGTAAAAGAGTTGAGCCAAATAAAAGGTGGACATAAAGTGATCTTCTCATCTGGTTGTAATACCCAAACCTCTAAAAGTCTCTACAAAGAGATTTTTCCTACTAATTGAATAGCACTGGACTTTTGGGAAGGACTGATAACTTACATATGACTTGAATTGCTATTGTCCAGCCCTCCCTGGTATATTCTATTATTTTACTAGAATATGATAGGCCTTGGAGACATGTACCATCAAGCCCATAGGCCTGATGTCCACCGAGACCATCACCTTTGACCCAAAAAGTTATGTCAAACAAACAATGAACTCCTGAACTTATTAATGGAAGTTACTTCATCTAAAGCCTCAGCAGTTATGTATTGTGAATCCTATTTGGAAAATATTCTTTCTCTCGAGGTTCGAGCCAAAGCAGAGTCTATCCCTTCTGCGGCCTTCTCACACGCGGGGGTGGGTTGTTGAACGGAGTTGAGACAAATTTATGAAAATGTCTCAGGTTTCATGAAGAATAGGTCACAGATTTAATTTCTACAGCTCAGCACTTTTGTGACATTTGCACAAATCAGTACCCTATGACAGCTCAGAGAAGTTGGTACTTAACAAGGTTTTTGTCGTAGGAACTTTCCTATGTTTCGAAAAAAATGCTCAGAGTTCTGGTATGAAAATCTGTATAAGTTGTGGACTGAAATGTATCTGAAATCTTTCTACGAACTAGATATATACAATGATCTATAATAATTTATTTGGCGATATGCTCACCCCAAGTGCATAAGTAGTCAGGTAACCATCACTGCATATCTGAAGATTGGAGGAAAATTAAGTATCCAAAAAAAAACAAAAAAAAAAGTATTAATTGACATAGAAGCATCTTATGTATCCACAAAGTAGTCTGGAAGAGGAAAATTTATTTAAGTAGCACACAAAAAGTTTGTCCCAGAGTCCTAAAGTGGCCTAAATTATGCCATGCAAAAAAAAAAAAAAATCTACTATACATAGGGAATAAATGGGCAAAATGAGGAGGATACCAATATGCGCTGCGGCGGGCACAACTTGGAGGAGACTAATGTTCAATGGGGCACTATTTAGTTATATCTCAATATTTCAAGCACAACTCGAGCCATGTGGGGAAATAATTATGTATAAACATGTTTTATTAAAGATTTTCAATATTACAAAACACAAACAGAAAGGAACAAGCTGTGCAGCGTCTAAGATGGATATAAACCGGTGAACTGGGCAGCCAGGGAGGAGACCCCCAACCGCAACATCAGTGCATATTACGCACAACAACGTCACAATTATAGAAAAGTAGAAAAAAGGAAAGGGGAGGAGAAAACAGAAAGAAAGGAAAAACACAGGGAAACCAATTATAAACCATCTCAAAACATAGAGGGGAAAAGGGCAGGAGAAAGAGACGAAAAACGTAAACACAGGAACGTGGAACAGCAAAAGGGGGACCAGACCTGAAACCGGAGGGGACAGCAGAAAAGGAGGATGATAAAAGGAGGAGAAAGAAGATAGGAGGCCACATTACACTCAAGCAAAGGCAGCGGAAAAGTCAGATGACTCCTGCAACAAGATCCAGGTCGCCAGAGACGCTCAAATCTGGAGGAATCGGGAGAGTCCTCCGCCACCAATGCCTCCATCCTCCGTATAAGAAGGAACTCCTGGAGGAACTCGAGCAGGGAGTGTGTGTGTGTGTGTGTGGGGGGGGGGGGGGGGGGGGGTGGAACTGCGCCAATGTCTCGGGATGACAGCCCTGGCGGCCGTGAGAAAATGCCCCAAGAGGTCCTTCTTAATCGCCAACAGCTTACCAGGGATTACCAATAGGAGTGCCAGCTGCGGAGAGGCAGAAATTGAGCGCCCGCTCACTTTAGAGTGCAATGAGAACACCGCATCCCAGAAAGGCCGCAGAACGTCACAGTCCCACCAGATATGAAGCATTGTACCCCTCGCGGTGCCACAACGCCAACACCGGTTGGAGACAGCCGGAAAGATCCTATGAAGAAGCACTGGACACCTATACCACTGAGTCAGGATCTTAAAATTCCTCCTTGCGCACTACACGGGAGGGTCATCCTGTGAGTAAGTAGGAAGGATTTGTCCCAGTCAGCAGACAACAGACTAACGGAGAGGTCAGAGTTCCAAGCAGCCACGTAGGGAGGGGGTTCCGCCGTGGCATCCGTGAGGAGGATGTCATACAGCATCGACAGGGCGCGAGGAGGAGAGGTCTGGCCACCGAGAGCGATTCAAAAGCCAAAGCCAGTGGGGAGAGATGAGAGGAAAAGGAAAACCGCTTCAAAAAGGAAGTAAGCTGGGTGTGCTCCAACCACGAGAGACGCAGGTCGGGGCTAAAGTTGCAAAATTGAGCAAAAGGAAGGAGCGGAGAATCGCCTGCCACCTCCCGAAGACGAGTGTCTGTCTCCCTTGTGCAGAAATAATTAGTCTTAGAACCCTTAGGGAGTTTTCACACGGAGTTTACGCTCCACTCATTCAGACACGTAAACGTGTCAGAGTGTGAGCGCTTCAAAACAGATCCCATTCACTTCAATGTGTGCCAGCTTGCGCGTGCTACGCATTAAAATCAATGGGAGGCGTAAGCCGGCACACATTGAAGTGAATGGGATCTGTTTTGAAGCGCTCGTGTATACGTGTCTGAATGAGCGGAGCGTAAACTCCGTGTGAAGGCAGCCTTAATCCTTAATTCCCCAATTGTATGTTATAGCAGAGAATCTGGAATTTTCTATGTATCAGGAGTATTTTCTTTCTTTAGAGGGAGCTGCAAAGCTTCATGGGAAGTAGAGAATAGGACGTCTGTCCCTTTGTACCCTTTAAAAACAACTTATCGCCATGGCCATCTACCTGCAGCATGTTATAGATCAGGAGAAGCTGAGTGGATTTATATTAGTGATGCACAGCCCTCCATGTATGACTATGCAGAGAGATGTTAGTCACTTAACGTGCCGCCTAACTCCACAAACAATAGAGCTACAAATGCATAAATGACAAGTGGCAAAGCTGTGTAGCAATCCACTCAGCTTTTCCTGCTCTACTGCAGAACATGTTCCCTTCATGGTGAAGGGTTTGCTTTAGTGCTAGCCACCAATAATATGTACCCCCTATCTTATGCCAGTGTCAGATCTCCCTCCCAAAAATGGGGAAAATCTGGCAGATGTTGAGGGGTGATTTCTAATGGGGTGCAGGTCACAGGTCCTGAAGAAGTCTCTGCTCAACTTAGTTAAGAATGTAGAGTGTATGGGCACCATAGGTGTCCTTCCTTACATAGAGACAACTGCTCATATGACTTACACAGCACTCCTAGCGAGGCGCTTGTCCCTTTTTCAGACACTCCAACTTGATTATGGTCGTGCACAAGCCAGGGCACAGTTCTTCATAAGTGCCCAGACTTATCAGCGTGCCCAATTCTGTCAGAAGGCCTGCCTTGTGGCACCACTTTTAAAGAAACCGTTGCCTGCTGCAATAGTGTTGTTATGGAGACTTCCCATTGTCGAGAAACGTCAATGCACGTCTTAAAAAAAAAAAAAAAAATTTGCAATAAAATTATGATGTTCAGAATCTCTATGTCCGTGACATGTCCTGGTGAGGATATCCTCATCAGACCTCATACCACATTGGCAGTACACGTTATTCCTGCAAGGGAATAGTGAGAATTGGGAAGGACCACTCCAAATTTGATGCTGTATTGTTCTAATATGTGAACTAGATTTGTGATATTTTATGCTATACTATAGTATTTTGCTAATGTAACTTACGCTTTTTCATACAGTTGTCCTTCACTTTACCTTTGACTCTTTGTCTATGACGATTCCATCTGTGCCTGCCCTGTCTCTGCTCTCACTTTACCATCTACCAGTCTTCTGTCTCTGCCACCTTTAACATTTTATGCCTATTTAAAACTTCCCTATTTATCCTATTGTTTCATTTCACACTGTATCGACTTTCTCCTGGAATGGATCCAGACTCCCCCACCATCCACCTTGTACGGGGTCTTTTCAGAATTTATAGCCTCCTCTGCTCAATAGGATCCATTACCCTCACAGATAAATCATGCATATATTAACCAGAACTAAAATGTCTGCAATAAAATCTTTCTCCTGCTTCTCACAAAGTCATTTATAGGTGACATTTCTGCAGGAATAGAGATGGAAGCATGGACATTACCGGGAGGATTGCTCGAGGGACTGCAGAGATGAGGTTACTGTAGTATCTGTAGCAGAAATGTATACTACTGTATATACACTGGGTATTAATGAGCATTGTCAAGCAGCCACTAGGCAACAAATCATGGATATTAAAGCCTACTGTATGCATATGTGACCACATGTAGTATCTCTTTGTGCCACTGTGAGGCGCCATATTTAGCTCAGCCCATTTCACTTTAGTGATGCTGAACAGCAACATTGGGTCAAGTGTAGCACTATTTCAAATTCTATACAACCCCTTTAATCTGTTTTTAACATGACCTGACATCTGCAACAAGATTATCGAACATTCTGTATTATCGGACAGTCATAGAAATATATGTATAATTTGCCGGTGGCATAGACTTAGTGCTGGGGGAGTAATGTGGGCCCTCCAGTTAGTGGTCAGTTAGGGTTCTGATCGGTCCTTTACTGATCCCAGTTAGTGTGTGTGTGTGCCCTAGCATTTGGTCTGTATGCTGGTACGGTGTGGTTTGGATTTATTTATATCCCTTTATAATGCGGATCCATTAAACATCTAGGCTATAGTGCGCATCATTTCATTAGCCTTGGTGGGTACACTCTACACCTTTAGCTTACCATACACCACACTTTTGCTTCTAGCAATCACTCTGTAGCTCCCCACTTCTGATATTATACTTGACTATCCAAGTTACTTTTTATTGACTTTTAGAGTATATTTAATAAAAGTTAAATCTTAATGTACCCTACACTATTTTTGTTTGCTTAATACTATTTAGGGCTCGTTCACATCTGCGCCCGGTCTCCGTTATGCAGGTTTCCGTTTCCTGCACAAAACAGAGCAGGATATGGAAACCTGCGGGACTCTTTCTCACCCATTCATTTGAATGGGTGAGAAAGCTTTACGGCCGTGAGTGGCGGTGAGCGTTTTATGCTCTCTGCCGCGAAACCGGTTTTGTGGCGGAGAGCATAAAACGCTCACCGCCGGACCCGGTCTGTGGTTTCCGTCTTCTTGCATGCAGAAGATGGAAACCACAGTACGGAGTGCCAAACGCAGGTGTGAACCTAGCGTTAGGTACATCTACTCGTTCATATCTCCAGTTTGTTTGACATGAATTTTTAGATTCAGAGACGACAGAAGAAATTGTTTCTCTGTCTGTGTAACCTTTCACTAGCATTGGCCTATCTGGTGGATTCTGTAATAGTGGTTACACGTGGAGCCGGCAGACCCTATTGGCTATAATGGGTTACATCAGCTGTCCATCATTTTAAAACTGAAAATGACAAAGGAAAAAGTCCTCTGATTTCTCCAATGGATACACTGGCGCAGATGTAAACTACGCCTTACATGTAAATCATTACACCTAGCAACTTACTGTAAATGGACGGTATTTGCAACATCTGATCATGCAACGCATTTGGCTTTGTAGAGGTTAATTGTGTGCAAAGTGCAGAAGACATTAGTCAGGTTCATTAAGAGATGTGTCTTTAAGATGCTGGAAACATATAGTTTATCCTGGAGGCAGAAAGCTTAAGTCAAAGAGCAACAATACTATGCAGTTCAGCGAGAAGCGGGTGGCCTGCAAAAGGTCTGGTAATGTTTTGCTAGAGCTTCTGGTTTTACAAGTAGAGAACCAATTAAAAATGGCTTAATAGTAAAGACAGGGAAAAAGACACTGCAGCAAAAGTAAGATAAACTGGCAAAGACCAGACCACTGCAACACTAGACGTAAAGAGAGATAGTTAGATAGATAGATAGATAGATAGATAGATAGATACTGTAGATAGATACTGTAGATAGATACTGTAGATAGATAGATCAACATAGATAAAGAAAGATATATAGATACAAATATTGATATAGAGAGATAAATTAGAGAGATAGATAGATAGATAGATAGATAGATAGATAGATAGATAGATAGATAGATAGATAGATAGGGTAGATACCCAATGCCAAATGTAAAAAGCATCCAAAGCCTAAGGCTCCTTTGGTTACATATTGGTTACATTTGCACAGGAGACCAGCAGACCTAATTGTCTATGTGAATTCTTGAACCTGTCTGGCTGGACAGCAAAGACCAGTTTTCTGAGTCTACGAGCAAGGTCAGCGGAGCCCTGGGGATAAGGAGCTGCATTGACCTCCGCCCTTTTCATTATTGAAGATAACTAAGGACATGTAAAGGATCTCTATAGTAAACTTTACCAGTTGATATCCCCTGATAATAACTCATCCCCTAATAAAACCGCCTTTCAGACCGAATGATAACCCATTAAATAGGTCACTGGTGCAAGGTCATCCTCCTCTGACTCTGGACAATTGTTCATGATGCCAATTAAATATGACACTTTCACAGGATAACTTTACCGTACCATGTGGTTAATCTTATAACCCTGTGTGTCCAAGACATAGACCAATATAACAGATCAGGACACAGGGCCATGAAAAAAATATATCAATGATAATGCTCCTTCAAAGTGTAAAGGCGTACCGACTGCGTCCTATCAGCCCACGTTCAGTAATGAGATTGTGAGAAGTAGCTGAGTATGTCACTGCATTTACTACCTCAATACTGCTACTGTACTACTATCTCAATGATTGGTGATGAATGTTAATGGTTGCAATAACTCAACAAAACAGTAAAAAAAAAAAAAAGCTATAGATGTCACAATAGGATGACCCCTGGAAAAAAAAATTGAATTTTTTTTTTTTCAGTGACAATGGTAAAACTTAATAAAACCAATATAAATATGGTATTGATGTAATCGGACAAAGTTGCCATGCAATTATGAATGAAGAGTGAATGCCTTAAAAATTAAAAAAAACAAACAAACAATAGAATGGTAGGTTTTTTTTTCATCAAAACCCCTCAAAAAATAATTAAAACATTATATGTACCCCAAAAGGGGGCCAACTTGAAAGAAAGAAAGAAAGAAAGAAAGAAAGAAAGAAAGAAAGAAAGAAAGAAAGAAAGAAAGGCCAACCTTCAAAAATGTTATTGTTGTTCCTTGAGACAGACAACGCTTGATCTGTACTTATCTGTCTGACAATTTGAGCTCCCGCACTGCTCCACTGCTATACTGAGCTTGCTGTGCGGTGCATATTTTTCTGTAGACTTGTCCTCATCTATTCTGATATGTATAATGTGTCCTGAATTAATTTGGCAAACTTTGGCAGAAGGCTTACTTGCCATCTTGGTATCTGACATCATTGGCATGTGGCTATCTTGCCTACTTTTATTACATTAATTCAGAAAGACAATGGCCCAGATTTACAAATAGTTGGGGTGAATTTAGGCAGTGTGAAAATTTTCCAGATTTATATTTAGACTACCTTAGTTGGTTTATTTGGAACCAGAATTTTATGACTCCATCGTGGCGTATTTTTGGTACATTTAAATCACACCTTATTTTCTGACAATACACTCTAACATGTTTAGCAAGTAATAAAGTATTTATCCCAAACTATATGCACGAACAGCGCCACACCTCCCATGAGGCGACCTGAAGCAACCGCTTCAGGCGGCGCTATGTCAGGGCCCCAGGGAGGGCGGCATTTTTGCTTACCTAAGCCAGTCCAGGACAAGCTGTCCTGGACTGGCTTAGCACCGAGCGGTGGATTGGGGAGGCCACTGGAGCAGCGCTGCTCCAGCAGCCTCCCCTCACGCTCAGGCAGAGAGCAGGTCCTCTCCGTGCCTGTTCTCTTCCTGCGAACGCCGCTAAGCCCCGCCCCCTCAGCTCCGCCCCCTCCTCCGGGAAGGGGGGCGGCTTTCTGTTGTTCGCCTCAAGCGGCGAAAGGGGCAGGTTCACCCCTGTGCACGAAGATGCGCCACACTGTGCCAAGGGGGCACCATGGTGTGAGTATCTGTGTGAGCCAGTGTTTAGTGGCATGATAGAAAACCTGAGCACAGACAAAATCTGCAGATAAATACGGTAGTACTATCAAAAAGTTTTAGGCACATCACTTCCAAGACTCTTCCTTCTAAAACTTTTGCACTATTGGATGTTCCATTCTTTGTGCAACAGTGAACTCATACGTAGTTGTGCTAGTTACAGTGTCCCCATAATAATGACAGCCACAGTGTCTCCATATCACTGACAGTCATAGTACTCCTATAACAATAATCGCCACAGTGTCCCATCATAATGACAGCTGCGGTGCTCCCATAACCATAATAGCCACAGTGCCCCATGACAGTGACAGACACAGGTAGTTCATGGCATGCATGCACTGAACCACCATTGAACCTGGTAATTCAGGTGAAAAATGTTCTCCTTCAGGAGTCTAGAAGGTCTCCCTATATCTGGGACTGCACCGAGAGGGTATTTATTATTCTTTATTTTGCTTACGTATATAGCGCCATCATATTCCGCAGCGCTTTACAGGCATTGTCAATCACTGTCCTATATAGGACTCACAATCTACATTCCTTATCAGTATGTCTTTGGAATTTGGGTGGAAACCAGAGTACCCGGAGGAAACTCACTAAACATGGAGAGAACATACAGACTCCCTGCAGATGTTGTCTTTGATCAGATTCAAACCTAGGGCTGCAGCGTTGCGAGGCATCAGTGCTAACCACTGAGCCAGGTATGTAACATAGAACGCACAAATTTATACCATACCACAATCACATTGCACTGTGGAAAATTCTTAATTTGTTCCTTTATCTCTCCTATCTGTTTATAAAGCAACATATAGTGAAAAGTGATTATATAAGATCACTAGAGGACACATACCGTACATTCCCAGATGGTATCTCCTGCTTCAGGACCCTGACAAACTATTTGGTTTAGCCAGAGTTGTATTCATCGTGTTTCATATCATAGTGAGACTCCCACTGAACAATGAAGTTATGTTACACAAGTTAATCCTAGGCTGAAATCTCCAATATATACTATGCAGAATGGAAATATTATCTTAAAAAATAGCTTCTCACAGGTCATCATGTTCAGATGAAGAATTAGGATGAGTCTTAAAGGGAAACACCAGTAGACAGGTTAAAGAGGACCTTTCATCAGATTGGGCACAGGCAGTTCTATATACTGCTGGAAAGCCAACAGTGCGCTGAATTCAGCGCACTACCGGCTTTCCCCGGGTAAAGCGCTATTGGTCCCAGTACCGTAGCGCTTTACAGTCAGAAGGGCGTTTCTGACAGTCAGTCAGGAACGTCCTTCTCCACAGCAGCGCCTATCACGCTGTGCTGTGTGAGCGGGGAGGAACGCCCCCTCCCTCTCCTGATAATACTTGTCTATGGACGAGCACTGTGAGCAGAGGGAGAGGGCGTTCCTCCCCGCTCACACTGTACAGCGCGATAGGCGCTGCTGTGAAGAAGTATGTACCTGACAGACTGTCAGAAACGCCATTCTGACTGTAAAGCGCTATGGTATCGGGACCGATGGCGCTTTACCCACGGTACAGATTGGGAAAGTCGATAGTGCGCTGAATTCAGTGCACTGTCGGCTTTCCAGCAGTATATGGAACTGCCCAAATTGGTGAAGGGACCTCTTTAAGTAATTTTTGGTACCCCTTAAAGAGGACCTTCAACAACCTCTACCAACTCCAACTCATTGCACCCTTCCATAGACACAACTCCACTGATTCTGGTGCAGCTGGAATTTTTTTTCCAGCCCCGATCATTCCCAAACAATGACTTTGGTTAGTTTCAGAACAATTGTGCTGTCAAGTTGGCAGTCCTAGCCTAGAGAAGAAAGACAGGAACCGCCCACCTGACAGATAGGGGCATAGTTGTGCCATGCATAGTTGTCTGACATGCACCTTATTTGCTTAGAGGCCGGAGCTTATTGATGTATCGGGATTCTTCTCATACAAGTCAATTGTCCAAAGTGGACTCCATCTTGCCCAGTTTGATCAATGACACTCAATATGTCAACTGTGAGGTCTTTTAAGACCTCTGACCTATTCTACATTGTAAATGAACTCAGCTTTGGTCACTGTGAATAAAACCCCACTCATATACTGTACATAGTCAGCACAGGACCTTGTGTCTTCCACCATGTTGATTATTATTACATATCTATATTCAGAAAGTTTTCATTGCAAATGCTATTTTGTAATAAGTCTCCTCGCCATGTAACATAAAGATAAAATGAGATGTTTCTAAATAACATTATTACTAAAGCAAGAACTAAAACATAACTTAGATTCCCAGAGTGCCCCCTAGTGTTAGAAAGTGAATGCTTCAACTTCATGTTTAAAAGACATTTCTAACCATATAGCTTGGAGGAACATGTACAAGAGAATGGAGATAACATAGGAAAGGCAGGAAGGACCCTTCCCACTGAAGCTCTAAAGTTGATGAGGGTAATGATAGAACAGAATTACATAATAGAAACAATCCAGGGATCATGGATCTGTGAGCACAAAAGGGGGTTATAAATAGATTTTGTAGGATGAATCAGTCACCCAGACATCCTGCGAGCAAGATCTAAAGTGGACAGAGAAGCAAGGAGAAGCAGAGAATGGAGAATGCACCATACTAAGGCTTTATAAAGGAATTTAAATTCCAAGGGTTTGAGTGATAATGTTCTGCAGGTAGAAAATTGTATAATGTCTTTATAAGAGGATCATTTTAGAAGATATGAGAAAGAAACAGGATTTTAGATGAAATAGCTAGCTAGATAGACTGACAGAAAAAAGAAAGATAGATAGATCTATAGATAGATAGATAGATAGATAGATAGATAGATATTGTAGATAGATTGTCTGACACAACAGATTAATGAACAGAGAGAGAGAATAGATAGAATCAGTTGATTGTGATAAGATAAGAGATAAGATAATCCTTTAATAGTTCCACCATGGGGAAATTCAGTGTGTTACAGCAGCATGGATAATACAGTAATATATTACAAGGAAGAACACATACAAGCTTATAGCAGATAAAAAAAAAAAGATATTAGGAGTCATAGCAACTGAAAGAAAGAGACTCCAGGATCTTTTAGTTCTCTGTGCGGCGTGATCTTCGCTTAGCCTGGTGTTGATTGTATAGCCTGGCCACGGTTGAGAGGAAGGACCTCCGATAGCTCCTTCTCACACTTGGGCTGAAGCAGTCAGTCACTGACAGTGCTGCCCAGTGCTATAACGGTCTCATACATGGGATGGGAGTTGTTCTACAGCATGGAGCTCACCACGTACAGTATCCTTCTGTCATCAACCACCAGTACTCAGTCCAGGGGCCTCCCCAGGACAGAGCTGGCCCTTCTAACCAATCTGTCAAGTCTATTTCTGTCCCTGTCTGCTACTCCCCCCAGCAGGCCACTCCAAAGAAGATGGCTGTTGCTACTCCAAAGGCCCTAAGCCTCCTGAGCAGGTAGAGCCTGCTGTGACCCTTTCTGTGCAGCGCATCCAGGTGATCAACCCAGTCCAGCTTATTATTGAGGAGCACACCCAAGTACTTATAGCTGTTGACTACCTCAATGCCTGTTCACTGGGTAACCACCAAATTCGGGGCACTTCTCCGCTTACTAAAGTGATACAATGATGATGAGATTTACTAAAAAATTACTCAGAATTCTATTTTCCTTTGCATTTATTAAAGGGGCTCTATCATTGGAAAAAGTTATTGTTAACTAATCACATCCTTGCATAGCCTTTTTATTTAATTCATATGCTAATTAGACTCTTGGTGCACCCCGGAAGTCTAATCATGCACTCCTCTTTGCTATTGTTTCCTATGGGTGTATACAGCACAGGCTGCTGCTGCTGCTGATGATGACTTCCTGCTTGGACACACAGATAGGAAAGAATAACAGAGACAAGTGCTGCTGGGAGCTTCCTGTTCTGGCTGGAAACTCATTAGCATATGAATAAAAACGGACTTATTCAGAAACCACTGAGGCAATTTACATAATAAAGGTAGGTGTGGAATAGACTTTCTAAAGCCTATGCAAGGATGTGATTAGTTAAAAATGACTTTTCCCTTTAAAGGTTTTACACACTTTTTTGTCTCGTATAACAAGTGGTTATGACTTATTGGAACAGTGATGTGTCTTGCAGAAAAGTGTTGCGACTTAGGCATTAAAAATATTGGCTCAATATTGTGATTCTAAACACACTACTTGTGCAAAGGTATTTGGAAACCTACCTATTCCACCTACCATAGCTTTTATGACATCCTATTCTAAATCCATAGACGTTAATATGAAGTTGGTCACCCAGCTCACTCTTCTGGGGCTTTCTACAAGATTTTGTAAATTGTCTTTCAGAATTTTGCCCAGTCACCCAGAACAGAATTAGTGAGGTCAGATACTGATGTTACGTGAGAGGGCCTGACTCATAATCTCCATTCTAGTTTATCCCTAAGGCGCTTGATAGGTTTGAGGTCAGGGTTCTGTGTGGGCCAGGCAAATTCTTCAACACCAAACTCACCCAATTATGTTTTCATGGCTCTAGCTTTGTGCACTGGGGAATAGTCATACTGGAAAAGAAAAGGGCCTTTCCCAAACTTTTCCCACAAGGTTGGAAGAATACAATTGTACAAAATCTCTTGGTCTGCTAAAGCATTAAGAATTCCCTTCACTGGAACTAAGGGGAATAAGCCAGCCCCTGAAAAACAACCCCATAGCCTTATCCCTTCTCTACCAGACTTTACAGTTGGCATAATGCCATTAGGCAGGTAATATTTTCCTGGCATTGCCAAACCCAGACTCATCCATGAGACTGTCATATAGAGAGCTTCTACTTGTCACGTTTCCACGTATTCTGATGGTGGCGCGAGGACGAGTCCGATGGTGGTGTGCTTTATAACTCTCTATCTAAAGCTTGACATTGTGAATGGTGATTTAAGGCTTACCAGCAGTTGCTCCGCCATATTATAAAGCTCCCAATGCAGTTTTTGTATATTAAAGGGGTTTTCCTATCACGGCTTGAGGCCACATGTTGCATAAACACAGAGTTTTTGACCTTTATGGAAACACCATAGAAAAAAAATTGATGTGTTTTACAGTCCCAGCGAAGTGAATGAGATTTTATTTAATCTCATCCTCACAATGCAAAAGAAAAATGCTATGGAAAACAAACTAAATGTATTTTGCAGAATGGACAGAAGGCTCCATTAGCCGTCAACCACAGTGAAGAGAAGAGAACAGAGGTGACCAGGAACAAGGAATGACATCACCAGCCCAACCACTGCAGATATATGGCCAGATAGTGGTCTGAAAACTAGGTAATGAGCTGTAAACACTGAAGACAGATAAAACAATGTATTGGGGAAAACACTTCAGTTTTACTCAGCTTAAGCTACACATTTTAATATGATCCTTAAGAAGAGAATACTCCTTTACTGCCAAGCTGGTTTGGAAGTCTGCAGTTATTGATTTAGCAGGGCAATGGCGACTTTTAGGCACTGTATGCCTCAACACCTGGCCTTCACACTTTGCAACTTTACGTGGTCTGCCTCATATTCCTAACAATACCACTTTTCAAAACCACTTACGGTTTTTGTGGACTATCTAGGAGGGAAGTACGGTAATTTCACATACTGACTTGTTGCAGTGGTGTCATCCTATGGTATACCATACTTTAATTCAATAAGCACCCTAGAACAGCGATTCTGAAGCTTTTCAGGCCAAGTAACCTCTTGTGATAAAACTTCAAGCCAAATACCCTCAATGGACACAGTGGTGTCTGTCATGTGACACCACAAACTAGCACCACAAATCCTATTGCTTGTTAGGGTGCCTGTGGCAGACACACACTAAGTGGGAGTTCACACGGAGTAACGTGCCGCGTGATGTGGCACGTATACGGCGTGTGAGACTTTGTGCGCCGTAAACGCTCCCATTGATTTCAATGGGAGCCTGGATCGTATACGCTGCGTTATTTTGCGGCCGCAAAATCACGGCCTCAAAATAACACGGCGTATATGATGAAATCAATGGTCTCACACGCCGTATACGTGCCACATCACGCGGCACGTTACTCCGTGTGAACTCCCCCTAATACTTCTGATGGTTTCTTAACTTCCGACCAGATTTTTAGTCATCAGATCATAGATCAGAAGTTATTTATCTATTCAGCACAGCCTACTTGCTGCTGTAGACAAGACCTACCCTATTAACCCTGACTTGTCGTCTTCTGACAACTACCGCTGTGCCTCAGTATTTGAAGATGGGGGGGGGGGAGTTTGGGTGCCAAAAGTCCCCTGGAGACTGACAGCCTGAGCACTCAATAAGTCTGTCACTTCCACAGCAGTGGATCCTACCCATGACGCGTACCCTCTGAGAATGCACAGCATACTCACTGGGGTACACGTAACACAGTATGTGAAACACTGCTTTAGAACATCCCATTCTTTAAAGACCACTGCATGGCGAGGTTCTTAAAGAGGACCTTTCATCAGATTGGGCACAGGCAGTTCTATATACTGCTGGAAAGCTGACAGTGTGCTGAATTCAGCGCACTGTCGGCTTTCCCGATCTGTGCCCCGGGTAAAGCACAGAAGGGCGTTTCTGACAGTTAGCCAGGGACGCCCTTCTGCCCAGCAGCGCCTATCCCGCTGTACAGTGTGAGCGGGGAGGAACTCCCCCCTCCCTCTGCTCACACAGCTCGTCCATAGACGAGTATTATCAGGAGAGGGAGGGGGCGTTCCTCCCCACTCCGCAGTACAGCGCGATAGGCGCTGCTGGGCAGAAGGGCGTCCCTGGCTAACTGTCAGAAACACCCTTCTGACTGTAAAGCGCTACGGTACCGGGACCGATAGCGCTTTACCCGGGGCCCAGATCAGGAAAGCCGACAGTGCGCTGAATTCAGCGCACTGTCGGCTTTCCAGCAGTATATGGAACTGCCTGTGCCCAATCTGATGAAAGGTCCTCTTTAATTTGTGCCAATGGGACTGAATGAAAACTGAACACCTGCATTGAATGATTAAACTTTTGGGCTGTGTCTGGTGATTTTGGCGCACATCGCAACGGAGTCACCAAACAAAGACTCCAACGAAGATGTAAACATATCTTGAGTCAGATGTTTCTATGGTATATTGAAGTGAATTATATGCAGAAGCATTTTTGCACCATTATTGGCAAATACATCAAGTTTATGTAAAGACAATATTTAGTGTTGATTCTACGGGAATTTGGATATGACCTTAAAGTGGATTCATTTCATTTCAATGAAAGTTTTTCTAAGCTAGTGGAAAAAATAAGCAAGCTCGATGTTCAGGTGAACTCTGCCTGATATCTCCCATTGCAGGGAATGGGAGGCAGAAAAATCACTAAAAGCTATGAAGCAGTAAAGTCTGTGCCCTGCACAAGTTGCTATTCTTCATTGCTCTATGAGGTTCCCTGATACTGTGTAGTGGTGACCACTAATGAAGCACACTACTGCCATAGTTGTCTATGGGACTTGCGCATATATATATATATATATATATATATATATATATATATCTGAAAAGTAAGTGCATATCACGTTGCTAGGTGACGCTGTCATTGTCACTGCACCAATGTCCACAGTGTAACCTAAGTCTATGGAGTGTTTATATATAGATCGGAGTGTGAGATTCACTTTGAGGGATGCCCTATGTTACATTGAGGTCATGCAGTTTATGTCTATGGGTGTTAATATCAGTCTCACGTCCCTCCCTTCCCACAGGAAATACAGATCATGTCTCTTGGATGTTGCGTCTTATGCAAATTATAATGTAGGGAACAATATTTGCAAACATAATTATGGATGAAATATGACCACATTTGCTTTACTAACAGGTGCAATGACAGCTTCAGCTATGTGCAGCTAGTAGGAAAATTCTATGGCTCATCTATCTGTCTGCCAGAAGGTCCTTCAGTTTCTTATGGGAGAGGCGAGTGTTGTGTGGAATGCTTATCTGTGCCTAGTGTCTGCTGCCCTCTAGTGGTCAGAGCAAGGACTACAGATTTATTATAAGATAAGAAGCTGCCCAGTGAAGGTTCTTCATTCTTAGGGCTAGTTCACACGTAAACACCTCCTGGCTTATTTTGGTCCTGAAAAAAACCGCTTCCTAATTAGGAAGCTTTTTTTGACATTGCCAAGCTTTTTTGGAGCTTTTTTTTTGTAAAAACCGCTTCCAAAAAAAGCCAGGCTGTTTTCCCCTCCCATATGAGTGAATGGGCTGAAAAACCCGCTAGCGGTTTTTTTCCGCACGGTTTTTTGCAAAAATCTGCTTCGCTTATTTTTGCAAAAAAACGCGCGGAAAAAACCGCACGGTTTTTGCCTCCCATTTACTTCTATTGCTTTCTTCAGGCGGAAAACGCCTGAAGAAAGGTCATGTCGCTTCTTTTTTTCTGCTAGCTGAAAAATAACTAGCAGAAAAAAAAAGCTAGTGGAAAAAAAAAGCTAGCGGAAAAAAAAAGCTAGCTGTTCACATAGGGCTCCATTGTAAAGGGGCTGATTTTGAAGCGAAATCCGCTGTCAAAAAACTCCCCTTTGCCCACGTGTGAACTAGCCCTACAGTTTGTAGCCAATTGTAATGACACATACAGGGAGGTGAAGTGTGCGATGGATAGTCAGATCTAGGCTGTCCATTTACAAAAACCCTGTTAATAAATTCAGAGCTTATACTGAAGGTTTCAGCCTCCAACACCTATTGGAACTCAATTAATCTGAGTCTGGGGGATACCACCTGTTCATACATCTCTAGGTCATTGATAACAATGGATCCTGGTAATACCCCATTTCTCCTGTGGTGGCACTGCTGTCACTTACTGTCATTTTGGTTTGTCCACAGAGTCTCATCAGTAGGACATCCTTTGACCAGCTTAAAGGTGATGTCCAGGATATTTTTTAAGGTCTATCCTTAGGATAGGCCATAAACATCTGATCAGTGGAGGGCTGAAAGAAGGTTCCCCCATATATCAGCTGTTTAAGGTTGCTTCCAAAACCCATACTATACAGTGCATAGATCCAGAAGTGTCCTGCATTGGGGCCAGGTGCCAATATTACATCTCAGTTCTCACTGAGGACCCTGGGCTGCTGTACCATTATACTGGACATGGATCTATCAGTTTACAGCTCTGTATACTGTATATAGCACAGCAGAAGTAACTGCTAACTGCTTATCCATTCAGGGGTAGGCGATTTACCCTTTCCCAATTTAATAGGCCATGAAAGAAATTCTATAATTTTAAGGAGTCCTTTTAAAAAAGTAAATTATTCAAAGAGTAAAACCCCTTTAACACCTCATTAGCCCCATCTGTGCCATAATAAGGTGACCAGACAGCATCACGTAGCCACAAGATGTGCCATCCAGTTGAGTTCTATCCTAGGCATTGAGCTTAAATTCTTTACAAGTGGCCATGGCTAGCGCGCCTATACTTGTCTCAGTAGTGGATACAACATTTTCAGAGTATATCCAACTAATGGCGGAGATTCTGTGATGATAATAGCATTGGGAACTGGGTGCTTTAGCATAAACATGACAATATCCAGGTGATCCACTACTTCCCTAGTGGTGAGGTAAGGGTGAATGTCAGTGACAGTGATGTCACTCAGGATAAAGCCTCTGAGTTGCTTTTCAGTCATATTCCATATTTGCAAGCAAACCCACACTGTGTATGACAAGCTGGCAGGCACGTCAGCATATTTTATACTTACAGCCATAAAACAAGCAATATAAAAGCTGACAACTTTACAGGCTGCAAACTAGAGACGAGAAAGAAATATACAACACACTAAAATACAAGCGCCCATTAAGCCTTGTAATTCACACACATAAAACAAACAAGACAATTATTCCTTATGCATAAGAACACCTAAAGTAAAACAAATCTCTCGTCACCATCTGTTGTAAGGAGCCCGGTGTAATCCTCGGGAGCTGGGCTGCTTAATTCACACATATTCCGTTTATGCCCCAAGCCATGTGCCTGATTACAGTATACAGCAGTGGACTGCTAGGCCTGGCACACATTCCCTTGTAATTGGCAGGAAGGGGCAGAGGTTTCTAGTTTGCATTGTGTACTGGATGCATTATGTTCCCCATGATTTTAAGCATGGAAGGAAAATAACAGAACGTCTCCTGCTGCTGCTGCCAGTGCCCGTGCTGAACAGGGTCATTTACAAATGGGTTTAATGACTCACACTGTGTGCTAGGGGCACTGTGTGGTGATATGCCGATACTTAGACTTATTT
Source organism: Leptodactylus fuscus (assembly GCF_031893055.1). Taxonomy (NCBI): domain Eukaryota; kingdom Metazoa; phylum Chordata; class Amphibia; order Anura; family Leptodactylidae; genus Leptodactylus; species Leptodactylus fuscus. Next base: position 119,685,928 of record NC_134270.1, on the reverse strand, counting down.
CAATCAGACAAGCAGAGCAGAACTAACACATAATGGGGCACATTCATTATACACCAGTCCTAATCTGTGCTCTTCTGGCATCAGATGCGCCATAAATATTAAGAGGTACAAACCTATTAATAATTTTGGCGCATCTCAGAAGGAGAGTGAAACCTATTACAGCAAACAGCTCTACAAAACTGGCATAAATATTCTTAAAAGGAGTCTGACACCAGAACCCATCCTATTAACCCAGCCTTGCAGATAGGTTAGAGTAGTGGTTCTCAACCTGTGCTATGTGTACCCCAGAGGATATGCCGCTCAGTCTATGGGGTACATGGAATAGCTGGGAACCACTGTTCTGAAAGTGGTAGATTGAGTGATAGCGCAGGGTCTGAGGCTCCTGGGGAGCTAGTGCCATCCAAACCAACCACCATCTGTAAATACTGAGGCACAGCGGCTGCTAGGCAGAGGCAAGCATCGAAAGCCATTGGGTCAGGGCTAAGCCGATGGGTTTCCTCAACAACAGTGGGTAGTCCGTTTTAAATAGACAAAGCTTCTGATCTGATGAGTGAAAAGACCCTCAGAAATGTTAGTGCTTGCCTGCCACAGTTGTCCCCCATTGGGGGTACTCAGTTGAAACTATTTTCACAAAGTGGTACCTGGCTTGAAAAGGTTGTGAAGCACTGGGTTAGGGTTACCTGAATCCGATAGTGTTTTCCCATTGTGAATCGAATCGGTGCATCCGTTGCAAGGTATCACTCTTTGGAGTAACACGAGCATTGGCATTGCTCTAAAACTGTAAGGAAAAATGCCCTTGCTCTTCTAATTTGCATATTGACAGAAACAGAGATATCTTGTCAAGGGAGACACCAACTAAAAAGTGGAAAGCACCATTTGATTCAGGTGACCCTAACCTATCTATCTTTGGAGCTGGGTTGATTTGTTAGGTTTCGTTGGCAGACTCCTTTTAAGTGTGTCAGACCATGAAAGCCCCTTCTTCTTTGGCCAAGTCCATTCCCTGCTCATTCTTTCTGTCTATTTTAAGAGTAAATCTGTTGTGCACCTTAAATTGCACCCTTTCCTCTAGTGAATGTTCCCCAATGTGCCCTCTGTATCTTGTTCCTTTACTCAATGTTGCCAGCATGTGTTCTGTTTTTCCTCTAACACGTCTTTCTTCATGACTAACAGGAGGATTGTGTAAGTGCTTCAGTCAATGAGACTGGGAAGAGGCAGGTAAGGCAGCTATCCTGCAGCAGGAACACCAATTTAAAGACAGAATCCCTGTGCCATGCCCCTCTTTATTAAATTTTCCTGCTAGGACTGGCTTCTTTATTCCTCTACAATGTCTTTCCTTGCACTCTGCATTGTGCATCTCTCTGCTATTCCTCCTGGAAATTTACAAACACATTGACAGGTAGGTGTTATCATCCCTCTCGCTTCACTTTATTCTCTGACCCTGCCAAAACTCATTGACGTTGTACTCAGACATTTCCTGGAGGAATAACAGAGGAATGCAGAGTTTTACTAAAAGAATTGGTGTCAGTATTGGCGACAGGTCCTCTTGATGCCTGTATGCACTATAACAATAGCTTCCAATGCTCAGCTGCACATATTATGGGGAGACCTTGACCCTTGGGGGGCATTAACACTACCGCCACTGTCCACCTAGGGGTTTCCGTTGTAAACTCCAGGGAAACTGGACAGGGGTTTTTAAAGGTGACCATCAGTCTCCATATGCAGCCTTTCTGCCTGGAAACTTTTTTTTTTTGCATGGACACAAAGTCCTGCATGTACGACTTTGTGTCCATGCCAAAAAAAAAAAAAAAAGGTTTCCAGGCGATCAAATCCAGGTGATCAAATGAATGGATTTTAAAGCTGACCAATGGCAAGCCGTCCCCTGTCCAGTTTCCCCAGAGTTTATGACAGAAACCACTAGACGGACAGCAGCGGTAGTGTGAATGTCCCCTTAAGAAGTGCTTTCTGGTATGCAGATAGTAGATGTACACACTTTAGTGGTGTATGGCTTGCTCTTTTGACTCAGTCACCAATCTGCAGGAGTAGAAGATATACTGTATACACACACACACACACACACACACACACACACACCCCACACACGTGTATAGTAGAAAGCTGCATACCATCTTGCCTAATGTACTGGGGTGCTGAACCCCTTTAATACTATATTATATGGCCTCTGTAAAGCTGCAATATTTCCAGCCATCGCCGTCACGGTCTATGCTTTTCCTCACACACTTTTACATTCCGATAACTGCAACTTTCAACCTGTTTTTAAGGATAAGTGGTAATGGGGCCGTACAATCCATTCTTCAGACCTAATAGCAAGAAATGGAATATTGAGTGATTTTTTTATGACCCAAGCAAACTCTAGGTCACATGCATGTCCTACTTTTATAGGAACCGGATTCTAGATGCTGCAAATAAATAGTGCAGAAGAATGTAAAATATTGACTACATATAAGGGCTAGAAAATAAGACTCTGTGCACTACTGCCATCTGCAGGCTGTTATACAACATTGCATTTTATTTGCTACAAAACAATTTAACTCTTTCAGGTCCAAGGGTCATTAGTGTGTAATTTTACTTTGTAATCTAGATATAATTTTCTTTTAGCAAGGCTTTTCCTATAGCTTGGAAACTGCACTGCTATTTTATTGATTTTTCGCAAGTACAATGACAAACATAAACAGACTCAAAGTGCAGGGAACATTATGGAGTAGGGGGGTTGTGGTTGGCGCTCATCCCCACAGCACAAGGGTCAGTTCTTTTACAGGAAGAACATTTACCTATCAGCATATTTTTAGTATGTGGGAAGACACTCACACAAACACGGGGAGAAGATACAAACTCCCATGCAGTTGTTTGATCAGATTCGAAAACCAGGACCACTAAGCCACCATGCTGCCTTCGTAGGAAAAACTTTATTCCATAAGATAATCCTCTAATTTAGTATAATGATATGTCCATAATTACTTAGTGCATGATGTAACCATTGCTGCCAGGCACCTGTCACCAGTGGCGTAAGTACTGCCATCACAGCCGTAGTGGCTACCACCGGTCCCGTAACCTGTGGGTTTTGTTTTTTAATAGGCAATTACCTGCCAGATCTGAAAAGACCCCAGAGTATAATAATATACCTTGGGTGGTATATCACCTTCTGAATCAGAAATGTTTGCAATATTTCCAACGACCACCATTGGGGCCATGATGGGACATAACACTGTACGGAGGGGCAACAGTAGGACATTATACTGCATGGAGGCTGCTATAGAACACTATACTGTGTATAGGGTCCGCGATATGACATCATACAGTGTGGAGGGGCCACTGTGTGACATTATATTGTGTGCAGGGACTAATATGAGACATTATACTGTGTAAAGAGTCCACTATGTGACATTATATTGTGTGCAGGGACTAATATGGGACATTATACTGTGTAGAGGGGCCACCATGGGACATTATCATGTGTGTAGGTCATTTTGGGACATTATAGTGTATGTAAATGGGGCATTATACTGTGCGTGGGCCAGGAAAGGAGGTACTATGCCATTTCCAAGTCAAAAGTTTGCTATGGGACCCAGTCTTTGATAGTTACACGCCTGCCTGTCACCACCATGTTACAGGGCACAATACAGTAATAAATAATATACCTCTGTTATGTATGTCACTTTTACAGATTTGGAGAATAACAACTGTGAAGTCTTATGTAAATGAAGCAGCTGGTTATCTGCATAAGATTTCAAAGTTGTTTTTCTCCACATCTGTCAATAGTGACACACATAACAGAGGTATCACTGTAATGTGCTCTGTAACATGGTGGTGACAGTTGGTAGACTTCCTTTATTGTTGATGGTGAGATTTCTTATGATTTGTACTGTTTATAGCGCAGGTTATGTGTGTTCAATCCGCTAATTTTCTCCACTCTTCCAGGCTCTTGTCCAGTCTACGTCATAGTCATAGTGCATAGTATTGTTTATAGGGATTCTATCATTGGCTATAGTGATTTTTACCTAAGCATATATTTGCATAGCCTTTAGAAAGTTCTATTCCAGACATACCTTTTGTTCATTAACCTTTTCGCTGCCAAGGGTCTTTGGAAATTTTGCACCTCCAGTAGCCAGAGCAATTTTCACAGTTTTGAGATGGACAAATCAAACCTAAATTGCAACATTAAAAAAGCATCCAACCCCCCCATACCTATATATTTTCTTAAAGTAGACACCTGCAGCATTGTCAGAATGCCACTTGGTACTGTATACGAACAGGCACCTTCATGCAATTTTGATTTAAAGTGAATGTTTTATGAAAAAATGCAAATAAATGTATATTAGTTGTTAAAAGAGGAAACCAAACAAAAAATTAAATGCACCAAACCTCCTAAAAATAAGAGTTCAACATGTGCAGAGTTCATACATATCACTAAGGCCTGAACCCACATGCACGTGTCTTCAGAAAATCGCTAGAACTGGAAGGAACAAAATTCTGCTTTAAAGCTGGAAATGTAAAAAAAGTATCATCCTACAAAATGTAGGGATTACACACCATGAAAAGTAAGTGAACCCCTAAACCCTATATATTTTTTGAAAGTAGACAACCTGAAGATTACAAATGTCTTAATGGGTCATCGATAGCCACATCCACCTTCATGCAACTTTGCGACCAACACAAATAATTTTTTGAAAAAATACGCTAAAACACATATTTGCACCTAAAACTCATGTTCAATCTCACATTCATATACAAAATACTTTTAAAATAATAGCTTATGGTGTATACAATGTGTATATATACTATATGTACCGCAAACATCAACTACAACAAGAGCTTGGACTCCCAAAAACACGAATACAGAAGACAAGCAGGATTTTGCTGTTGTTCACTAACATGTTAAAAAGCTATACTGCACCTACCAAACTGTGACTGTGATACCAAAATCTAACTTTTTTCAGAGTACACAGCATACCGTATATAAAAACACAATTTAATAGTTTATATATACAACCACCTTCATTCAACTTTGCCGCAGAGATTGCTAGCAAAAATTGCGCAAAAATTCAAATTTGTCACTAAAGTGCAGCTCAAGAAATCCCTTTCTGCAAACATAATGTACTGTCCATAAAACTGCAATATGTGAAGAGTTCATACATACCACACATGTATATATTTACAGGGGCGGGTGTTAAAGAATCGCCAAAATCACTGAAATGCGCCATCCCATTTTGTGCATGCAAATTAAATAGGACTTTACATAAAATGTTATTTTCCATCCCCCTATAATAATTTTAGCAATCTATAAGTTCATCTCTAGTGATAATCGTTATTACTATTATTTTAGTGTGTAACATCACTAGAGACGTATTTTACTGTAGAAAGCTCAGGTATAGACAGGACAGGGATTGGGTGAAATGTAAACTTTATTTGCGACTTTATGTATATGTTGTGTAAGTGTTTGGTGCGACTTTTTTTTTTTTTGGCTCTGCGACCTGGACAATGGTAAACGTCTGGGTCACAGTGCCAACAAACTTCCTGGTTATGTTCAGGAGGTATAACATAAGAATACCCCACTACAAAAGCTCAGGGGGGAATTACATTATAACTGTATGTGACAATCAGAGACAAATGTATAGTATACGCTCTGATTGGCAGGAGAAGGGTTAATAGGGACAATAGAGTCCCTGCCACCACCCTCCTGCTGTCACATACAAGTTATGCAGAGAGTCTGATCGTTTCACTGTCTCTCTCTCTCTGCTGCACTGCTCCGTATCCCTCTCCCTTTCTTGTTAGATCGCAAATTGCTTGCTTAGACAGGAGGGGGGGGGACACTTTGGAGCTCTATATCTTTGGACTGCATCAACATATCTTGATGCTTTCAATTGCATTTTAAAGAGGAGAATCGCATCTTTAAAATGATATCAAGAACTCGATGATTGGATGTACAGTTTTGGAGCAATTCACTGTTGAAACGCTGTCGGGAATTGAGATCTGCAGTTGGATCTCAATGCCAAATAGTGTTTTCAACAGTGAATGGCTCCAAGACTGTAAGTAAAATCATCACGTCCCTGATATGATTTTAAAGATGAGATTCTCTTCTTTAAAATGCATTTTAAAGCATCAAGATATGTTGATGCAGTCCAGAGATATCGGCATTAGTAGGGAGGACGTACTAACTACGTCCTCCGCTACTGAAGTGCCACCTTGGGAGCATGTACAGTGTACGTGCCTGGCAGCGAAAGGGTTAATCCTCCCAGCCATTTTTGAATTAATCTGCTTTTATTGATAATTTGATTGCTAATTATCCACCACAGAGCACCGGAAGTCTCTGTGAAATTCTTTGAGCACTGGTTGTGTTATATGTCTAAAGAAGGGGAAGGTTAGAGCCATGGAAGGCTGATAACACAACCAGTGCTCAGGGAACATCACAGACACTTCTGATGCTTCGTGCTGGATAATTAGCACATCAATAAAAGCAGGCTAATTCAAAAAATGAGAGAGGATTAATGAATAAAAGGTATGTCTGGAATAGCCTTGCTAAAGGCTATGCAAATATATGCTTAGTTAAAAATCACTAGAGCCAATGATAGATTCCCTATAATTCTAGGTGTTTGCTCCAGATCTTTCTGTTTATTTCTGTTCTGTTTATTCACTTCTAATTTTTCTATTGAAATCTGTCCCTTGTCTAATTGTTAGCTTGTCAGGTCTGCTTTTTTGTCTCTGGATCCTAGTGCTTTCCTGTTGTTCATGTTAGGGTCAGTATTGCAAATTAGGGTTTCTAACAGCATTTAATTAGAGACAGTGAGGGTTCATTCACAAGGAGGAAAATGGTGAGGAATTTGGTGTGGAATTTTCAACGATGAAAAAAAACCTCCCATTGGGTTCTGCTAGATTTTTTCTCCACTAGTGGAATTTCCCGCTAGCAGAAAAAAAAGCTAGCAGAACCCATTGAAATCAATGGGAGGGGTTTTTTTCAGCGTGTAAAATTCCACACCAAATTCCTCACCATTTTCCTCTGTGTGAATGGACCCTGAGGATCAGCTGTTAGGTCAATGGTAAGATTCAGGGAAAGCTAGAGTCAGGGTCAGTCTGTTTGCTTAATCGACATACAACTAGTGGGATGGTGAAATCTGTTCTGGGGCACAATGACCCCCATCTGCATGGAGGTAGACCACTCTTCAGGTTTGTTTTCCTTGCCCCCCCTCACTCTGAAGCCACTGGTACTGTGGACTGCTCTATGAGGCATTAGGGCATGCTTCCTCACTTCTGCAACAAGCCTTGGCAGGAGGAGCTCACCCCAGAGAGGGGTAAACACTTCAAAGGCACATGTCTGAACTGCCCAAGATGACTTACGTGGGCCAAGCCCCATCACCTCCTTCTGCTCATTGCCTCTTCCAGCAGATGGAAGCTGGAACAGCACTCACTAGAGGTTGGATTGTGTCACTACACCGATTTTCTCCTCTCTGCTGTGAGGTTAGCCAGACACCTTATAGACTAATATTACAATTACAATTACAATATTACATTAATAATACAGACATAATAGTGTATAATGCCTGCACAGATTTACTTTGTGTAGAGTTACCCTTTAAGGCATGAATCCTTCCACAACACTGCATTTATCGTCAATGACCCCAATGTCTGAAAGAAAACCAAAAAAGTGTTTTGTTGGAAAGAGCTGATGTAGTTTCAAACCAAAAGAACTGGGAAAACTCTGCTTATTAGCAAAAGCTCCAAATCAATGCGCCAGTGCTGCATATGACAGCAATGATTTCTGCCACTTGTGATTTGTGTTTCCCAAACATGCCAACATTTTATGCAATCACAGCTTCATAAATAAACACAACTGGCAAAAGTGCATAGCTAGGCATTTTCTGCTGCCAACTTTCCCTTAATTCTCTAATCATTACCATAAACCTCTAGTGGCTGAAAGTCACATCCCACAAGCTGAAAACAATGAGGATTGCCAGTCTGTATCACAGCGACATCTAGTGGTGGATCTGATGTACTTCACACTAGATAAGAACATGTAAACAAGTTATTAGAACAAGTTATTAAAATGCATTGACAAGTCTGTAAATGATGTTTGTAAAAAAAGGACATTGTGATGTCAAGACTAGAGATAAGGAGCGTCATAACGTCTTTACTTATCTGCCCCTACCTAGCCCAGACTCATCTCTTCAAGCTATCCTTCACCACCATCTTCCCTTGTTTAAAACAGGCAACTATCATACCCATCCTTAAGGGGATTTATATACCAATGGATTATCATTTTTATAGGTTAGCAATATCAGATTGATGAGGTCAGCATCCGACATCTGCAGTGTTTGACAAGCAACTGATGCCTCATCTATCAATCATGTGATCCTTCTACAACTCAGCCCCATTAACCCTTTCAAGCCTCTGTCATTTTTTATTTTTGCATTTCCATTTTTCCCTCTCCCCATTCCAAGTGCCCACATGATGGCTTATTGTTAGCGGGACAAATTGTATTTTGTAATGGCACCATTCAATATCCTGTACAATGTACTGGGAAGCTGGAAAAAAATTCTGAATGAGGTGGAATTAGGAAAAAAAAGCATTTGCGCCAATTTCTTATGGGTTTAATTTTTATGGCATTCACTATGTGGTAAAAATGACGTTACCTATATTCTGCAGGTCAGCACAATTATGGCAATACCAAATTTATTTAGTATTTGTAATGTTTTGATATATTTTTTAAAAATTAAAGTTTTGCAAAATAGACAAAATAAAATTGTGTCGCCATGTTCTGACATCTGTAACTTTTTTCTGTCTTTTTATGTAGGACAAGATGGTGTTTTTAGTGATACCATTTTGGAGAAGTTCTGATGGGTTCATCTCTTTTTATTCCATTTTTTCTAGAAGGAAAAATGTTGAAAGAATAGCCATTTGGCCATTTATTTTTTCCCCCGCTATACCGTTCGCCGTATTGGATAAATATTTTTATAATTTTTGAGCGTGGTATACCTAATGTGCTTATTTTTATTATTGTTTATTTATTCTTATATATGATCTAGGGAAAGAAGGGGTATGAACTTTTATATTTTTGTGGGGTTTTTATACTTATAAAACCTTTTTTTAATTTATTTTTAGATCTCCTAGGGACCTTGAACCCTAAGGGATCTGATCGTTCATACTATTCGCTGCAATACTAATATATTGCAGTGAATAGTAAAATACATCCCCTCTGGCAGCATGTAATAGAAGGGATATAATGACAAGCCTGGGAGCCTTCAATAGGCTCTCAGTTGTCACGGTAAATGATCGCTATCCTCCGATGACAATCTGGAGGGCAGCAATCGTTCAAAGATTGTGTTTGACCGTGGAATCTAAAGTGTTAATAGTTGCGTTTGGTGTTGGCACCAATTGCAACTGTTAGCTGTGGGTCCTGTCTGTATTATACAGCCGGGATCTGCTGGGTATGGAGATAGCTCAGCTCCTAAGCTCTCTCTATATATCCCCTTTGCACATAATGATATAAATTAACATGATTATGCATGAAAGGGTTAAAGTGAATGGGTCTGAGCTGCTATACTAGGCAAAGCCACTATGCTATGTACAGCACGGTGTCATGAATACAGTGAAACTATAGAAACAAGAAAAAATTCTGGCGCTTACGTATGGCACAGAACCTTACAGACCACTGGTAAAAGATAGATTGTCTGCTCATGGCCTGCAGGTAATGTGCTCATGTCATAGTGTTATGCTCAGTACAGCACTGACAAAGAACAATCACTACCTGCTCTATGTCAAGGAGGACTTGTTCACTGCTGTGGTCTGGAAAGTTAGAGAAGGACCAGAAAACAAAGGGGAGTCCTCAACTTGGTATATGATGTAGGAATGGGTGATCCCAACACCAATCCAGAATGCTAAAACTGTTATTTTTATCAGAATCACAAACCCAATTTTATCCCTGTCATCACAATAGCCACTTCTTATCATAAGTGGAAGCAGGAGTATGTAGTTCTCTCTCTGGACATCCAGGGGACAGGCATTGAGATAATCAAGACCTATAAGTACCTGGGTGTGCTCCTCCATAATAAGCTGGACTGGTCTGATCACCTGGAGGCGCTGCACAGAAAGGGCCACAGCAGATTCTACCTACTCAGGAGGCTGAGGGCCTTTGAAGTCCAGAGGGCACTTCTTAGGGCCTTTTTCAACTCTGTGGTAGAATCAGCCATCATCTTCGGAGTGGCTTGCTGGGGGAGTAGCATACCAGCCAGGGACAGAAATAGACTTGACAGACTGATTAGAAGGGCCAGCTCTGTCCTGGGGAGTCCCCTGGACCCAGTACAGGTGATAGGTCACAGAAGGATACTGTCCGTGGTGAGCTTCACGCTGGAGAACAACCTCCATCCCATGTATGAGACCTTGATGGCACTTGGCAGCACTATCAGTGACAGACTGCTTCACCCCAAGTGTGAGAAGGAGCTATCGGAGATCTTTCCTCCCAACCGCGGTCAGGCTGTATAATCTACATCAGACTAAGTGAAGATCACTCCACACAGAAAACTAAATGATCCTGAAGTTTTTTGTTCTTATTGTTATGACTCCTAGTATCTTTTTATCTTCTAATCTCAACTTTGTATGTGTTCTTTCTTGTACTACTGTTTTATCTATGCTGCTGTAACACACTGAATTTCCCCATGGTGGGACTATTAAAGGATTATCTTATCTTATCTTAAAAATCAGTCCTTTCTTCCCATTTGTGTTTAATAGAAGCATATGCTGCCATTGAATGTATTGGCCAGTAATAACATCCCAGGCAGGGGAGGAGATATTGGGAGCTCCACATTGTTGGTACTTGTATATGAGGTAAATGTGCCAGGTGCTTGTGAAGGGAACTGGCTGGCAATACAAATAGCAAGACAAACCATTGTTGCCGATAGCCACAAATTCATCCTGTCCCCGTCCAAAAAGAGGAATGGTTGCTGAGCCCCACTCCAATCAGTTAGATCAGGGGTGGAGCTTAAAAAGCCCTATTGTTTGTTTGTTTATTTGTTTGGTTTTTAACCAATTAGAAGTTGGTAATTATGGACTATAAATTGAGTAATTATTAAGGTTAGTTACAGGAGAGTTTGGTGAATGAGAGCATGAAAATTGAGATTAATATCAAAAAGTTTGGAAAAAAAATCAAGATTTCAATATTAGGGTGCATTCACACTGAGTAAACGCTAGCTTATTTTGTAGAGTAAAATTACACTTGTAAATTTTGCTATCCCATTGACTTCAATGACATTTTACAGGCGTATTTTTACACTTGTAAAAAAATATCATTGAAGTCAATGGGATAGCAAAATTTACAAGTGTAATTTTACTCTACAAAATAAGCTAGCGTTTACTCAGTGTGAATGCACCCTTAGACAAATATCCCTGCACTACCTATATTTATGCACAACAGCCTATCATCACCAGTGTCGGAGGTTGTGGGCATCGTAACGTTATGTCATCCTGTTTGGGTATATTTTTATACAGCACTGATCTGTTGTTTTGGCAGCCCAGACTTCAGCTGAGGATTTCTGTAACTATAATAAAACTTAGGGTACGTCTCCATGACTTTCACCATATCTAGCTTTGCTTTAGTAACCCTTTAAAGGTAGTATTCTAGTTCCAAATTCACAACATTAGTAAAACAGCGTTGTGTAGAGCAAAGTCTAAGCTTTCCAGCCACAGTCGGAGAGGTCTATAAAGATTTTCTAATATATATATAAACCAAAACTAAAGTAATAACGGATGAAATGTCTGTAACAAACTAAAAGGAATTAGCGGTATTAGGGTGGGCTTCGGATAAGATAAGATAATCCTTTAATAGTCCCACAGTGGGGAAATTTCAGTAATAGGGAGGGATAGTGAGTTTAAAAAGGACCTGTTGCCAAGTACGAAACACTAATTCCCATACATATCTGTGTCCCAAATTAATTTTTATTTTCAAAATCAGTTAAACAGATATGACCTCTGAAAGATTATATGAAACCAAGTCTTATTCCCCAAGTGGGGCGGTAACCTTTTATTTTCTCAATGGTGGAGTAGAGAGCTCATGGTGGATCCAACTTTATCTGCATCCTAAAGAAATAGAGTAGAAATCAATGTCTGCCTTGAAATGGGGAACGCTATACTGACATTTTCTCTCAAGTCCTCATGATATCCTACAAAAGAGTCTGCATGACAAATTGGTCCACATTGATCTGGGGGTGTCACATACATTACTGTCCTATATACCAAGCACAATACCTCAATGATAGCCACGCTTATCCCAAAGTTCCTCTTTCAACCAAAATGTGTTCCTATAAGCCCCAAGGTCCTGTGCTGGAACAATAGTTCACCAAACAAAGCCAAGGTGCTATGAATGAGCTTTAGGTTGTCCACTATGTCTAAATGACAACAAGAATACCCTATGACTACCACAATGTCTTCATTCCCCTATTTTAGCCTCACTGACACCTAGCCTGAAAATGCCTGTTTCCCGCAATGCCCTTAATGTCCCTTTTTCACAATGATCCCATACAATTCACAATGCTCCCCTTATAATAATATCAATGCTCCAATGCTACATATACCAGTCAAATTGCCACCATAACAATCATAACACCCACAATGTCCATGCTGTAACCCCTCCTCGTGTCCTCCAACCACGGTCAGGCTGTATTATTAACATCACTTCGCACAGAGAACTAAATGATCCTGCAGTGTGTCTTTGTTTCTTTCTTTTTAGTTGCTATGATTCCTAGTATTTCTCTATCTGCCATGAGCTTGTATGTGTTTTCTCTCTTGTTATATACTACTGTACTATCTGTGAAAACTGTATCACTGAAATTTCCCCATTGTGGGACTATTAAAGGATTATCTAATCTTATCTTATATGTAGGCTTATACAGCCAAAGAACAGATTGCCCATCAAGACTCTGAAGATATTTTGACTCTTGATGAAAACTCAGCTACCCTTTAAAGGGATTCAAGAAAATGGACGCTTACTATGTAAACAGCCACTTTTTTTGTGGCCGCGGGCATGCGCAGTCGGCTCTGCCCAAGGTCTACAAGCTTGACCACCTGCGCTGGAAGAATACGCATGAAGAGGACATTGCTGAAGATGGAGGCATCGCTGGAGAGTTCTCTTGCAGCATTGAGGACGCCCCCAGTGCTGTTTGAGCGCTGGGGCCCGCGCCCCAGTGCTACGAGAGAACTAATTCGCATACCAACAAAAACCGGGATTTCTACGGAATGGTGGCGCGGAGAAGACATCTAAAGGTGGGAGAGGATTAGCCTTTCTTAAGGCTATTCCTACGTGTCAACGAGAAAAAAATGTGTTTTAATGGTAGAATCCCTTTAATGTCTGCCACTATGCCTTCATGAATACTGCACTGTCATCAATGCCCCCAGTTTCAGCCAAAATGGGCACATGACAGCTGTAATGCCCTCATGACAAGCAAAATACTCTTATACCAGTCACAATGACCCATGCCTCCCACATTGCAGTCAATTCTCCATACACCAACCACTACGCCTCTATAACAGCTACAATACCTCTGTGACATTCACAATGCCCCTCCTCCACCTAAAATGCACCATGAAAGCCACAATGACATGACTGGTCCTCAGTCCAGCCACTATACCCACATGACAGTCACAAGGCCTATGGCTACCATAATGCTCTCCATTTTCCTTATACAATGCCTTTAAAGGGGCTCTATCAGCAAAACCTAAAAAAGAATGAGCTACTTACGCATCGTGCATGCTGGGCGGGCATTCAGGGTGTGTCTTCATCTTCATCCACGCCTCCTCTTCCTCCGATGTCCTCGGGTCCCGTCCTCCTCTGGTGCTCGCTAACTGACATTGATTTAAAAAAAAATGGCCTGGGCGCATGCGCAGTAGCCATAGTAGAAACCGCATGCTACTGCGCATGCGCCCAGGCCATTTTTTTTAAATCAACATCAGTTCGCGAGTGCCAGAGGAGGATGGGACCCGAAGACATCGGAGGAAGAAGAGGCGTGGATGAAGAAGTAGACACACCCTGAATGCCCACCCAGCGTGCACGATGCGTAAGTAGATCACATTCTTTTTTAGGGTATTATTTTAAAATGGGGGGGTAGTTTAATATAACATTTACGGTGCCTGAATGGCCTGGAGAAGTCACACGCACAGCTTATGGTGTACCAAGTGAATTCTAATTTTATTGTAAGAAAAAGGTAGTTTAAATACATTACAAAGAGCTGGCTTGGCTATTCTAATTAGTATAACATGATTGGTTATAGAGATATAAGATAAGCCTGGCACATGGCTATTGGCTGAGGCTCATTATAACTTTCCAAACTGGGATGGACTTTCTCATGAAACAAAGAAGGATTTAAAATACTTATGTGTGAGCTAACATCCCAGACTATGTCTATATGTATATATCATGGCAAAAGAGATAAGATGACATGCTCCAACCTAATTAACAATAAGCTACATAAACTCTGTGTCTATACACACTCTAAGTGACCTTCATATACCATAAAATATGACAGAGTGCCCAGATACCATAAGATTAATACTTTTGTTGGTTATGTGTCGTCCATACATCATGTAAAGGAGATAAGAGATATACAAAGTCAGCTGCATCTTCTCAAAATGAGGCCCTTGAGAGGTAAGGATTAGCAACCTATGCATTAACGTTCATTATCACATTCCTTAAAGTCTAACAAGGGGCCTCCTTGACTTAAGCAGAAAAATACATACTTATACAATTTATATGTGAAAGAGTACAAGATGGCTGCCAAAATACAAGATTAGAGGATTTGACTCTCACAGGCTCTATCAGCATGATTTTGCTGATAGAGCCCCTTTAATGCCCTCTACACCAACCACAATGCCCCAGGACAACCACACTAACCCAGTGCCCCTATAGTAGCAACTATGCCAACTATTCTGATAAGAATTCCCCCATGTCTGCCACAGTGCCCTTAAAGAGGACCTTTTGTGTTCTCTGACATTGTTAGTGTTTTGTACCATTAGAAAGCTGACAGTTTGCTGAACTCAGGTAAGTGAGCTGGATACAGAGTTATTTTCTGCACTAATATCCGTGCACTGTCAGAGGGTCTAGCCTTACAGCTCAGTGTCAGCGATAGGATATTAGTGCCAAAAATAACGGCACTGATAGCTCTGCAACCAGGGCACATAATGGCAAACCTGTCAGCTTTCTACTGGTATACAACACTAATGTCAGACAACATGATAGGTCCTCTTTAAAAAGGTTATCGAAACTTACAGTCTAATGACTATTCTTAGAATAGCTCATCATTCAAAGTTCATCAGGGGTCTGACACCTTTTATGCCGCTTATGGTTGTTTGCTATGGGGCCTTCCAGATGGGTGCCCACAGAGAGGGCTCTGAGTGCCACCTCTGGCACATGTGCCATAGGTTCACCATCACGGTACTAGACTGTCAAATTTTTCCTGTGTATGATGCTGTTTGAAAATTTGGTGCACTTTTACACTGTCTAATCCAATGGTGGCGAACCTATGGCACTCAGAGCCCTCTCTATGGGCACTTGCACCGACTGGGCCTGGAAGTGAACAGGGCCCACAGCCAGCTGGAGATGGGTCAGGGCCTGCAGTACTATGATAGCAGTAATTGTTTCTCCGACCGCTACGCATTAATGGAAAGGGACCTGGTGTTATGTGATGTCTGTGCATGTCACCGGACACCTTACCAATAGTAGCTTGCCCAGGGAAGGCGATAAAAAATAAAATAAAACACGTATCATACTGTGTGGAAGCCATTGTGGATCACAAAATGAAGTGTAAAGCAGGTACACCAATTTTTTGCACAAATTATGCCAGAATTCTGGTGCATTATTACTTAATCTGACCCAGTGTGAATTTATTCAAAAATAGATGTAAAACAGAAATGCAGTTCAAATTAAAAAAGCATACATTTTAAAATATGTTTAGTGGAAAACTGCACTGTGTAAACCTAGCCTTACTTGAACGGGAAGCTGAGGTCTTTTTCTTGGGACAGAAATATGACCGCTCAGTCACTGACCATATTGCTTTCCATAGATCCTGATGTGTAACTCAGCCTAATAGTAGTTATAAGGACTGGACCATGTACTTCTGTATATATGCACAATTCTACCATCAGGGGTCTAAGAAAGCTGGGTGATATCCCTATTAGTTATGTTCTTGAATTATGATATACAGCCTTATTATGGACAGGAGCAGATACCTCAGTATAATACCTCAGTATACAGAGGCATATCTACCACTTACAGGTCTGAGTCACCAGCTCTGAAGCACCTAGAATAGTGGCCATATTTTTGTCACACATTTTTATGTATAACGTCTCAGTCATTAGCTTTTTCATATATTATATATTAGATTATATTGCAATGACATTGCAATAAAGCGCCACTTATTGCACCACTGTGCCCAGGCTCTTCCCCCTGTCACCATGTGCCAAGGGCAATTCGTAAAGGTCTTCCTTAGCGCGGGGAATTCTGGGTATTGTAGTCTTCACGTATCATACACTCAGGTCGGAAAGATGGTTTTTAGACTACAAATCCCGTGGTGCAGCGCGTCGGGAACTAGCCAATAACTCTCGTTTAGTCAAGGACAGAGGTTACGCATGCGCAGAAGGTTGCGCGTCTCATGTGGAGGTCAGAGCAGTGAGGAGGTGAGTGCGAGAACCGGGGAGGCCCAGAAGCTCGTGTACCGGTTACCGGGAGGGAGCAATGAGGAGGAAGTGCACTGGGGTGGGAGGGTAGGAGTGCTGAGGTCTTTAAAGAACTGAGACTAGAAATTAATGGAGAAATGTCTGTTCATGCGGGTGTCATGCTTGTGGGAGGTCAATGAGGAGAAGACAAGGGGTGCATTATATAACTGTACTATAAATGTGTGCTGTCTGACAGCCAGGCTGCTCCCCTACAGACATTCAATGAAGGGGGATGGAAGTGCGCCATGGGTGTCATTTTTCACAGTGGAGATGGTGCAGGCCTGTACTATCATCTGACAAGTGAGAATGGGAGAAGTCTCCTATTCCCAGGATAGGAAACCATTCAATGTAAAACAGACCTGGTAAATAAGGACATCACCACAAACCTGTAGGTCCAGAATAAAGGGTAGGCTCCAAAATTCACAAGAGGATACTAATGAAAGCTAGAGAAAAAGCGACTGGAGCACAAAATACATTCAAAATACAAAAAATCTTTATTAGTTAATGATGTTAAATGTACATAAAGGGAGGACAGAGAAACCGGCTACAGTAGGTACATGGGTAACAATATAGGTAAAAACATGTAGGTATATACAGTAATTGATGTATATATGGCACGGTTATACCAAGTGGCTGAAAGGCTTGTAAAAATGCATAGGAACAGATATAAGTATATGTGCAGGACCAAAAGTATAAAACAGCATAATATATGGCAAACAAGGCAAGGTACAGCACTGTGTGCGGTATGCAATGTGTCAATAAATATAGACAAAGATAAACCACAAGCTGATAAAGATGGCCAAATACACAAGGTGTCAATACAATGATACCTACTAAGGAGACAGTGCAAGAATCAAAAGGTTACATGTTCAGCCACTTGGTTTAACCGTGCCATATATACATCAATTACTGTATATACCTACATGGTTTTACAGATATACTTACCCATGTACCTACTATAGCTGGTTTCTCCTGTCTGATAGTACTCTATCCTCCCTTTATGTACTTTTAACATCATTAACTAATAAAGATTTTTTGTATTTTTGAATATATTTTTGTGCTCCAGTTGCTTTTTCTCTAGTTTTCATTCGGAAACCATTAAACTAGAAAACCACTTTAGGGTGAATTCACACTGAGTAAACGCTAGCTTATTCTGAACGTAAAACACGTTCAGAATAAGCGGCGTCTAAAGCAGCTCCATTCATTTCTATGGGAGCGGGGATACGAGCGCTCCCCATAGAAATGAATGGGCTGCTTCTTTCACTCCGTGCAGTCCCATTGAAGTGAATGGGGAGTGCCGGCGTATACGGCAAGCTCTGCTCATGCCGGAGCGTACACGCCGGCACTCCCCATTCACTTCAATGGGACTGCACGGAGTGAAAGAAGCAGCCCATTCATTTCTATGGGGAGCGCTCGTATCCCCGCTCTCATAGAAATGAATGGAGCTGCTTTAGACGCCGCTTATTCTGAACGTGTTTTACGTTCAGAATAAGCTAGCGTTTACTCAGTGTGAATGCACCCTTAGGCGGCGGCCTCGTTTTTTTTTTTTGTTGCAGTTTTTGGAGCCAAGTTCAAGAATGGCTACAAGAGGAATGGGAGATATATGGGAAGTTCTTACACTTCTCCCTTCTCCTCAATCCATTGCTGGCTTTGGCTCAAAAAGCCACAATAAAATCTGCAACAAAAAAAGCTGCATTTCCACAACGTGGGGCCTTAGGCTGAGGCTCCACTTTACAGAAACGCAGCTTTTTTGTTGCAGATTTTGATGTGCCTTTTTTTTTTTTTTAACCCAAAGTCAGTAGTGGATTTAACAGAAGGGAAACGTCTAAGCTCCTCCTTTATATTTTCTGTTCAATTTCAATCCACCCCTGACGTTTGCTCAAAATCTGCCATGTAAAACTCTGCGTTTCTGAAATGTGGGGCCCTAGCCTTAAATAGTTAGACATTGTTTAGGGCATTGCATAAATCTATAACTAGTGTATAACTTGTCTAGTAATAAAATACAGGCTGCTGGACATGGATCCGCTGGTAGAGAGTTTAATTTTATCACAGCCCTGTCTTGATGGGCTAAATTTACATCAACTTCTTTTAAATGTATTGTCAAGGTAAAAAATGGAGAATCCTTTTAACTTTTAAATCAGCTGGGGCTCATTGAGAAAAAAAAAAGTTATATTCGCTCATCTCTAATATTCACCTGTCCTCAATGCTTTGGTGTCCTTCTGCTGAACAGGTGGCTTCCAGAGTTTCGCTGAAGGCAATGATTGGCCCCAGCAGTCATGTGACCGCTGAGGCCAATCAGCGAACTATCTTTGACATAACATATCGAGTTCCTTAGGCCACTGATTGGCCTCGGCAGAACTCTGGGATAAGCCACTAGAGCATCGGGGACAGGCCAGTATGCTTTTTGTTGTTGTTGTTTTTTCACTGCCTCCAGCTGATTTCAGATTGAGCTGGGTTGTCCAATTTATGTCTGGACAACCCCTTTAAAGAGGACCTTTCACCATCCAGCTCTCTGCATCATTTAGTAGGTGCTTCTCCACTGATTCCAGCACAGTTGGAATGTTTTTTCTCTACCTCTTACCTTTCCCTGGCAATATCTACTATTAGTTTTGGTGCCTCAAATGCTATTTAGGCTCTGTAGCTTCAGGTGGCAGAAGCAGGCAAGGGATATTATTCTGATATTCTGAGCTCTGAATCACGTCCCCTTTCTTGCACTTGCACCTCCATCATAGGATCAGAACAACAGAATAAAAATGAACCATAATGACAGATTCAGGCGGAGCACATTCTGTCTGCATCTGTTATCATTCACTGTAATGTGAAAAATAAAAACAAGATGGAGGCTTATTTTTCTTGTTTGTTTACTTTCTGAATGGAAGACGACGTCCTTATTGCCACTTGTGCTTTCCTTTGCTATTACTCCATGTTGTTATTGCTGTATAGCAGTTTGAGGTATATGTAATATGTCATGTTTTATGTTACCACAGGCCCCATATTCAGGAAAATGGCAGCAAAGTTGTTTGAATCCATTGGGAAGCTTGGTCTTGGATTGGCCATTGCTGGAGGTGTCGTAAATTCTGCCTTATATAATGGTAAGATCTGTTTGGGAGTGTCAGTGGGTGTGTGTTTAAAGAAGACCTTTCATGTCCTCGGGCACATGCGGTGTAATACATCGCTAGAAAGCAGACAGTGTGCTGAATTCATTGCACTATCCGCTTTCCCGTTCTGAGCCCCTGCTGAAGAGCTATTGGTGCCGTTACCGTACCTCTTCAGTGTTAGAAGGGCCCTTCCTCACAGTAGTGTCTATTGCGCTGTACTGTGAGAGGGGGCATTTCTTACTGCCCAGCGATGACCCTGAGCGGTGTGGAACGCCTCCCCTACTCCTGACAGTACTCGTCCTTAGATGAGTACTGAGGGGGAGCACTCGTCACCGCTGGGCAGTAAGGAACACCCCCTCTCACAGTACAGCGGGAAAGTTCATAGTGCGCTGAATTCGGCTTTCTAGCAGTATATAACAATGCATGTGCTTGAGGACATGAAAGGTCCTCTTTAAACCTCTTCCTCTTCTTAGATATTCATACTATTACAAATACTTGTTCTAATGTATGCATTGTGGAGCTGTCAGTATTATATGTAAGGCGAATCTCCATGTTGATCAATAAAGTATCTGTTAGGCAGTTGGTTTTAATGTTATGACTGATTTTTGTATATCTCTTATTCTCATGTTTTGTCATCCTCTAGTGGACGCAGGTCATCACGCTGTTATTTTTGACCGATTCCGGGGTGTTCAGGATCTGGTAGTAGATGAAGGTACACATTTCCTTATTCCTTGGGTCCAAAAACCAATAATATTCGACTGCCGTTCACGACCCCGCAATGTTCCTGTAATAACAGGAAGTAAAGGTGAGAATAAAACTTCAGCACCATATTAGCCTGTCAGGATTGTAATATAGCGGAGGAATAATGTACTATCCGGTGTGTCTCTCCACAGATCTGCAGAATGTAAACATCACCCTGCGTATCCTTTTCCGGCCTATTGCCAGTCAGTTGCCACGTATCTTCACCAGCATTGGAGAGGATTATGATGAGAGAGTTTTACCATCAATTACCACTGAGATCTTAAAGTCTGTGGTGGTAAGTTTGTACTGTAATGTAATATGTACAGATAGCATTATATGGTTCTCCTCCTATGACTAATAGAGTAATGTCATGAGTGGGTGACCACCCCTAATAAGGCATATGGACAGAAGTTGCTTGATGAGACCAGCTTTTTAAAGTCCCATTGCATCACTGTCATCTGATATAAGCTCAATATACAGTAGATGGAGAGGGTAAATTCTGTTTTTAACTCCTTCTGTGCATCTTCAAAGAGCATCTGTATCGAGACGCCAAGAAAAAAAATTCAAACATACAGATGACCTACAATGCAAGCACCTATAATAGGGGGTATTGTGGGAGGCAAGTCTCCTGTGATGTCCATAAGAAGGGGACCTGTTACATAGAGAATGCAGTCCAATCTATAGGCAGCACGTTATAGCAGAAGCAGCTGAGCACATGTCTAAGTTTGTGGGACATCTCTGCTCTTTCTTATGTTGAAAAGTCAAGGAGGCACATAGAGCAGATTTATTTTTAAAGAGGACCTTTCACTATCTGGGGCACATGGAGTTTAATACACCACTAGAAAGCAGACAGTACGCTGAATTCAGCGCACTATCGGCTTTCACGTTCTGTGCCCCCGGTGAAGAGCTATCGGTGCTGGTACCGTAGTTATTCACTTTCAGAAATGCCCTTCCTCACAGTAGCGCCTATAGTGCTCTACTATGAGAGCTGTGAGGAACGCCTCCCTCCCGTCCTGATAGTACTCGTCCATAGCAACAACCACTCTCACAGTACAGCGCTATAGACGCTGTTGTGAGGAAGGACATTTCTGACTGTCATAAATGCCCTTCTGACAGTGAAGCGCTACGGTATCGGCACCAATAGCTCTTCACCGGGGGCACAGAACGTGAAAGTCAATAGTACACTGAATTCAGCACACTGTCGGCTTTCTAGCGGTGTATTACACCACATGTGCCCCAGGTGGTGAAAGGTCCTCTTTAACCCCTTAGCGACCCTTGACGTAACTGTACGTCATGGGTCGCATGGGGATGTGTGGAGCTCGCTCACACGCTGAGCTCGCTCCATACACGGCAGATGCCGGCTGTATCATACAGCCAGGACCTGCCAATAACAGCAGCGGTCGGTGCCCGAGCCGATCGCTGCTGTTAACCCTTTACACACTGCGGTCAAACGTGACCGCAGTGTGTAAACGGCGGCACGGGCGCCGCCATGTTTTGCCGATCGCCGCCCTCCTGAACGTCACATGAGGGCGGTGATCGGTTGCTCTGACAGCCGGAAGCCTATTGAAGGCTTCCAGGCTTGTCTCTGCACAAGATCTATTAGATGATGCCAGAGGCATCGTCTAATAGAAGTGCTGCGATTTTCCTATTCACTGCAATACTGTAGTATTGCAGTGAATAGTATGAGTGATCAGACCCCCTAGGTTTCAAGGTACCTAAGGGGTCTGATCATAAATGTAACAGAAGAAGAAAAAAAGTTTTTAAAAGTATTAAAAAAATTAAAAAAAATATAAAAGTTCAAATCACCCCCCTTTCCCTAGATTAGCTATAAAAGTAATTAAAGAACATTAAACATAAACATATTAGGTATCCCCGCGCTCCAAAATGCCCAAACTATTAGAATATTAAAACATTTATCCCGTACTGCGAACGGCGTAGCGGCAAAAAAAATAAAAACAGCCAAAAAGCGTTTTTTTCAACACTTTGCCTCCTATAAAAAATTGAATAAAAAGTGATCAAACCATCAGATCTTTCCCCAAATGGTATCAATAGAAACGTCATCTTGTCCCGCATAAAAAGACACCACAACCAGCTCCATACATGGAAATATGAAAAAGTTACAGGTGTTAGAACATGACACAAATTTTTTTTTTCTATTTTGCAAAGTTTATCATTTTTTTAAAAGTATCAAAACATTTCAAATACTATATAAATTTGGTATCACCGCGTTCGTACTGACACGTAGAACACAGGTAACATGTCATTTGTACCAAACAGTGAACGCTGTAAAAATTAAACCCATAAGAAAATGGCGCAAATGCATTTTTTCTCCAATTGCACCTCATTCTGAATTTTTTTCCAGCTTCCCAGTACATTGCACAGCATATTGAATGGTGCCATTACAAAGTACAATTTGTCCCGCAAACAATAAGCCATCATGTGACTCTGTGAACTGAAAAATGAAAAAGTTATGGCTCTTGAAATGTGAGGAGGGAAAAACGAAAATGCGAAACCAAAAAATGGCCTGGTCCTTAAGGGGTTAATAGATAAATGTCTGTAAAGTTATCTAGTGATTTTTTTTTTTTCCCCACACGATTATATAGCAATCTGCTCTGTATCTGATTTATAACATGCTACCTGCAGATTGAACAGCAAGTTCTGTGTTTAACTCTTTCCCAACATCAGCTGTACTAGTAAAGATGGCGGCCGCTTGGGAGCCGGGTAGCCGCCAGGTGGCTGCTGTTTTAAACAACAGACATCTGGCGCTAATGCCTGTGATTGGCTCCTGCACCAATCGCAGGTATTAACTCCTCTGGCGCCTCAGTCAAAGCTGATCGAGGTGCCATTTTCCCAGGGATCGCCGGCATCCGGATCAAGCTCTGGATCTGGTGGTCCCATTGCTGAGACAGCCTGGAACCTTGTGAAGGCTCCCAGGCCTGTCTTTCAGGATATTCTACTGCAGGCTACTCTATGTAATCTACAATAGAAATGCTGGATTTTTGCAATGCAATAGCATTGTAATGCATTGCATTAGTGATCAGACCCCCTGGGGTTCAAGACCCCTAGGGGATCTAATCATTGCAAAAAAAATAATAAAAATTTAAAGTTCCAATCACCCCCCCCCCCCCCTTTCCCTGGAACACACATAAAAGTACTTCAATACTGTGAAACACCTCCCATTAGGTATCCCTGTGTCTGAAAACGCCAGCTCTACAAATCTATAAAAATATCTCCTGTATGATAAACGCCGTTTTTTTCACTGTTTTCCTCTGATAAAAATTTGAATAAAAACTGATCAAAGCAATAGTAATTCCCCAAAATAGCATAACTAAAAAGTACTCCTGGTCCCGCAAAAAAAAGACGCCCTATACATCCCCGTACACGGAAATATAAAAAAGTTATGGGTGTCAGAATATGGCAAATTTTAACAAAAAAAAAAATGGGTGGCACAGTTTTGGATTTTTGTGAAGGAGTTAAAATGTAAATAGAACCACATAAATTTGGTATCCCTGAAACCGTACCAAAACATAGAATACAAGTGACATGTCATTTTGGCTGCACAGTGAACGCCATAAAAATGAAGCCCAGAAGAAAGTCCTACAAATGCACTTTTCAGTTAAATCCACCCCATTCTTTTTTTTTTCCAGCTTCCCAGTACATTGAATAAATAATTGTAGCATCATGAAGAATTATTTGTCCTACAAACATTAAAGGGGTATTCCCATGTACATAATTGTTTTTAAATTTATAGATAATTAAAAGTTAAACATTTTTGCAAATATAAGTAATTAAACATTTTGCAGAGTTTTAAAGATTTTCTCTAAAATATCTTGTGGTCACAGTCTGTTGTCTTAATCGGTTGCCAGTAGAGATGAACGAGTACTGAGCAGCCGGCGCGCACGAGGTTAAGCAGCAGGACGCCGGTGCTGGCTGCATCCATTCATTCCTATGGGAGCGTGCTATTTGAAACTACCGTTTTGAATAGTACTCTCTCATCTCTAGTTGCCAGTGGATACGACCATGAATGCAGGACCTTTCTAAGGTCAGAAAATCAGCCATGATTTCCTTATTGTGGCCGGGATATCTTCTGATACATGTAGTGTCCCTGCTTGATAACCCGGATACAATAAGGAAATCATAGCTGGGTTCCTGACAAGTCCCAGACCATAGAAAGTTTCTGCATTAGTGGTCGTATCTATTGGCAACTGATGAAGACAACAGAGGTCACCACTAAGAAAGTTAGAGAAAATCTTTAAAGCTCTGCAGAATTTTTAATTACTTATATTTGCAAAAATGTTTAACTTTTAATCTACAAATATAGATATGATTATGTACATGGGAATACCCCTTTAAGACCTCATATGGCTTTGAGAGCAGAAAAAAAAAAAAAAAAAAAAGTTTGTAGGGAGGGGGTCAAAAACAATTACATGTTACAATTACATGTTTATGTTAAATACATCTTGAACATAAAACTGTGCCTGCCATTACCTCGTTCAGACTTTTCAATACTTATCTATGCTAGGCCCGGTTTGATGCAGGAGAACTGATTACCCAGAGAGAGCTTGTTTCAAGGCAAGTCAGTGAAGATCTCACAGAGAGAGCAGCTACATTTGGCCTCATTTTGGATGACGTCTCCCTGGTAAGTTCATGCAGCGGGCTTATACGTAAGTACTATGTATTCTATCTGAGCTATTGTACTAAAGATGTAATATGTAAAATGAATATTTGAAACTAATCTGATTTACAGTAGGTAGCACAAATGCAAGAATAGTCTTGGAGACAGAAGCATGAGGATCAGAGTATTAAAGGGGTTGTCCAGGCTAAACTTGTAAAGCTTTTAGCCTGATACTCTGGATTCCGAGAGCTCCACAGCTGTATCAACACTGTATCAATACGGTTTAATTCTATGACCAAGCAGGGAACTGAAAGGTCCCTGCTCTGCCATAGAGGACCGCCTGTAGTGCACAAGACGTCGCGGCACAGGTGGCATGATGACGGCACTGTATCGTGCCACCTTTGTCATTACTAGAAGAGACAGTCTTTGGCTGCTCCGCTCATCATGGGAGGTCTGTAAGGTGAGTACACATGTAGAGATCAGCTATTGTGTTTAAAGGGGCTCTATCACTGGGAAAAGTCATTTTTATCTAAACACATGCTTGCATAGGCTTTAGAAATGCTACTTCACACCTACCTTTAGTATGTAAATTGCCTCAGTGGTTTCTGAATAAGTCCATTTTTATTAATATGCTAATGAGCTTTCAGCCAGCACAGGAAGTTCCCAGCAGCCTCCTCTCTTCTATTATCTCCTATGTGTGTGAGGCAAACAGGAAGCTGAGTCATCAGCAGCAGCAGCAGCAGTCTCCCATAGGAAACAACAGGAGAGGAGTGCACGATGTATCGTGCAATAGTCTAATTAGCATTTGAATAAAAACGGACTTATTCAGAAACCACTGAGGCAATCTATATACTAAAGGTAAGTGTGGAATAGACTTTCTAAAGGCTATGCAAGGATGTGATTAGTTAGAAATGACTTTTCCCAGTGATAGAGCCCCTTTAATGCAGCTGCTCTGTTAAAAGCAGCTACTGTGTTGAAAGCAGCAGTATTGGAGGTAAAAGAAAATTATGGTTGGGGTCACCACAACCTGTGGAACTGTATTAAAGGTTCGCAGCATTAGTAAGGTGGAGAGCCACTGTTCTAGAGATTGTCATGGCTATACAAAAACACATGATTAATGTATGTTTCTTCTGCTCCTAGACTCACCTAACATTTGGTAAGGAGTTTACAGAAGCTGTGGAAGCCAAGCAAGTGGCTCAGCAGGAAGCAGAGAGAGCCCGTTTTATAGTGGAGAAGGTAACGACTTTTTGGGGAACTTGTCCCTCTTTAGTTACGTTGCGATGTTAACTGGAACTTTTTTGCAGAAGCTATACACTCCCAGCCATTCCTGTGGTGCAACTCGTGTCTCCATTACTCTTATTGTATATAGACAGGTTGTGGCGGTGATGTTGTGTTGAAAAAACTGTT
Organism: Leptodactylus fuscus; assembly: GCF_031893055.1. Classification (NCBI taxonomy): domain Eukaryota; kingdom Metazoa; phylum Chordata; class Amphibia; order Anura; family Leptodactylidae; genus Leptodactylus; species Leptodactylus fuscus. The sequence goes on along the minus strand of NC_134270.1, from coordinate 119,659,360 downwards.
GCAGTCTATCACTGAGTTAAGCTGAATACGAACTGATGTCACTGATGGGTTGCAATTGTTTTTTCAACTTGACGTAACTACTGCAGCCTATCTATCTATCTAAAAACACAGAGGGTCATTGAATGGAGCCATGAATATAGCTTCTGTTTTTATTTTGAGTCCTTCCCTATTGCTCCAGGAAAAAAAAAAAAAATTATCCTGAACAACCCCTTTTATGGCATAGCCACAAGATATACAATAAATCTTATCAAGTGAGGGTCTTAGTTCAGCTGTTTTGGGGAAGGCTTGGTTCACATCTGCGCCAGAGTCTCTGTTGGAGACTCCGCTGCAAAAATTGCCGAAAATCAGCAGAGAGAAACGTCCTACACGGAGATTTCAGTATAAAATAGCAGACCCCATTATAATCTATGGTGTCCCTGAGTAACCAATGTTTTAGCGGTCCGGCTCTCCGTCATCTGTGTTCCCCCTTCAGACTCAAATGATGGAGACCTGTATTCTGGATATGTTTATATTCAGAAACCACACTACTCCTTTTTTTTTTTTTTCCCATTAGTTGTTGGTATTGCTGCTCATCTCTAAATGAATAAGGCCTTCCAGCAGACAGACAGTATGTGGTGTACTGGTTACTGCAGCTTAGTTTCCATTTAAGTGAATGAAAGCTAGTTGTCAGTTACATGGCATAGCCATCACATTGTGTGAAGAGCCATCTTCTTCTAGCTTCAAACACTGCTAGTTTGGGTAGTCAAGTTGTTAGGCCACCACAGATCTGATATTGATAACCTATCCAAGGGTGGCATGATGAATACCCCTACCTACATGACATGAAACACAGCAGTAACTACTGTATACACTCGAGTATAAGCCGAGGCCCCTAATTTTACCACAAAAAACTGGGAAAACTTACTGACTCGAGTATAAGCTGAGGGGTGGGAAATACAGCAGCTACTGGAAAATTTCAAAAATTAAAATGTCCGGAGTTTTTGGGTGCAGTAGTTGCTGGGAAAGGGGAGGTGGTGTTTTGTTGTCTGTCTGCCCCATCCTTGAACTTGGGGACTGTTTTGGGGGGGTTTTTTTTGTCTCTTCCCCCCCCCCCAGAGGAGCACTGCAGATACCCTATATTCAGTAGACGCAGGGATACCTAATGTGTATGTGTTACACAGTAATCTTCTTTAATATATATTCTAGGGAAAGGAGTGATTTAGAACTTTTTTTTTATTATATTTTTTAAAGTGCTTTTCGTGTTTTGATAGATATATATATATATATATATATATATATATATATATATATATATATATATATATATTCTTTTTTTTTGCTTGACTCGAGTATAAACCAAGGGGGCTTATTCAGCGCAAAAACTGTGCTGAAAAACTCGGCGTATATCTCGAGTTTATACGGTGATATCTTGAAATTTTTTAAATGTTTTTTGTTTCTTTTTCTTGACCTATAGGCAGAGCAACAGAAAAAGGCTGCCATCATATCTGCTGAAGGAGACTCTAAGGCAGCCGAGCTTATTGCAACCTCCTTAGCAGAAGTTGGGGATGGCTTGATTGAGCTGCGCAAACTGGAAGCTGCTGAAGACATTGCGTACCAATTATCACGATCCCGTAATGTTACATACTTGCCCTCAGGACAGTCCACACTACTACAGCTGCCACAGTAGTCTGAGGGAGCACCATCTTCATCCCAGTTATTGTTGTCTGTGTTTCGGTGTCCCCAATGAGGACTTCAGTAGTTTCATTTCTGAAGCTACAAGAGTATTCTAGAGTTGACCCTATAGAAGAGGCAAGTGACCTAATGACTCTGGTCACATGAAGGTGTCAAATGTAGTAATGACACACTGCGTGACCTGCAGAGAAACTGCACATATATTAAGTAATCTGACATGTGCTGTATTAGTTCTCTGTATTGTGGAACATCTGTTGTCAGGTCACTTGACTCTGATACAGAGTTGACTTAACTGAAATATAGCCAGCCTGTGCCTCTTCTTCCTTTGTTAAACCACAGATATTAATTGGCCATCTATTCCATGCCATTCCTATTGTATAAGGGAGCGTTCACCTTTGGTTCTCTGATTTCCAATGAATAAGGCTTTTCATTAATAAAAAGAAAACTCATGTAATTCATGTATCTTGTCATTACATTAACCGTATAAGTCACTGTTCATCGTGCAAGAGAAGGCCATAAACGTAAATGGGAAGGAAAAATCGACTATCGGCTCTCCTGACGTGCCTGACAGTAAATACTTGGCTTTCCCTCATTAACAATACTCATCTTTAATTCAAATTTGCAGTATCCTGTTCCTCTTTAAGGCTGAGGTGTCACGTTTCTGAACACTAGTTTTTGCTGCTTTTTTTTTTTTTTTTTTTTTTTTTTTTTTTTTTGAGCCAGGATGAAGAATAAGTGCTTCCTTTTTATATAACCTGTTTTTTCCAAAGCCACTCTTGGCAAAATCTGGAACAAAATAACAGGACTGGTTAAGCTTTATGTACACTCCAGAGCCTTGTTCACTATATTTGGGCAGGGTGGAACTCTGGTTGATATCTGGCTTGCACCTGATTCGACTCTGGGTTACATGGTTGACTTCAGTCTACTGGATAGAGCGGCTACCCGAATCTTTGGGTAGTTGATAACATCACAGTCGGAGAGGCTGCAGGGGAGACTGAGAAACCAGATTTTAGGCTTACCATGCAAAAGTAGCGAACAGTGCTCCAAGCGATGGAGGTGTACATAGGGATGAAACTTAACCAGTGCAGGCAATGGTAAGTCTTATTACACCGCAGGTACGCCCTAAATTCTCCTGGAACTAAAAAAACAAATTGACTACTCCGTGTGGCAGATTTACTATTGTGGTTACGACTAGACTCTGGCATATAGTGTGCCAAAATGTAAAGTATGTCTGGGAATCTAATTTGAGATAAAACAAAAACATTTTTTCAAATTGCTCAACATGGACATGGCTTTCCTGTAAAATTGGGTATGGTCAAATTGTATGTAAGGTTTAGCATAAAATTCTGACTCAAAGTAACCTAACTGGAAGTGACATAAACTTGGACCAGATTTATCATCCAGCATCAGACACTGGGATAAGTCTGGCACATTTTCAGACTGCCTATATAAGTTAACACTGTCTTAATGTGGTCCAGGGTTTCTCTTTCCCAGAAAAGCCAATGTAGAAGAAATAAACCTTGTACAGCTGCCATTGATGGCCTGTGGCCTGAGAAACCCTTTCAGAGGAAGTAATTATGCTATGCATGACAGTTTTCACATAAAGACATAATTTTTCAGCACAAAGGAGGTGGGTAAATATGCTATATAAGCACATGTATACAAAAATACATATATGTCTATATTATAGCCAACAAATCCCCTCCCCATCAAATCATAACATACAGTAATATAGATGCCAGCATCCACAATATGGAAAAGCACATGTACCAATATGATTACCGTTGACTATATATATAACAGTGGTCAGAGCAGGGGGGAAATTTAGGTGGACAGAGGTGCTCTTACTATTAACTAACATCAGAAAACTATTGTGAATTATATCATAAATCTACAACAGTGCCTGACTGCCTTAGGGTATGTTCACACGGTGGAAAATGGATTCTGCGTGTGTACATACTGCGCTGCTAGCCGCGACAAAATGCCGATGCAGTGCACTGGCGTCCCATCGCAGCATTCCTCTCTGGATTAGGCCTGAGAGCAGAGGGAAAGAGAGGGGGCTGCTGGAGGGAGAGAATGACAGACTAGCTGAAGAGAAGAGGAAAGCAGCCTGATAAATGAAGAAAGAAGTATTGTTCTTTAATGAGATGTAATACAGAGGTTTCTTATATTCCGCTGTGCTACTAATTTATGGAAAGTTATTTTATAATTGGAGGTATAAGATAGAGTATGACTTGGAACTGATAATGTGTGCACTGACCTAAAGTAAAACAGCTGACCTGTGTGACTATACTGCCGACAAGGTCTGCTTTGTTTCTTTTTTTGGTCCTACTTTGATTACCAGGTTAAAAGGATTCTATCATTAAAAAACATTTTTAAACTAAAAGCACGTAAAAATAGCTTTTAGAAAGGTTATTCATCTCTTGCTTCACAGGTCCGCAATACCAATTTTGAATTGTGCTCAGAGCACAGTTTCCAGCGCCCTCTTCTGTTCCTGACGTGTCTCCTCTTCAGGTTGTTGTGGTTTTGTGCAAGAGACCACTGCAAAATGGCCAGAAGAACATGCGCAGTCGGCTGTTTCGTCGGCCATCATGCAGTGGTCTTGTGTAAAAAGAGGAGGAGATGCGTCAAGAAGAGAAGACAGGTGGCGTTTGAGTTGATGACGGCATAAAGTACTTTGTAGCCAAAAAAAAGGGCCTTATGGGAGAAGGCCTGAATCTGTCCCACATGCCTGGCTGTGGTTATAGACAACAAGAAGGTATTCTTAAGTCAACCCACAGAGAGCAATGACTGGGAGAGGCTCAAAGGGAGGACCAGTTAAAACAGATAACACCAGATTGAGGTACAGCTGGACAAACAAATCGGACGTAACCTTGAAGCGCCTTTAATGAACCTCTTGAACACCATAAGCTCTGCCAGTCTAGAATCCAAGTGGGCACTGGTAGCAGCAATCTGAACCTAGTCTTGTCTGAAACATTGAAGAGGAGAGTGGAGATAACCCTGTCAGAGAACCCCCTGCCCTTTAACTAGAGCTATTCAAAAGCCATGCCGTGAAGAGTAGGTGACTGACTTCTGGAAGGAGAACTGGCCCCTAGGTCTGGTAAGACAGGAAGAGTCCTCTGTTCTTGTTCCCTCCTGCCTGTTCACGTAGCCACAGCTGTTGTGTTGTTTGAGTGGATCCTTACATGGCAACCCTGCAAGAAGAGAGTTAAGGCCAAAAGATCCTCCTACATAGCTGACAGTTCCCTCAGGTTGGAAGATGCCTCCCTCATAAGGGGTTCTACCCAAGATGTTGTGGTGAAAATGCCCCAGACATGATGACTGGCATCTGTGGTGACTATTATAGGGTTGTGGGATCGAGATTCTCCCGTGCCTGCCACCAACAGAGAGAGTTCTTGATTCTATGGGGAATCACAATCTTCTTGTCCAGGGAAGAGAGCTGCTTATTTCATATAAATAGAAGGAACCTCTGCAGAAACCTTGTATGGGCCTGAGCCCATAGGACGGCCAGGATAGTGGCTGTCTAGGAACCCAAGAGATGCATTCTTTTTCTTACGGAACTTCATCATGACGAACAAAAGGAAGAGATCCTTACTTCAAGGGTGTCTTGGGGAAGAAATGAAGTCTCTAGCTGGGAATCTGGGAGGATGCCCAAGAAGATCTTCTATTTGTTGAGAACCAAACTGGACTTCTGCCGGGTTTATTAACCACCTTAGACCTGTTAAAGTTTGTCTTATCCTATCCAGATGAGTAAGTAGCTGGATCTCTGATGGAGTTAACATAAAAAAAAATTGTCCAGATTAGGGATAATCTGGATTCCCTTTAGATACAGAAAGGCGCATACCTCTACTATAATCTTTGTAAAAACACGAGATGCTGCTGAGATGCCAAATGAAGGGCTTGAAACTAAAAATGGACCAGACAACCTCTTCAGGGAAATGCAATGCTGAGGAACTTCTGCGTTTTTTAGGGGGTTTATTTAGTTTTTTCATTTTTGTACGTCAAGTTTTTTGTCATTTTATGTTTCACAATTAAAAGTTATATTTTAAACATCGGAGAGCTGCCGGACAAATTTTTGTTCTATTGTGGATCCTTTACACTCAAGGAATAGAGTGTGTCGCCGTGCACACCGAGGAACATTTTTCAAGCCGGGAAGTGGAAGTAATTTGGTGAGCTGAATTTTTTCTTTCTTTATTGTTCACATAAGTAAAGTTTGGTTTACATCTGCGTTGGTATTCCATCCGGGGGAGTCTGAATGACACCCCCCCCCCCCCCCCCCCCCGTATGGAATACCAAACACAATTGCAGGTGCTGTGCAGTAAAAGCACATGGATCCCCATAGACTATAATGGAGTCTGCGTGCTTGCCGCCAGATCTCCACACAGTACACGCGGACAGGAAAGCAGTTTACAATCTACTTTCCTGTCCGCATGATTCGTGCACGCGGCAAGCAGACAGACCCCATTGTAGTCTATGGGTCCGTGTGCTTTTACTGCACAGCCCTTATAATTGTGTGTGGTATCCTGTTCAGGGGGTTCCCATACGGACTCCTCGAACAGATTACCAAACGCAGATGTGAACGAAAGGTAAGCCAAATTAAAGCAGAGACTGTGTGCAGCCACTACAGAGAACAGAGCTGTCTGCTTCCTGCTGTTTTCATCTTATCAGATGCTGAGACCAGCTGATCTGTTACGGTGCTGGGCATTTGACCCACACTGATCTGATATTAATTTCCTATCCTAAAGATAGATCATCAATATTTTGAGCCCCAAAATCCTTTTAATACTATTGTAATCCACTTGTTTTTTTGGTGACTGTAGCAAGATGGCCAGTGGCCATTTTTGGGAGGCCGCTCTTGCTCTTGCAGTCAATACAGGAGCGTACTGCGCAGGCGTCGGAAGTTGGACCGACAGAAGAAGACAGAAGAGGCGGGATTGCAGCTGAAGATGAAGGTGTCACTGGGAAGAGCCATCGCCGTTTGAGCGCTGGGGCCCACCCTCATAGCTGCGGAGAACTCATTTGCATACCGGTTAAAACCGGTATTTCTAAGGAACGGCGCCGCGGAGACCACATCTAAGGGAGCCTTCACACGATGTAACGCTGCGCTCATTCTGATCGTAAAAACACGTTCAGAATGAGCGCGTAAAAAGCAGCTCCCATTGACTTGAACGGGAGCCGGCATACATGCGCTCCCCATTGAAATCAATGGGATGCTTTTTTCCTTATGCTTTCAATGTATTACGCGCGCATGCCGGCTCTCATTCAAGTCAATGGCAGCTGCTTTTTATACGCTCATTCTGAACATGTTTTTACGATCAGAATGAGCGCAGCGTTACATCGTGTGAAGGCTACCTAAAGGTAAGAGACAAATAGCCTTTCTTAAGGCTATTCCGACGTGGTAATTAGAAAAAAAATGTTAGTTTAGTGGTAGAATCCCTTTAAATGTTGTAATACCAGGGGGTCTCAATAGTGAGGCAGAACTTTCTGCATTCTTATATTATTCTGCAAGTTTCATATTGTTGTAATCCCTTACACTATCAATACCTGTGTACTGAGGTCTGTTTAACCCCTTCCCACCGATGGCACTTTTTGACTTCTTGACCAAGCTCGATTTTTCAAAACTGACATGTGTCACTTTCTGTGGCAATAACTTTGGAACGCTTTAACTTACCAAAGTGATTTTAATATTGTTTTTTCATAACACATTGTACTTCATGTTAGTGGTAAATTTTGGTTGATATGTTTTGTGTTTAATTATGAAAAAATTGGAAATTTGGTGGAAATTTTGAAAAATATGCATTTTATAAAGTTTGAAATGATGTGCATTACATACAGATAGTTAGATCGCCAAAATTATATCATAAATCTAATGTCCCAGATCTCTGCTTTATGTCGGCATCAAACTTTAGTCACCCTTTTATTTTTTACGGACATGAGAAGGTTTACAAGTGAAACAACAATATTCAAAATTTTCAAGAAATTTCCAAAACCCATTTTTTAAGGGACTAATCCAGTTATGAAGGGGTTTTGAAAGACCCTTGTATTAAAACCCCCATAAATCACCCCATTTTCAAAACTGCACCCCTTAAATAAGCCAAAACAACATATACCTAGTAATTTAAGCCTATAAGTGCTTAACAGGAATTAATACAAAATGGAGGTGAAATTTTCAAATTTGAATTTATTTTACTAATATTTTCGTTTAGCCCTAGAATTTGCACATTCACAAGGGGTTAAAGGAGAAAACGCATCCCACAATTTGTTAGGCAAGTTCTCCCGACTACCATAGTACCCCACTTATGGGTGTAAACTAATATATGGACGCACAGCGAGACGCAGGAGGGAAGGCGCGCCAAAGAGCTTTTAGAGGGCAGATCTGGCTGTGATCAGTTTCAGGAACCATGTCGCATTTACAAAGCCCTTGAAGAGTCAAAACAGTGGAAACCTCTAGAAAGTGACCCCATTTTGAAAACCGCACCCCTCAAAGAATTTATCAAGTGATGTAGTGAGCATTAGTAACCCCGAAGTGAATATGTAAGCTGTGTGGAGTAAATTGGGTACACCAAATCCTATTTTATTTTCCCACCAGCTCCTATGACGTGGACGGGGAAGAGGGGCATTCTGGGGGATCAGTGCTGCTGTATTATCTGTCATAAGCTCTAAATATGGGGGGTCCCCTGAAAACGCTTGCACCGCTTACACATTTCCTTCTAGTCGCAGCCACTTATGTCCTAATGATTTGGCGACTTTTGGGGTTTTTGTCTTCACATTGTACAAGGTAGATTTTTATTTTTATTTTCTGGCAATGTGGCCATAATGAGGGCTTGGTGTTTGCGGTATTAGTTGAGCTTCTCAATGCCACCATTTTGGGCCCTGTAACTTATTGACTACATTTTATTAACTCTTTCTGGGTGGGATGTAAAAGGAAACATCAATTCTGGCATTGCTTTTTAGCATTTATTTTTTTTTCCCATGCAGTGTACAGCATAAGTAACATGTTACCTTTATTCTGCGGGTCGGTATGATTATGGCGATACCTCATTTATATGATTTTTTAATGCGTTGCTATTTGTGCGGAATAGAATTCAATTCAGGGAAAAAAATCAATTATTTTTGCATCGCCATCTTCTGAAAGGCATAACGTTTTTATTTTTTGCTAGACAGAGCTGGTTGAGGGCTTATTTTTTGCGGGAAGACCTCTTCTTTTTATTGGTGCCATTTTGGTTTTCATCTGACCATTTGATTACTTTTTATTGAACATTTTGTAAGGGAAAGGTGGTGAATAATCATTATTTTGTGCGGTTTTCTATGTTTTTTTTTTTACAACATTCGCCGTTCGGGTTAAATAATGTTTTAATTTTATTGTTCAGGTTATTACGGACGCGGTGATACCAAATATGTAATGTTTTTTTCTATTTTTCTTTATTTTACATAATAAAACATTTTACATGTGGAAAATGGGATTTTTGGGGCTTTATTTATTTCTATTTTATTTTAAACTTATTTAAACTTTTTTATTTTTACTTTTGTCCAACTTTTTTTTTCTGTCCCCATGGGGGATTGAAGCAGTGATCGGCTGATCACTGCTTCAATAGAGATACGCTGCAATACACGTGTAACACGTGTATTGCATTGTATAGGAAGCTGTCAGCCTGTATAGACGCACAGGCTGACAGCTTCATTTACGGCAGGATCAGCCAGGTGCGAGGACGGGTAAGTGAAGGGGCAGACCCGGGGTCACTGATCAGACCCCGGGCTGCCCCCTACGAACACCGGCACCCCCCGAAACCGGCGCGGGGGGTGCCGATCGGCAACATTTTAGAACGGAACCCTGGAGGTGCCGGCGGTCATGATGATCGCCGGCATATCAGGGGTTAACACCCGCGATCGGACCCGGGTCCGACCGCGGGTGTTACGGGGCATTGTCAGCCGTAACATACGGCTGACACCCGCTGTGCATGGTGCGCACACAGTTTCTGTGTGCGCACCATGCATCCGCAGTAATAGTACGGCGGTTTGCGGGAAGCCCTTCCCAGCAGCGCCGTACTATTACGGCGAATGTCGGGAAGGGGTTAAAGAGGACCTTTCACCATTTGGGACACATGTGGTTTAATACACTGCTAGAAAGCCGATCTGTGCCCCCGGTGAAGAGCTATCGGTGCCAGTACCGCAGCTCTTCACTGTCAGAAGGGTGTTTCTGACAGTCAGTCAGGAACGGCCTTCCTAACAGTAGCGTCTATTTCGCTACGGGAAAGCCGATTTCAGCGCACTGTCGGCCTTTTTGCGGTGTATTAAACTGCATGTGTCCCAAATGTTGAAAGGTCCTCTTTAATGAAAAGCACTGAGATTGGCATTGCTGAAGAAGAAAAACATATTTTCCAAAACACATAGGGGAAAATTTATCAACCCATCCTTGTCAGTTTGCAGAAAGGCGGATGAGGCACATCTTTGTTGCAAGAGCCTTTCTTTCACTAAAGATACACCACATACCCTGTTCTGTATCTCACTCTCCACTTTCCATGAATAAGCAGGGTGAGGACACCTTGGCCTGACATATTTATTATAACTCACACCAGCTTCTAGCACGATTTATACAGGAAATGTACACCATTTCCTGGCTGCTGTAGATTTCAAATTCAGGCGCACCATGCAGCAGCAGCTGGTCCTTTATTAGGTGGAATCAAGTTTTATTGAAGCTTTATATGGAACAGAACCAATACAAAATGTAGAACACAAGAAAGGGTGTAAACAACGCCATCAGCTGGTGTATAGATGGCCGAACAAGTCCAAAAACAGACATGTCAAGGCAGTGGCGTAACCAGGAATGGCGGGGCCCCGTGGCAAACTTTTGACATGGCCCCCCCCTTCCTGACCGACACCGAAGACCTTGACACATTCCTGGACATAGATACATCCTGTGAAAGTTTGTGAGTTTGGATGTTTGTTACTCAATCACGCAAAACCCGCTCGACCGATTTGGCTGAAAGTTTCCATTTTTCTATAGCCTAGCCCCTAACCCCACACAATCTCATATACATATACTTTACCACTTTGCCCCTCACCTTAACGATACTCCAGGAGGTTCTCTTTAACGCTCCGGAGCAGCCATGTTTGCCGACCCCCACCGCTCTGACAATCCGCGACACCGCCCACCCATGTCAATACCCCTAGGAGGTCTAATAAATGCAAAAAAGTTAAAAAAATATAAAAACAAATAAAAATGAATAAAAATTCAAATCACCCCCCTTTCCCTAGAACACATATAAAAGTAGTTAAAAACTGTGAAACACATACATGTTAGGTATCCCCGCGTCCGAAATCGCCTGCTCTACAAAGCTATACAAATATTTTTCCTGTTCGGTAAACGCTGTAGCGGGAAAAATGGTCAAAATTGCCAAACCGCCGTTTTTTCACTGTTTTGATTCTGATAAAAATTTGAATAAAAAATGATCAAAGCAATAACATTTCCCAAAAATGGTAGAACTAAAAAGGACACCCGACCCCGCAAAAAAAGACGCCCTATACATCCCCGTACACGGACGTATAAAAAAGTTATGGCTGTCGGAATATGACGACTTTTCAAAAAAAAAAAATTTAACACAGTTTTGGATTTTTTTAAAGAGTCAAAAAGTAAATAAAACCATATAAATTTGGTATCCCCAGCATTGTAACGAAACACAGAATACAGGGAACATGTCATTTTGGTTGCACAGTGAACGCTGTAAAACCAAAGCCCGTAAGAAAGTCGCAGAAATGCATTTTTTCGTCAAATCCACCCCATTCAGAATTTTTTCCCTGCTTCCCAGTACATTATATAGAATAAATAATGGCGGCATCATGAAAAATTAAGACCTCATATGACTCTGGGAGCAGAGAAATAAAAAAGTTATGGGGTTTAGAAGGAGGGGAGTCAAAAACGAAAATCAAAAAATGCCATCGGCGGGAAAGGGTTAACTTCAAATACTTCTGTCCCAAAGTCACTATGTAAAGTTTCTCACAACACTGTATATATAGCAGCTCAAATACAAAGTAACTGCAACACAAAAGTCTCACGTATTCTCTGAATTATAGAAAAAACAAGATACAAAGTTACATTTCATATCCCATACCTTATACACACTACAAAAACCTTACCCACGCCTGTATATACCCACTTCTACAATCACCGCAGACGAAGTCGCGGGTACCAGCTAGTATATTATAATTGTGAAATGTTTGTGGGTTTGGATGTTTGGCGGTCAATCACGCAAAACCCGCTCCACCGATTTGGCTGAAATTTTCCACAAACATAGTTACTACACAGGATTGCACAATAGGCTACTTTTCGTCACAATAGCGCACATACGTTTTTCCCAGGACCCCCACAAAACCCAAACTCACATCACTATCTCTGCAATCTCACACACTTTGGACCATAGCAAGCCACAAAATTCATATTACCCTCTACAGCAGAGGTCAGCAACCCCTGGCACACGTGCCAAGAGTGGCACTCCTGCCATATTTCACTGGCACGCCAGCAGCACAGGACCTGCAAGAATTAAATGAAGTCGGAGCGTCCCTTCAGTGCTCTGCTAGAGCTGAGGCATAAGGACACTCCCCTTCTCTCACTGCCCTCCAATGAGAGGGGTGCAGGAAACCCAGGGGGTGGAGCTTAATCACTCAGGTCTCTGCCTGCTATAGTGATAGCTCCTGCCATCTGCATCCTGCAAACGTTCCCGAGGAGGAGAGGAAGCTTCTAGCAAAGTGAAGAAACACACAGGTCCCTTCCTGTAGTTCCTATTCTCATTAATGTCAGGCATTTGGGGTTATTAGTTTAGTGTTAGTAACTCCATGTGCCTCACATTAATAGGAATAAACCCCATCATGTCCCTCATATTAACCCCTGTGTGCCCCATATAAAGGTTACTAATATGTGAGACATATGGAGGTACTAATAAAAGACCTCAATAATGAAGATACTTAATTATTACCTCCAAGTCTCTCACATATCAGTAACTCTTACACAAGGGTTAATGTGAGGGACATGATGGGTTACTAAACTGTCATGCACAGGGCCAGACTTTATGTTGCTTGCACAAGAGTATCCTGTGCCCAAAACTTACGTGTACTGGCGGAAAATAATAAATCATACAATGTCGTATATCGAAGTATATTAACCTGAAATACCTCTGTCCCAAACACACTATGTACAGTAGATGTGCGCGCATATATATATATATGTGTGTGTGCGCACATATATATGCACATATATATGTGCACACGTATATATGCGCCCCACCCTGTATATGCGCGCACATATACAGGGTGTCCAAAAAATGTACACACATTTTAGCAGCTGATAACTCAATTATATTCTTTCTTTACAGACTGAACCCATTAAACCGAGTGATGGCATACAGACTTGACTTTGAAGAAAGGAAATGTATTCTAAAATGCTACTGGAAGTATGAAAACGCAGTAGAAGTGCAAAGACAATTTAGGAGGGAGTTTAACAAAGAACCACCTACACGAGTTACCATCACTCGAATTAGAGATAAGTTTGAAGCTGATGGAAATGTTCAGGACATCCATAAGAAGCGTTCCAGAAGACCACGCACCTCGACAAGCCCCATAAAAGAAGAAAGATGGGGCACCTCCACACTACCATGTGTTATTCTCAGGTCCCCAGTAGGTGCAATTGTGTCTGTTAATCGAACCATTTAATTTGAATGTGGCCTCATCACTCCAGACAATCTTTGTGGGAAAGTGTGCATCTTCGTTACATCGTTCCAAGTACCATTCGCAATACTGTTCGGTCTGGATCATCGTCATTAAGAGCATGGACTAATCTTGGAATGTAACTTCTCCACTGACAACGTTTCATGATGCGATGAACTGATGAGTTTGAAATCCCTACCTCACGACTAGCTTGCCGTAAAGAGTGTCGTGGACTTCGTTGAAATGTTTCCAGTAATCTTTCTTCTTTTATGGGGCTTGTCGAGGTACGTGGTCTTCCAGAACGCTTCTTAAGGACGTCCTGAACATTTCCATCAACTTCAAACTTATCTCTAATTTGAGTGATGGTAACTCTTGTAGGTGGTTCTTTGTTAAACTCCCTCCTAAATTGTCTTTGCACTTCTACTGCGTTTTCATATTTCCAGTAGCATATATGCGAGCGCATATACATGGGACACCCGCGCACATGTGCGCGCGCATTTTTTTAGGACACCCAGAATATATATGCGAGCACCCTGTATATATATATATATATATATATACATATATATATATATATATATATATACACATATATATATATATATATACATATACATATACACGAGCACATATATATGGGACACCCGCGCGAGCGCATATATATGCGATGTCAGAGCCATATATACGAGCGCATATATATGCACTCGCATATATGGCTCTGACATCGCATATATATGGGACACCCGCGCATATTTATATATATAAATATATGCATACATATAGATGGTGTCCCAAAAAAATGCGCGCGCACATGTGCGCAGATGTCCCATATATATGCGAACGCATATATATGCGAGCGCATATATATGCGAGCGCATATATATGCGAGCGCATATATATGCGACACCCGCGCACATGTGCGCGCGCATTTTTTTGGGACACCCAGTATATATATATGCGAGCACCCTGTATATATATATATATATATATATATATATATATACATACATACATGTGCACATATATATATGGGACACCCGCATGAGCGCATATATCTGCGATGTCAGAGCCAGAATCAGTATGAGAGGTCAGAGCAAGAATCAGTATGAGAGCTCAGAGCCAGAATCAGACTGAGAGGTCAGAGCCAGAATCAGACTGAGAGGTCAGAGCCAGAATAAGTATGAGAGGTCAGAGCCACAATCAGTGTGAGAGTTCAGAGCCAGAATCAGTATGAGAGGTCAGAGCCAGAATCAGACTGAGAGGTCAGAGCCAGAATCAGTATGAGAGGTCAGAGCCAGAATCAGTATGAGAGGTCAGAGCCAGAATAAGTATGAGAGGTCAGAGCCAGAGTCAGTATGAGAGGTCAGAGCCAGAATCAGTCTGAGAGATCAGAGCCAGAATCGGTATGAGAGGTCAGAGCCAGAAGCAGTATGAAAGGTCAGAACTGGAATCAGTCTGAGAGGTCAGAGCCAGAAGATGTATGAAACGTCAGAGCCAGAAGTAGTCTGAGAGGTCAGAGCCAGAATCATTATGAGAGGTCAGAGCCAGAATCAGTATGAGAGGTCAGAGCCAGAATCAGTCTGAGAGGTCAGAGCCAGAATCAGTATGAGAGATCAGAGCCAGAAACAGTATGAGAGGTCAGAGCCAGAATCAGTCTGAGAGGTCAGAGCCAGAATCAGTCTGAGAGGTCAGAGCCAGAATCAGTCTGAGAGGTCAGACCCAGAATCAGTATGAGAGGTCAGAGCCAGAATCAGTCTGAGAAGTGAGAGCCAGAATCAGTCTGAGAGGTGAGAGCCAGAATCAGTCAGAGAGGTCAGAGCCAGAATCAGTATGAGAGGTCAGAGCCAGAATCAGTATGAGAGATCAGAGCCGGAATCAGACTGAGAGTTCAGAGCCAGAATCAGTCTGAGTGGTCAGAGCCAAAATCAGTATGAGAGGTAAGAGCCAGAATCAGTATGAGAGGTAAGAGCCAGAATCAGACTGAGAGGTCAGAGCCAGAATTAGTATGAGAAGTCAGAGCCAGAATCAGTCTGAGAGGTCAGAGCCAGAATCAGTCTGAGAAGTCAGAGCCAGAATCAATATGAGAGGTCAGAGCCGGAAGCAGTATGAAAGGTCAGAACTGGAATCAGTATGAGAGGTCAGAGCCAGAATCAGTATGAGAGGTCAGAGCCAGAATCAGTATGAGAGGTCAGAGCCAGAATCAGTATGAGAGGACAGAACCAGAATCAGTATGAAAGGTCAGAGCCGGAATCAGTATGAGAGGACAAAGCAAGAATCAGTATGAGAGGTCAGAGCCAGAATCAGTCTGAGAGGTCAGAGCCAGAATCAGTATAAAAGGTCAGAGCCAGAATAAGTATGAGAGGTCAGAGCCAGAATCAGTATGAGAGGTCAGAGCCAGAATCAGACTGAGAGGTCAGAGGCAGAATCAGTCTGAGAGGTAAGAGCCGGAATAAGACTGAGAGGTCAGAGCCGGAATCAGTCTGAGAGGTCAGAGTCAGAAGCAGTCTGAGAGGTCAGAGCCAGAACTAGTATGAGAGGTCAGAGCCAGAATCAGTCTGAGAGGTCAGAGCCAGAATCGGTATGAGAGGTCAGAGCCAGAAGCAGTATGAGAGATCAGAGCCGGAATCAGTATGAGAAGTCAGAGCCAGAATCAGTCTGAGAGATCAGAGCCAGAATCAGTATGAGAGGACAGAACCAGAAGCAGTAGGAAAGGTCAGAGCCGGAATCAGTATGAGAGGACAGAGCAAGAATCAGTATGAGAGATCAGTAACAGAAACAGTATGAGAGGTCAGAGCCGTAATCAGTATGAGAGGTCAGAGCCAGAATCAGTCTGAGAGGTCAGAGCCAGAATCAGTCTGAGAGGTCAGAATCAGTCTGAGAGGATAGACCCAAAATCAGTATGAGAGATCAGAGCCAGAATAAGTCTGAGAGGTCAGAGCCGGAATCAGACTGAGAGGTCAGAAACAGAATCAGTCTGAGTGGTCAGAGCCAGAATCAGTATGAGCGGTAAGAGCCAGAATCAGTATGAGAGGTAAGAGCCAAAATCAGACTGAGAGGTCAGAGCCAGAATTATTATGAAAAGTAAGAGCCAGAATACGTCTGAGAGGTCAGAGCCAGAATCAGTCTGAGAGGTCAGATCCAGAATCAGTCTGAGAGGTCAGAGCCAGAATCGGTATGAGAGGTCAGAGCCAGAATCGGTATGAGAGGTCAGAGCCGGAATCAGTCTGAGAGGTCAGAGCCAGAATCAGTCTGAGAGGTCAGAGCCAGAATCAGTCTGAGAGGACAAAGCCAGAATCAGTCTGAGAGGTCAGAGCCAGAATCAGTCTGAGAGGTCAGATCCAGAATCAGTCTGAGAGGTCAGAGCCAGAATCGGTATGAGAGGTCAGAGCCAGAATCGGTATGAGAGGTCAGAGCCGGAATCAGTCTGAGAGGTCAGAGCCAGAATCAGTCTGAGAGGTCAGAGCCAGAATCAGTCTGAGAGGTCAAAGCCAGAATCAGTCTGAGAGGTCAGAGCCAGAATCAGTCTGAGAGGTCAGACCCAGAATCAGTATGAGAGGTCAGAGCCAGAATCAGTCTGAGAGGTGAGAGCCAGAATCAGTCTGAGAGGTCATAGCCAGAATCAGTCTGAGAGGTCATAGGCAGAATCAGTTTGAGAGGTCAGAGCCAGAATCAGTCTGAGAGGTCAGAGCCGGAATCAGACTGAGAGGTCAGAGCCAGAATTAGTATGAGAAGTAAGAGCCAGAATACGTCTGAGAGGTCAGAGCCAGAATCCGTCTGAGAGGTCAGATCCAGAATCAGTCTGAGAGATCAGATCCAGAATCAGTCTGAGAGGTCAGAGCCAGAATCGGTATGAGAGGTCAGAGACGGAAGCAGTATGAAAGGTGAGAGCCAGAATCAGTCTGAGAGGTCAGAGCCAGAATCAATCTGAGAGGTCAGAGCCAGAATCAGTCTGAGAGATCAGAGCCAGAATCAGTCTGAAAGGTCAGACCCAGAATCAGTATGAGAGGTCAGAGCCAGAATCAGTCTGAGAGGTGAGAGCCAGAATCAGTCTGAGAGGTCAGAGCCAGAATCAGTCTGAGAGGTCATAGCCAGAATCAGTCTGAGAGGTCAGAGCCAGAATCAGTCTGAGAGGTCAGAGCCAGCATCAGTCTGAGAGGTCAGAGCCAGAATCAGTCTGAGAGGTGAGAGCCAGAATCAGTCTGAGAGGTGAGAGCCAGAATCAGTCTGAGAGGTCAGAGCCAGCATCAGTCTGAGAGGTCAGAGCCAGAATCAGTATGAGAAGTCAGAGCCAGAATCAGTATGAGAGGTCAGAGTCGGAATCAGACTGAGAGATCAGAGCCAGAATCAGTCTGAGTGGTCAGAGCCAGAATCAGTCTGAGTGGTCAGAGCCAGAATCAGTCTGAGAGGTAAGAGCCAGAATCAGACTGAGAGGTCAGAGCCAGAATTAGTATGAGAGATCAGAGTCAGAATCAGTCTGAGAGGTCAGAGCCAGAATCAGTCTGAGAGGTCAGAGCCAGAATCGGTATGAGAGGTCAGAGCCGGAAACAGTATGAGAGATCAGAGCCAGAATCAGTATGAGAGGTCAGAGCCAGAATAAGACTGAGAGGTCAGAGGAAGAATCAGTTTGAGAGGTCAGAGCCGGAATCAGACTGAGAGGTCAGAGCCGGAATCAGTCTGAGAGGTCAGAGCCAGAAGCAGTCTGAGAGGTCAGAGCCAGAACTAGTATGAGAGGTCAGAGCCAGAATCAATCTGAGAGGTCAGAGCCAGAAGTATGAGAGGTCAGATCCGGAATCAGACTGTGAGGTCAGAGCCAGAATCAGACTGAAAGGTCAGAGCCGGAATCAATATGAGAGGTCAGAGCCAGAATCAGTATGAGAGGTCAGAGCAAGATTCAGTCTAAGAGGTCAGAGCCAGAATCAGTATGAGAGGTCAGAGCCAGAATCATTATGAGAGGTCAGAGCCAGAATCAGTATGAGAGATCAGTGCCAGAAACAGTCTGAGAGGTCAGAGCCAGAATCAGTCTGAGAGGTCAGAGCCAGAATCAGTCTGAGAGGTCAGAGCCAGAATCAGTCTAAAGAGGTCAGAGCCAGAATCAGTCTGAGAGGTCAGAGCCAGAATCAGTCTGAGAGGTCAGAGCCAGAATCAGTCTGAGAGGTCAGAGCCAAAATCAGTATGAGAGGTGAGAGCCAGAATCAGTCATAGAGGTCAGAGCCAGAATCAGTATGAGAGGTCAGAGCCAGAATCAGTCTGAGAGGTCAGAGCCAGAATCAGTCTGAGAGGTCAGAGCCAAAATCAGTCTGAGGTCAGAGCCAAAATCAGTATGAGAGGTGAGAGCCAGAATCAGTCTGAGAGGTCAGAGCCAGAATCAGTCTAAAGAGGTCAGAGCCGGAATCAGTCTGAGAGGTCAGAGTCAGAAGCAGTCTGAGAGGTCAGAGCCAGAACTAGTATGAGAGGTCAGAGCCAGAATCAGTCTGAGAGGTCAGAGCCAGAATCGGTATGAGAGGTCAGAGCCAGAAGCAGTATGAGAGATCAGAGCCGGAATCAGTATGAGAAGTCAGAGCCAGAATCAGTCTGAGAGATCAGAGCCAGAATCAGTATGAGAGGACAGAACCAGAAGCAGTAGGAAAGGTCAGAGCCGGAATCAGTATGAGAGGACAGAGCAAGAATCAGTATGAGAGATCAGTAACAGAAACAGTATGAGAGGTCAGAGCCGTAATCAGTATGAGAGGTCAGAGCCAGAATCAGTCTGAGAGGTCAGAGCCAGAATCAGTCTGAGAGGTCAGAATCAGTCTGAGAGGATAGACCCAAAATCAGTATGAGAGATCAGAGCCAGAATAAGTCTGAGAGGTCAGAGCCGGAATCAGACTGAGAGGTCAGAAACAGAATCAGTCTGAGTGGTCAGAGCCAGAATCAGTATGAGCGGTAAGAGCCAGAATCAGTATGAGAGGTAAGAGCCAAAATCAGACTGAGAGGTCAGAGCCAGAATTATTATGAAAAGTAAGAGCCAGAATACGTCTGAGAGGTCAGAGCCAGAATCAGTCTGAGAGGTCAGATCCAGAATCAGTCTGAGAGGTCAGAGCCAGAATCGGTATGAGAGGTCAGAGCCAGAATCGGTATGAGAGGTCAGAGCCGGAATCAGTCTGAGAGGTCAGAGCCAGAATCAGTCTGAGAGGTCAGAGCCAGAATCAGTCTGAGAGGACAAAGCCAGAATCAGTCTGAGAGGTCAGAGCCAGAATCAGTCTGAGAGGTCAGATCCAGAATCAGTCTGAGAGGTCAGAGCCAGAATCGGTATGAGAGGTCAGAGCCAGAATCGGTATGAGAGGTCAGAGCCGGAATCAGTCTGAGAGGTCAGAGCCAGAATCAGTCTGAGAGGTCAGAGCCAGAATCAGTCTGAGAGGTCAAAGCCAGAATCAGTCTGAGAGGTCAGAGCCAGAATCAGTCTGAGAGGTCAGACCCAGAATCAGTATGAGAGGTCAGAGCCAGAATCAGTCTGAGAGGTGAGAGCCAGAATCAGTCTGAGAGGTCATAGCCAGAATCAGTCTGAGAGGTCATAGGCAGAATCAGTTTGAGAGGTCAGAGCCAGAATCAGTCTGAGAGGTCAGAGCCGGAATCAGACTGAGAGGTCAGAGCCAGAATTAGTATGAGAAGTAAGAGCCAGAATACGTCTGAGAGGTCAGAGCCAGAATCCGTCTGAGAGGTCAGATCCAGAATCAGTCTGAGAGATCAGATCCAGAATCAGTCTGAGAGGTCAGAGCCAGAATCGGTATGAGAGGTCAGAGACGGAAGCAGTATGAAAGGTGAGAGCCAGAATCAGTCTGAGAGGTCAGAGCCAGAATCAATCTGAGAGGTCAGAGCCAGAATCAGTCTGAGAGATCAGAGCCAGAATCAGTCTGAAAGGTCAGACCCAGAATCAGTATGAGAGGTCAGAGCCAGAATCAGTCTGAGAGGTGAGAGCCAGAATCAGTCTGAGAGGTCAGAGCCAGAATCAGTCTGAGAGGTCATAGCCAGAATCAGTCTGAGAGGTCAGAGCCAGAATCAGTCTGAGAGGTCAGAGCCAGCATCAGTCTGAGAGGTCAGAGCCAGAATCAGTCTGAGAGGTGAGAGCCAGAATCAGTCTGAGAGGTGAGAGCCAGAATCAGTCTGAGAGGTCAGAGCCAGCATCAGTCTGAGAGGTCAGAGCCAGAATCAGTATGAGAAGTCAGAGCCAGAATCAGTATGAGAGGTCAGAGTCGGAATCAGACTGAGAGATCAGAGCCAGAATCAGTCTGAGTGGTCAGAGCCAGAATCAGTCTGAGTGGTCAGAGCCAGAATCAGTCTGAGAGGTAAGAGCCAGAATCAGACTGAGAGGTCAGAGCCAGAATTAGTATGAGAGATCAGAGTCAGAATCAGTCTGAGAGGTCAGAGCCAGAATCAGTCTGAGAGGTCAGAGCCAGAATCGGTATGAGAGGTCAGAGCCGGAAACAGTATGAGAGATCAGAGCCAGAATCAGTATGAGAGGTCAGAGCCAGAATAAGACTGAGAGGTCAGAGGAAGAATCAGTTTGAGAGGTCAGAGCCGGAATCAGACTGAGAGGTCAGAGCCGGAATCAGTCTGAGAGGTCAGAGCCAGAAGCAGTCTGAGAGGTCAGAGCCAGAACTAGTATGAGAGGTCAGAGCCAGAATCAATCTGAGAGGTCAGAGCCAGAAGTATGAGAGGTCAGATCCGGAATCAGACTGTGAGGTCAGAGCCAGAATCAGACTGAAAGGTCAGAGCCGGAATCAATATGAGAGGTCAGAGCCAGAATCAGTATGAGAGGTCAGAGCAAGATTCAGTCTAAGAGGTCAGAGCCAGAATCAGTATGAGAGGTCAGAGCCAGAATCATTATGAGAGGTCAGAGCCAGAATCAGTATGAGAGATCAGTGCCAGAAACAGTCTGAGAGGTCAGAGCCAGAATCAGTCTGAGAGGTCAGAGCCAGAATCAGTCTGAGAGGTCAGAGCCAGAATCAGTCTAAAGAGGTCAGAGCCAGAATCAGTCTGAGAGGTCAGAGCCAGAATCAGTCTGAGAGGTCAGAGCCAGAATCAGTCTGAGAGGTCAGAGCCAAAATCAGTATGAGAGGTGAGAGCCAGAATCAGTCATAGAGGTCAGAGCCAGAATCAGTATGAGAGGTCAGAGCCAGAATCAGTCTGAGAGGTCAGAGCCAGAATCAGTCTGAGAGGTCAGAGCCAAAATCAGTCTGAGGTCAGAGCCAAAATCAGTATGAGAGGTGAGAGCCAGAATCAGTCTGAGAGGTCAGAGCCAGAATCAGTCTAAAGAGGTCAGAGCCGGAATCAGTCTGAGAGGTCAGAGCCAGAATCAGTCTGAGAGGTCAGAGCCAGAATCAGTCTGAGAGGTCAGAGCCAGAATCAGTCTGAGAGGTCAGAGCCAAAATCAGTATGAGAGGTGAGAGCCAGAATCAGTCATAGAGGTCAGAGCCAGAATCAGTATGAGAGGTCAGAGCCGGAATCAGACTGAGAGGTCAGAGCCAGAAATAGTCTGAGTGGTCAGAGCCAGAATCAGTATGAGAGGTAAGAGCCAGAATCAGTATGAGAGGTAATAGCCAGAATTAGACTGAGAGGTCAGAGCCAGAATTAGTATGCGAAATCAGAGCCAGAATCAGTCTGAGAGGTAAGAGCCAGAATCAGACTGAGAGGTCAGAGCCAGAATTAGTATGAGAAGTCAGAGCCAGAATCAGTCTGAGAGGTCAGAGCCAGAATCAGTCTGAGAGGTCAGAGCCAGAATCAGTCTGAGAGGTCAGAGCCAGAATCGGTATGAGAGGTCAGAGCCGGATGCAGTATGAAAGGTCAGAACTGGAATCAGTATGAGAGGTCAGAGCCAGAATCAGTATGAGAGGTCAGAGCCGGAATCAGTATGAGAGATCAGAGCCAGAATCAGTATGAGAGGACAAAACCAGAAGCAGTAGGAAAGGTCAGAGCCGGAATCAGTATGAGAGGACAAAGCAAGAATCAGTATGAGAGGTCAGAGCCAGAATCAGTCTGAGAGGTCAGAGCCAGAATTAGTCTGAGAGGTCAGAGCCAGAATCAGTATGAAAGGTCAGAGCCAGAATCAGTATGAGAGATCAGAGCCAGAATCAGTATGAGAGGACAAAACCAGAAGCAGTAGGAAAGGTCAGAGCCGGAATCAGTATGAGAGGACAAAGCAAGAATCAGTATGAGAGGTCAGAGCCAGAATCAGTCTGAGAGGTCAGAGCCAGAATTAGTCTGAGAGGTCAGAGCCAGAATCAGTATGAAAGGTCAGAGCCAGAATCAGTATGAGAGGTCAGAGCCAGAATCATACTGAGAGGTCAGAGGCAGAATTAGTATGAGAAGTAAGAGCCAGAATACGTCTGAGAGGTCAGAGCAAGAATCAGTCTGAGAGATCAGATCCAGAATCAGTCTGAGAGGTCAGATCCAGAATCAGTCTGAGAGGTCAGAGCCACAATCGGTATAAGAGGTCAGAGCCGGAAGCAGTATGAAAGGTCAGAGCCAGAATCAGTCTGAGAGGTCAGAGCCAGAATCAGTCTGAGAGGTCAGAGCCAGAATCAGTCTGAGAGGTCAGAGCCAGAATCAGTCTGAGAGGTGAGAGCCAGAATCAGTCTGTGAGGTCAGAGCCAGAATCAATATGAGAGGTCAGAGCCAGAATCAGTATGAGAGGTCAGAGCCAGAATCAGTCTGAGTGGTCAGAGCCAGAATCAGTATGAGAGGAAAGAGCCAGAATTAGTATGAGAGGTCAGAGCCAGAATCAGTCTGAGAGGTCAGAGCCAGAATCAGTCTGAGAGGTCAGAGCCAGAATCAGTCTGAGAGGTCAGAGCCAGAATCGGTATGAGAGGTCAGAGCCAGAATCAGTATGAGAAGTCAGAGCCAGAATCAGTATGAGAGGTCAGAGCCGGAATCAGACTGAGAGGTCAGAGCCAAAATCAGTCTGAGAGGTCAGAGCCAGAATCGGTATGAGAGGTCAGAGCCAGAATCAGACTGAGAGGTCAGAGGAAGAATCAGTCTGAGAGGTCAGAGCCAGAATCAGTCTGAGAGGTCAGAGCCAGAATCAGTCTGAGAGGTCAGAGCCAGAATCGGTATGAGAGGTCAGAGCCAGAATCAGTATGAGAAGTCAGAGCCAGAATCAGTATGAGAGGTCAGAGCCGGAATCAGACTGAGAGGTCAAAGGAAGAATCAGTATGAGAGGTCAGAGCCAGAATCAGTATGAGAGGTCAGAGCCAGAATCAGACTGAGAGGTCAGAGGAAGAATCAGTCTAAGAGGTCAGAGCCAGAATCAGACTGAGAGTTCAGAGCCAGAATCAGTCTGAGAAGTCAGAGCCAGAAGTAGTATTAGACGTCAGAACCAGAATCAGTCTGAGAGGTCAGAGCCAGAATCAGTCTGAGAGGTCAGAGCCAGAATCAGACTGAGAGGTTTGAGCCAGAATCAGTATGAGAGATCAGTGCCAGAAACAGTATGAGAGGTCAGAGCCGAAATCAGTATGAGAGGTCAGACCCAGAATCACTCTGAGAGGACAGAACCAGAAGCAGTAGGAAAGGTCAGAGCCGGAATCAGTATGAGAGGACAGAGAAAGAATCAGTATGAGAGATCAGTGCCAGAAACAGTATGAGAGGTCAGAGCCGGAATCAGTATGAGAGGTCAGACCCAGAATCAATCTGAGAGGTCAGACCCAGAATCAGTATGAGAGGTCAGAGCCAGAATCAGACTGAAAGGTCAGAGACGGAATCAGTATGAGAGGTCAGAGCCAGAATCAGTATGAGAGGTCAGAGCTGGAATCAGACTGAGAGGTCGGTGCCAGAATCAGTCTGAGAGGTCAGACCCAGAATCAGTCTGAGAGGTCAGAGCCAGAATCAGTCTGAGAGGTCAGAGCCAGGTCGAGCGCATATGTATGCGAGCGCATATGTATGCGAGCGCATATGTATGCGAGGGCATATGTATGCGACACCCGGGCACATGTGCGCGCAAATTTTTTTGGGACACCCAGTATATATATGCGAGCACCCTGTATAATATATATATAAATATATATATATATATATATATATATATACACATACATACCTACATACATGAGCACATATATATATGGGACACCCGCATGAGCGCATATGTATGCGATGTCAGAGCCAGAATCAGTATGAGAGGTCAGAGCAAGAATCAGTATGAAAGATCAGTGCCAGAATCAGTATGAGAGGTCGGAGCCAGAATCAGTCTGAGAGGTCAGAGCCAGAATCAGTCTGAGAGGTCAGAGCCAGAATCAATCGGAGAGGTCAGAGCCAGAAGCAGTATGAGAGGTCAGAGCCGGAATCAGACTGTGAGGTCAGAGCCAGAATCAGACTGAAAGGTCCGAGCCGGAATCAGTATGAGAGGTCAGAGCCAGAATCAGTATGAGAGGTCAGAGCAAGAATCAGTCTGAGAGGTCAGAGCCAGAATCAGTATGAGAGGACAGAACCAGAAGCAGTAGGAAAGGTCAGAGCCGGAATCAGTATGAGAGGACAGAGCAAGAATCATTATGAGAGATCAGTGCCAGAAACAGTATGAGAGGTCAGAGCCAGAATCAGTCTGAGAGGTCAGAGCCAGAATCAGTCTGAGAGGTCAGAGCCAGAATCAGTCTGAGAGGTCAGAGCCAGAATCAGTCTAAAGAGGTCAGAGCCAGAATCAGTCTGAGAGGTCAGAGCCAGAATCAGTCTGAGAGGTCAGAGCCAGAATCAGTCTGAGAGGTCAGAGCCAGAATCAGTCTGAGAGGTCAGAGCCAAAATCAGTATGAGAGGTGAGAGCCAGAATCAGTCATAGAGGTCAGAGCCAGAATCAGTATGAGAGGTCAGAGCCGGAATCAGTATGAGAGGTCAGAGCCGGAATCAGACTGAGAGGTCAGAGCCAGAATCTGTCTGAGTGGTCAGAGCCAGAATCAGTATGAGAGGTAAGAGCCAGAATCAGTATGAGAGGTAAGAGCCAGAATTAGACTGAGAGGTCAGAGCCAGAATTAGTATGCGAAGTCAGAGCCAGAATCAGTCTGAGAGGTAAGAGCCAGAATCAGACTGAGAGGTCAGAGCCAGAATTAGTTTGAGAAGTCAGAGCCAGAATCAGTCTGAGAGGTCAGAGCCAGAATCAGTCTGAGAGGTCAGAGCCAGAATCAGTCTGAGAGGTCAGAGCCAGAATCGGTATGAGAGGTCAGAGCCGGAAGCAGTATGAAAGGTCAGAACTGGAATCAGTATGAGAGGTCAGAGCCAGAATGAGTATGAGAGGTCAGAGCCGGAATCAGTATGAGAGGTAAGAGCCAGAATCAGTATGAGAGGACAAAACCAGAAGCAGTAGGAAAGGTCAGAGCCGGAATCAGTATGAGAGGACAAAGCAAGAATCAGTATGAGAGGTCAGAGCCAGAATCAGTCTGAGAGGTCAGAGCCAGAATTAGTCTGAGAGGTCAGAGCCAGAATCAGTATGAAAGGTCAGAGCCAGAATCAGTATGAGAGGTCAGAGCCAGAATCAGTATGAGAGGTCAGAGCCAGAATCAGACTGAGAGGTCAGAGGCAGAATTAGTATGAGAAGTAAGAGCCAGAATACGTCTGAGAGGTCAGAGCAAGAATCAGTCTGAGAGATCAGATCCAGAATCAGTCTGAGAGGTCAGATCCAGAATCAGTCTGAGAGGTCAGATCCAGAATCAGTCTGAGAGGTCAGAGTCACAATCGGTATAAGAGGTCAGAGCCGGAAGCAGTATAAAAGGTCAGAGCCAGAATCAGTCTGAGAGGTCAGAGCCAGAATCAGTCTGAGAGGTCAGAGCAAGAATCAGTCTGAGAGATCAGATCCAGAATCAGTCTGAGAGGTCAGAGCCACAATCGGTATAAGAGGTCAGAGCCGGAAGCAGTATGAAAGGTCAGAGCCAGAATCAGTCTGAGAGGTCAGAGCCAGAATCAGTCTGAGAGGTCAGAGCCGGAATCAGTCTGAGAGGTCAGAGCCAGAATCAGACTGAGTTTTCAGAGCCAGAATCAGTCTGAGAGGTGAGAGCCTGAATCAGTCTGAGAGGTCAGAGCCAGAATCAGTATGAGAGGTCAGAGCCAGAATCAGTATGAGAGGTCAGAGCCAGAATCAGTCTGAGTGGTCAGAGCCAGAATCAGTATGAGAGGTCAGAGCCAGAATCAGTCTGAGAGGTCAGAGCCAGAATCAGTCTGAGAGGTCAGAGCCAGAATCAGTCTGAGAGGTCAGAGCCAGAATCGGTATGAGAGGTCAGAGCCAGAATCAGTATGAGAAGTCAGAGCCAGAATCAGTATGAGAGGTCAGAGCCGGAATCAGACTGAGAGGTCAGAGCCAAAATCAGTCTGAGAGGTCAGAGCCAGAATCGGTATGAGAGGTCAGAGCCTGAAGCAATATGAGAGGTCAGAGCCGGAATCAGACTGAGAGGTGAAAGGAAGAATCAGTATGAGAGGTCAGAGCCAGAATCAGTATGAGAGGTCAGAGGAAGAATCAGTCTGAGAGGTCAGAGCCGGAATCAGACTGAGAGTTCAGAGCCAGAATCAGTCTGAGAAGTCAGAGCCAGAAGTAGTATTAGACGTCAGAGCCAGAATCAGTCTGAGAGGTCAGAGCCAGAATCAGTCTGAGAGGTCAGAGCCAGAATCAGACTGAGATGTTAGAGCCAGAATCAGTATGAGAGATCAGTGCCAGAAACAGTATGAGAGGTCAGAGCCGGAATCAGTATGAGAGGTCAGACCCAGAATCACTCTGAGAGGACAGAACCAGAAGCAGTAGGAAAGGTCAGAGCCGGAATCAGTATGAGAGGACAGAGCAAGAATCAGTATGAGAGATCAGTGCCAGAAACAGTATGAGAGGTCAGAGCCGGAATCAGTATGAGAGGTCAGACCCAGAATCAATCTGAGAGGTCAGACCCAGAATCAGTATGAGAGGTCAGAGCCAGAATCAGACTGAAAGGTCAGAGCCGGAATCAGTATGAGAGGTAAGAGCCAGAATCAGTATGAGATGTCAGAGCTGGAATCAGACTGAGAGGTCGGTGCCAGAATCAGTCTGAGAGGTCAGACCCAGAATCAGTCTGAGAGGTCAGAGCCAGGTCGAGCGCATATGTATGCGAGCGCATATGTATGCGAGCGCATATGTATGCGACACCCGCGCACATGTGCGCGCGAATTTTTTTGGGACACCCAGTATATATATGTGAGCACCCTGTATAATATATATATATATATATATATATATATATATATATACACTCATACATACCTACATACATGAGCACATATATATATGGGACACCCGCATGAGCGCATATGTATGCGATGTCAGAGCCAGAATCAGTATGAGAGGTCAGAGCAAGAATCAGTATGAAAGATCAGTGCCAGAATCAGTATGAGAGGTCGGAGGCAGAATCAGTCTGAGAGGTCGGAGCCAGAATCAGTATGAGAGGTCGGAGCCGGAATCAGTCTGAGAGGTCAGAGCCGGAATCAGTATGAGAAGTCAGAGTCCGGAATTAGACTGAGAGGTCAGAGCCGGAATCAGACTGAGAGGTCAGAGCCAGAATCAGACTGAAAGGTCAGAGCCGGAATCAGTATGAGAGGTCAGAGCCAGAATCAGTATGAGAGGTCAGAGCTGGAATCAGACTGAGAGGTCAGAGCCAGAATCAGTCTGAGAGGTAAGACCCAGAATCAGTCTGAGAGGTCAGAGCCAGAATCAGTCTGAGAGGTCAGAGCCAGAATCAGTCTGAGAGGTGAGAGCCAGAATCAGTCTGTGAGGTCAGAGCCAGAATCAATATGAGAGGTCAGAGCCAGAATCAGTATGAGAGGTCAGAGCGAGAATCAGTCTGAGTGGTCAGAGCCAGAATCAGTATGAGAGGTCAGAGCCAGAATTAGTATGAGAGGTCAGAGCCAGAATCAGTCTGAGAGGTCAGAGCCAGAATCAGTCTGAGAGGACAGAGCCAGAATCAGTCTGAGAGGTCAGAGCCAGAATCGGTATGAGAGGTCAGAGCCAGAATCAGTATGAGAAGTCAGAGCCAGAATCAGTATGAGAGGTCAGAGCCGGAATCAGACTGAGAGGTCAGAGCCAAAATCAGTCTGAGAGGTCAGAGCCAGAATCGGTATGAGAGGTCAGAGCCAGAAGCAATATGAGAGGTCAGAGCCGGAATCAGACTGAGAGGTCAAAGGAAGAATCAGTATGAGAGGTCAGAGCCAGAATCAGTATGAGAGGTCAGAGCCAGAATCAGACTGAGAGGTCAGAGGAAGAATCAGTCTAAGAGGTCAGAGCCAGAATCAGTCTGAGAGGTCAGAGCCAGAATCAGTCTGAGAGGTCAGAGCCAGAATCAGACTGAGAGGTTTGAGCCAGAATCAGTATGACAGATCAGTGCCAGAAACAGTATGAGAGGTCAGAGCCGAAATCAGTATGAGAGGTCAGACCCAGAATCACTCTGAGAGGACAGAACCAGAAGCAGTAGGAAAGGTCAGAGCCGGAATCAGTTTGAGAGGACAGAGCAAGAATCAGTATGAGAGATCAGTGCCAGAAACAGTATGAGAGGTCAGAGCCGGAATCAGTATGAGAGGTCAGACCCAGAATCAATCTGAGAGGTCAGACCTAGAATCAGTATGAGAGGTCAGAGCCAGAATCAGACTGAAAGGTCAGAGCCGGAATCAGTATAAGAGGTCAGAGCCAGAATCAGTATGAGAGGTCAGAGCCGGATCAGACTGAGAGGTCGGTGCCAGAATCAGTCTGAGAGGTCAGACCCAGAATCAGTCTGAGAGGTCAGAGCCAGAATCAGTCTGAGAGGTCAGAGCCAGGTCGAGCGCATATGTATGCGAGCGCATATGTATGTGAGGGCATATGTATGCGACACCCGCGCACATGTGCGCGCAAATTTTTTTGGGACACCCAGTATATATATGCGAGCACCCTGTATAATATAAATATAAATATATATATATATATATATACACATACATACCTACATACATGAGCACATATATATATGGGACACCCGCATGAGCGCATATGTATGCGATGTCAGAGCCAGAATCAGTATGAGAGGTCAGAGCAAGAATCAGTATGAAAGATCAGTGCCAGAATCAGTATGAGAGGTCGGAGCCAGAATCAGTCTGAGAGGTCAGAGCCAGAATCAGTCTGAGAGGTCAGAGCCAGAATCGGTATGAGAGGTCAGAGCCGGAAACAGTATGAGAGATCAGAGCCAGAATCAGTATGAGAGGTCAGAGCCAGAATAAGACTGAAAGGTCAGAGGAAGAATCAGTTTGAGAGGTCAGAGCCGGAATCAGACTGAGAGGTCAGAGCCGGAATCAGTCTGAGAGGTCAGAGCCAGAAGCAGTCTGAGAGGTCAGAGCCAGAACTAGTATGAGAGGTCAGAGCCAGAATCAATCTGAGAGGTCAGAGCCAGAAGAAGTATGAGAGGTCAGATCCGGAATCAGACTGTGAGGTCAGAGCCAGAATCAGACTGAAAGGTCAGAGCCGGAATCAATATGAGAGGTCAGAGCCAGAATCAGTATGAGAGGTCAGAGCAAGATTCAGTCTGAGAGGTCAGAGCCAGAATCAGTATGAGAGGTCAGAGCCAGAATCAGTATGAGAGGTCAGAGCCAGAATCAGTATGAGAGATCAGTGCCAGAAACAGTCTGAGAGGTCAGAGCCAGAATCAGTCTGAGAGGTCAGAGCCAGAATCAGTCTGAGAGGTCAGAGCCAGAATCAGTCTAAAGAGGTCAGAGCCAGAATCAGTCTGAGAGGTCAGAGCCAGAATCAGTCTGAGAGGTCAGAGCCAGAATCAGTCTGAGAGGTCAGAGCCAAAATCAGTATGAGAGGTGAGAGCCAGAATCAGTCATAGAGGTCAGAGCCAGAATCAGTATGAGAGGTCAGAGCCAGAATCAGTCTGAGAGGTCAGAGCCAGAATCAGTCTGAGAGGTAAGAGCCAAAATCAGTCTGAGAGGTCAGAGCCAAAATCAGTATGAGAGGTGAGAGCCAGAATCAGTCTGAGAGGTCAGAGCCAGAATCAGTCTAAAGAGGTCAGAGCCGGAATCAGTCTGAGAGGTCAGAGCCAGAATCAGTCTGAGAGGTCAGAGCCAGAATCAGTCTGAGAGGTCAGAGCCAGAATCAGTCTGAGAGGTCAGAGCCAAAATCAGTATGAGAGGTGAGAGCCAGAATCAGTCATAGAGGTCAGAGCCAGAATCAGTATGAGAGGTCAGAGCCGGAATCAGACTGAGAGGTCAGAGCCAGAATTAGTCTGAGTGGTCAGAGCCAGAATCAGTATGAGAGGTAAGAGCCAGAATCAGTATGAGAGGTAATAGCCAGAATTAGACTGAGAGGTCAGAGCCAGAATTAGTATGCGAAGTCAGAGCCAGAATCAGTCTGAGAGGTAAGAGCCAGAATCAGACTGAGAGGTCAGAGCCAGAATTAGTATGAGAAGTCAGAGCCAGAATCAGTCTGAGAGGTCAGAGCCAGAATCAGTCTGAGAGGTCAGAGCCAGAATCAGTCTGAGAGGTCAGAGCCAGAATCGGTATGAGAGGTCAGAGCCGGATGCAGTATGAAAGGTCAGAACTGGAATCAGTATGAGAGGTCAGAGCCAGAATCAGTATGAGAGGTCAGAGCCGGAATCAGTATGAGAGATCAGAGCCAGAATCAGTATGAGAGGACAAAACCAGAAGCAGTAGGAAAGGTCAGAGCCGGAATCAGTATGAGAGGACAATGCAAGAATCAGTATGAGAGGTCAGAGCCAGAATCAGTCTGAGAGGTCAGAGCCAGAATTAGTCTGAGAGGTCAGAGCCAGAATCAGTATGAAAGGTCAGAGCCAGAATCAGTATGAGAGATCAGAGCCAGAATCAGTATGAGAGGACAAAACCAGAAGCAGTAGGAAAGGTCAGAGCCGGAATCAGTATGAGAGGACAAAGCAAGAATCAGTATGAGAGGTCAGAGCCAGAATCAGTCTGAGAGGTCAGAGCCAGAATTAGTCTGAGAGGTCAGAGCCAGAATCAGTATGAAAGGTCAGAGCCAGAATCAGTATGAGAGGTCAGAGCCAGAATCATACTGAGAGGTCAGAGGCAGAATTAGTATGAGAAGTAAGAGCCAGAATACGTCTGAGAGGTCAGAGCAAGAATCAGTCTGAGAGATCAGATCCAGAATCAGTCTGAGAGGTCAGATCCAGAATCAGTCTGAGAGGTCAGAGCCACAATCGGTATAAGAGGTCAGAGCCGGAAGCAGTATGAAAGGTCAGAGCCAGAATCAGTCTGAGAGGTCAGAGCCAGAATCAGTCTGAGAGGTCAGAGCCAGAATCAGTCTGAGAGGTCAGAGCCAGAATCAGTCTGAGAGGTGAGAGCCAGAATCAGTCTGTGAGGTCAGAGCCAGAATCAATATGAGAGGTCAGAGCCAGAATCAGTATGAGAGGTCAGAGCCAGAATCAGTCTGAGTGGTCAGAGCCAGAATCAG
This sequence comes from Leptodactylus fuscus, assembly GCF_031893055.1. NCBI lineage: Eukaryota > Metazoa > Chordata > Amphibia > Anura > Leptodactylidae > Leptodactylus > Leptodactylus fuscus. The sequence goes on along the minus strand of NC_134270.1, from coordinate 119,627,574 downwards.
TATGAGAGGAAAGAGCCAGAATTAGTATGAGAGGTCAGAGCCAGAATCAGTCTGAGAGGTCAGAGCCAGAATCAGTCTGAGAGGTCAGAGCCAGAATCAGTCTGAGAGGTCAGAGCCAGAATCGGTATGAGAGGTCAGAGCCAAAATCAGTATGAGAAGTCAGAGCCAGAATCAGTATGAGAGGTCAGAGCCGGAATCAGACTGAGAGGTCAGAGCCAAAATCAGTCTGAGAGGTCAGAGCCAGAATCGGTATGAGAGGTCAGAGCCAGAATCAGACTGAGAGGTCAGAGGAAGAATCAGTCTGAGAGGTCAGAGCCAGAATCAGTCTGAGAGGTCAGAGCCAGAATCAGTCTGAGAGGTCAGAGCCAGAATCGGTATGAGAGGTCAGAGCCAGAATCAGTATGAGAAGTCAGAGCCAGAATCAGTATGAGAGGTCAGAGCCGGAATCAGACTGAGAGGTCAAAGGAAGAATCAGTATGAGAGGTCAGAGCCAGAATCAGTATGAGAGGTCAGAGCCAGAATCAGACTGAGAGGTCAGAGGAAGAATCAGTCTAAGAGGTCAGAGCCAGAATCAGACTGAGAGTTCAGAGCCAGAATCAGTCTGAGAAGTCAGAGCCAGAAGTAGTATTAGACGTCAGAACCAGAATCAGTCTGAGAGGTCAGAGCCAGAATCAGTCTGAGAGGTCAGAGCCAGAATCAGACTGAGAGGTTTGAGCCAGAATCAGTATGAGAGATCAGTGCCAGAAACAGTATGAGAGGTCAGAGCCGAAATCAGTATGAGAGGTCAGACCCAGAATCACTCTGAGAGGACAGAACCAGAAGCAGTAGGAAAGGTCAGAGCCGGAATAAGTATGAGAGGACAGAGCAAGAATCAGTATGAGAGATCAGTGCCAGAAACAGTATGAGAGGTCAGAGCCGGAATCAGTATGAGAGGTCAGACCCAGAATCAATCTGAGAGGTCAGACCCAGAATCAGTATGAGAGGTCAGAGCCAGAATCAGACTGAAAGGTCAGAGACGGAATCAGTATGAGAGGTCAGAGCCAGAATCAGTATGAGAGGTCAGAGCTGGAATCAGACTGAGAGGTCGGTGCCAGAATCAGTCTGAGAGGTCAGACCCAGAATCAGTCTGAGAGGTCAGAGCCAGAATCAGTCTGAGAGGTCAGAGCCAGGTCGAGCGCATATGTATGCGAGCGCATATGTATGCGAGGGCATATGTATGCGACACTCGGGCACATGTGCGCGCAAATTTTTTTGGGACACCCAGTATATATATGCGAGCACCCTGTATAATATATATATAAATATATATATATATATATATATATATATACACATACATACCTACATACATGAGCACATATATATATGGGACACCCGCATGAGCGCATATGTATGCGATGTCAGAGCCAGAATCAGTATGAGAGGTCAGAGCAAGAATCAGTATGAAAGATCAGTGCCAGAATCAGTATGAGAGGTCGGAGCCAGAATCAGTCTGAGAGGTCAGAGCCAGAATCAGTCTGAGAGGTCAGAGCCAGAATCAATCGGAGAGGTCAGAGCCAGAAGCAGTATGAGAGGTCAGAGCCGGAATCAGACTGTGAGGTCAGAGCCAGAATCAGACTGAAAGGTCCGAGCCGGAATCAGTATGAGAGGTCAGAGCCAGAATCAGTATGAGAGGTCAGAGCAAGAATCAGTCTGAGAGGTCAGAGCCAGAATCAGTATGAGAGGACAGAACCAGAAGCAGTAGGAAAGGTCAGAGCCGGAATCAGTATGAGAGGACAGAGCAAGAATCATTATGAGAGATCAGTGCCAGAAACAGTATGAGAGGTCAGAGCCAGAATCAGACTGAAAGGTCAGAGCCGGAATCAGTATGAGAGGTCAGAGCCAGAATCAGTATGAGAGGTCAGAGCTGGAATCAGACTGAGAGGTCGGTGCCAGAATCAGTCTGAGAGGTCAGACCCAGAATCAGTCTGAGAGGTCAGAGCCAGGTCGAGCGCATATGTATGCGAGCGCATATGTATGCGAGCGCATATGTATGCGACACCCGCGCACATGTGCGCGCGAATTTTTTTGGGACACCCAGTATATATATGTGAGCACCCTGTATAATATATATATATATATATATATATATATACACTCATACATACCTACATACATGAGCACATATATATATGGGACACCCGCATGAGCGCATATGTATGCGATGTCAGAGCCAGAATCAGTATGAGAGGTCAGAGCAAGAATCAGTATGAAAGATCAGTGCCAGAATCAGTATGAGAGGTCGGAGGCAGAATCAGTCTGAGAGGTCGGAGCCAGAATCAGTATGAGAGGTCGGAGCCGGAATCAGTCTGAGAGGTCAGAGCCGGAATCAGTATGAGAAGTCAGAGCCCGGAATTAGACTGAGAGGTCAGAGCCGGAATCAGACTGAGAGGTCAGAGCCAGAATCAGACTGAAAGGTCAGAGCCGGTCAGAGCCAGAATCAGTATGAGAGGTCAGAGCTGGAATCAGACTGAGAGGTCAGAGCCAGAATCAGTCTGAGAGGTAAGACCCAGAATCAGTCTGAGAGGTCAGAGCCAGAATCAGTCTGAGAGGTCAGAGCCAGAATCAGTCTGAGAGGTGAGAGCCAGAATCAGTTTGTGAGGTCAGAGCCAGAATCAATATGAGAGGTCAGAGCCAGAATCAGTATGAGAGGTCAGAGCGAGAATCAGTCTGAGTGGTCAGAGCCAGAATCAGTATGAGAGGTCAGAGCCAGAATTAGTATGAGAGGTCAGAGCCAGAATCAGTCTGAGAGGTCAGAGCCAGAATCAGTCTGAGAGGACAGAGCCAGAATCAGTCTGAGAGGTCAGAGCCAGAATCGGTATGAGAGGTCAGAGCCAGAATCAGTATGAGAAGTCAGAGCCAGAATCAGTATGAGAGGTCAGAGCCGGAATCAGACTGAGAGGTCAGAGCCAAAATCAGTCTGAGAGGTCAGAGCCAGAATCGGTATGAGAGGTCAGAGCCAGAAGCAATATGAGAGGTCAGAGCCGGAATCAGACTGAGAGGTCAAAGGAAGAATCAGTATGAGAGGTCAGAGCCAGAATCAGTATGAGAGGTCAGAGCCAGAATCAGACTGAGAGGTCAGAGGAAGAATCAGTCTAAGAGGTCAGAGCCAGAATCAGTCTGAGAGGTCAGAGCCAGAATCAGTCTGAGAGGTCAGAGCCAGAATCAGACTGAGAGGTTTGAGCCAGAATCAGTATGAGAGATCAGTGCCAGAAACAGTATGAGAGGTCAGAGCCGAAATCAGTATGAGAGGTCAGACCCAGAATCACTCTGAAAGGACAGAACCAGAAGCAGTAGGAAAGGTCAGAGCCGGAATCAGTATGAGAGGACAGAGCAAGAATCAGTATGAGAGATCAGTGCCAGAAACAGTATGAGAGGTCAGAGCCGGAATCAGTATGAGAGGTCAGACCCAGAATCAATCTGAGAGGTCAGACCTAGAATCAGTATGAGAGGTCAGAGCCAGAATCAGACTGAAAGGTCAGAGCCGGAATCAGTATAAGAGGTCAGAGCCAGAATCAGTATGAGAGGTCAGAGCCGGATCAGACTGAGAGGTCGGTGCCAGAATCAGTCTGAGAGGTCAGACCCAGAATCAGTCTGAGAGGTCAGAGCCAGAATCAGTCTGAGAGGTCAGAGCCAGGTCGAGCGCATATGTATGCGAGCGCATATGTATGTGAGGGCATATGTATGCGACACCCGCGCACATGTGCGCGCAAATTTTTTTGGGACACCCAGTATATATATGCGAGCACCCTGTATAATATAAATATAAATATATATATATATATATATATATATATATATATATATATACACATACATACCTACATACATGAGCACATATATATATGGGACACCCGCATGAGCGCATATGTATGCGATGTCAGAGCCAGAATCAGTATGAGAGGTCAGAGCAAGAATCAGTATGAAAGATCAGTGCCAGAATCAGTATGAGAGGTCGGGGCCAGAGTCAGTCTGAGAGGTCAGAGCCAGAATCAGTCTGAGAGGTCAGAGCCAGAATCAATCGGAGAGGTCAGAGCCAGAAGCAGTATGAGAGGTCAGAGCCGGAATCAGACTGTGAGGTCAGAGCCAGAATCAGACTGAAAGGTCCGAGCCGGAATCAGTATGAGAGGTCAGAGCCAGAATCAGTATGAGAGGTCAGAGCAAGAATCAGTCTGAGAGGTCAGAGCCAGAATCAGTATGAGAGGACAGAACCAGAAGCAGTAGGAAAGGTCAGAGCCGGAATCAGTATGAGAGGACAGAGCAAGAATCAGTATGAGAGATCAGTGCCAGAAACAGTATGAGAGGTCAGAGCCAGAATCAGTCTGAGAGGTCAGAGCCAGAATCAGTCTAAAGAGGTCAGAGCCAGAATCAGTCTGAGAGGTCAGAGCCAGAATCAGTCTGAGAGGTCAGAGCCAGAATCAGTCTGAGAGGTCAGAGCCAGAATCAGTCTGAGAGGTCAGAGCCAGAATCAGTCTGAGAGGTCAGAGCCAAAATCAGTATGAGAGGTGAGAGCCAGAATCAGTCATAGAGGTCAGAGCCAGAATCAGTATGAGAGGTCAGAGCCGGAATCAGTATGAGAGGTCAGAGCCGGAATCAGACTGAGAGGTCAGAGCCAGAATCAGTCTGAGTGGTCAGAGCCAGAATCAGTGTGAGAGGTAAGAGCCAGAATCAGTATGAGAGATAAGAGCCAGAATTAGACTGAGAGGTCAGAGCCAGAATTAGTATGCGAAGTCAGAGCCAGAATCAGTCTGAGAGGTAAGAGCCAGAATCAGACTGAGAGGTCAGAGCCAGAATTAGTTTGAGAAGTCAGAGCCAGAATCAGTCTGAGAGGTCAGAGCCAGAATCAGTCTGAGAGGTCAGAGCCAGAATCAGTCTGAGAGGTCAGAGCCAGAATAGGTATGAGAGGTCAGAGCCGGAAGCAGTATGAAAGGTCAGAACTGGAATCAGTATGAGAGGTCAGAGCCAGAATCAGTATGAGAGGTCAGAGCCGGAATCAGTATGAGAGGTGAGAGCCAGAATCAGTATGAGAGGACAAAACCAGAAGCAGTAGGAAAGGTCAGAGCCAGAATCAGTCTGAGAGGTCAGAGCCAGAATCAGTATGAGAGGTCAGAGCCAGAATCAGTATGAGAGGTCAGAGCCAGAATCAGTCTGAGAGGTCAGAGCCAGAATCAGACTGAGAGGTCAGAGCCAGAATCAGTCTAAGAGGTCAGAGCCGTAATCAGTATGAGAGGTCAGAGCCAGAATAAGTATGAGAGGACAGAACCAGAAGCAGTAGGAAAGGTCAGAGCCGGAATCAGTATGAGAGGACAGGGAAACAATCAGTATGAGAGATCAGTGCCAGAAACAGTATGAGAGGTCAGAGCCGGAATCAGTATGAGAGGTCAGAGCCAGAATCAGTATGAGAGGACAGAACCAGAAGCAGTAGGAAAGGTCAGAGCCGGAATCAGTCTGAGAAGTCAGAGCCAGAAGTAGTATTAGACGTCAGAGCCAGAATCAGTCTGAGAGGTCAGAGCCAGAATCAGTCTGAGAGGTCAGAGCCAGAATCAGTCTGAGAGGTCAGAGCCAGAATCAGACTGAGAGGTCAGAGCCAGAATCAGTCTGAGAGGTCAGAGCCAGAATCAGTATGAGAGGTCAGAGCCAGAATCAGTATGAGAGGTCAGAGCCAGAATCAGTCTGAGAGGTCAGAGCCAGAATCAGACTGAGAGGTCAGAGCCAGAATCAGTCTGAGAGGTCAGAGCCGGAATCAGTATGAGAGGTCAGAGCCAGAATAAGTATGAGAGGACAGAACCAGAAGCAGTAGGAAAGGTCAGAGCCGGAATCAGTATGAGAGGACAGAGAAACAATCAGTATGAGAGATCAGTGCCAGAAACAGTATGAGAGGTCAGAGCCGGAATCAGTATGAGAAGTCAGAGCCAGAATCAGTCTGAGAGGTCAGACACAGAATCAGTATGAGAGGTCAGAGCCAGAATCAGTATGAGAAGTCAGAGCCGGAATCAGTATGAGAGGTCAGAGCTGGAATCAGACTGAGAGGTCAGAGCCAGAATCAGTATGAGAGGTAAGAGCCAGAATCAGTATGAGAGGTAAGAGTCAGAATCAGACTGAGAGGTCAGAGCCAGAATCAGTCTGAGAGGTCAGAGCCAGAATCAGTCTGAGAGGTCAGAGCCAGAATCAGTCTGAGAGGTCAGAGCCAGGTCGAGCGCATATGTATGCGAGTGCATATGTATGCGAGCGCATATGTATGCGAGCGCATATGTATGCGACACCCGCTCACATGTGCGCGCGAATTTTTTTTGGGACACCCAGTATATATATGCGAGCACCCTGTATAATATATATATATATATATATACACACACATACATACCTACATACATGAGCACATATATATATGGGACACCCGCATGAGCGCATATGTATGCGATGTCAGAGCCAGAATCAGTATGAGAGGTCAGAGCAAGAATCAGTATGAAAGATCAGTGCCAGAATCAGTATGAGAGGTCGGAGCCAGAATCAGTCTGAGAGGTCAGAGCCAGAATCAGTCTGAGAGGTCGGAGCCAGAATCAGTATGAGAGGTAGGAGCCGGAATCAGTCTGAGAGGTCAGAGCCGGAATCAGTATGAGAAGTCAGAGCCCGGAATTAGACTGAGAGGTCAGAGCCGGAATCAGACTGAGAGGTCAGAGCCGGAATCAGACTGAAAGGTCAGAGCCGGAATCAGTATGAGAGGTCAGAGCCAGAATCAGTATGAGAGGTCAGAGCCAGAATCAGTCTGAGACGTCAGAGCCAGAATCAGTATGAGAGGACAGAACCAGAAGCAGTAGGAAAGGTCAGAGCCGGAATCAGTCTGAGAAGTCAGAGCCAGAAGTAGTATTAGACGTCAGAGCCAGAATCAGTCTGAGAGGTCAGAGCCAGAATCAGTATGAGAGGTCAGAGCCAGAATCAGTCTGAGACGTCAGAGCCAGAATCAGTATGAGATGACAGAACCAGAAGCAGTAGGAAAGGTCAGAGCCGGAATCAGTCTGAGAAGTCAGAGCCAGAAGTAGTATTAGACGTCAGAGCCAGAATCAGTCTGAGAGGTCAGAGCCAGAATCAGTCTGAGAGGTCAGAGCCAGAATCAGTCTGAGAGGTCAGAGCCAGAATCAGTCTGAGAGGTCAGAGCCAGAATCAGACTGAGAGGTCAGAGCCAGAATCAGTATGAGAGGTCAGAGCCAGAATCAGTATGAGAGGTCAGAGCCAGAATCAGTCTGAGAGGTCAGAGCCAGAATCAGACTGAGAGGTCAGAGCCAGAATCAGTCTGAGAGGTCAGAGCCGGAATCAGTATGAGAGGTCAGAGCCAGAATAAGTATGAGAGGACAGAACCAGAAGCAGTAGGAAAGGTCAGAGCCGGAATCAGTATGAGAGGACAGAGAAACAATCAGTATGAGAGATCAGTGCCAGATACAGTATGAGAGGTCAGAGCCGGAATCAGTATGAGAGGTCAGAGCCAGAATCAGTATGAGAGGACAGAACCAGAAGCAGTAGGAAAGGTCAGAGCCGGAATCAGTCTGAGAAGTCAGAGCCAGAAGTAGTATTAGACGTCAGAGCCAGAATCAGTCTGAGAGGTCAGAGCCAGAATCAGTCTGAGAGGTCAGAGCCAGAATCAGTCTGAGAGGTCAGAGCCAGAATCAGACTGAGAGGTCAGAGCCAGAATCAGTCTGAGAGGTCAGAGCCAGAATCAGTATGAGAGGTCAGAGCCAGAATCAGTCTGAGAGGTCAGAGCCAGAATCAGACTGAGAGGTCAGAGCCAGAATCAGTCTGAGAGGTCAAACCTGGAATCAGTATGAGAGGTCAGAGCCAGAATAAGTATGAGAGGACAGAACCAGAAGCAGTAGGAAAGGTCAGAGCCGGAATCAGTCTGAGAAGTCAGAGCCAGAAGTAGTATTAGACGTCAGAGCCAGAATCAGTCTGAGAGGTCAGAGCCAGAATCAGTCTGAGAGGTCAGAGCCAGAATCAGTCTGAGAGGTCAGAGCCAGAATCAGACTGAGAGGTCAGAGCCAGAATCAGTCTGAGATTTCAGAGCCAGAATCAGTATGAGAGGTCAGAGCCAGAATCAGTCTGAGAGGTCAGAGCCAGAATCAGACTGAGAGGTCAGAGCCAGAATCAGTCTGAGAGGTCAAAGCCGGAATCAGTATGAGAGGTCAGAGCCAGAATAAGTATGAGAGGACAGAACCAGAAGCAGTAGGAAAGGTCAGAGCCGGAATCAGTATGAGAGGACAGAGAAACAATCAGTATGAGAGATCAGTGCCAGAAACAGTATGAGAGGTCAGAGCCGGAATCAGTATGAGAGGTCAGAGCCAGAATCAGTCTGAGAGGTCAGAGCCAGAATCAGTATGAGAGGTCAGAGCCAGAATCAGTATGAGAAGTCAGAGCCGGAATCAGTATGAGAGGTCAGAGCTGGAATCAGACTGAGAGGTCAGAGCCAGAATCAGTATGAGAGGTAAGAGCCAGAATCAGTATGAGAGGTAAGAGTCAGAATCAAACTGAGAGGTCAGAGCCAGAATCAGTCTGAGAGGTCAGAGCCAGAATCAGTCTGAGAGGTCAGAGCCAGAATCAGTCTGAGAGGTCAGAGCCAGGTCGAGCGCATATGTATGCGAGCGCATATGTATGCGACACCCGCGCACATGTGCGCGCAAATTTTTTTGGGACACCCAGTATATATATGCGAGCACCCTGTATAATATATATATATATATATATATATATATATATATATATATATATATATACTAGCTGGTACCCGCGACTTCGTCTGCGGTGATTGTAGAAGTGGGTATATACAGGCGCAGGTAAGGTTTTCGTACTGTGTATAAGGTATGGGATATGAAATGTAACTGTGTATCTTGTTTTTGCTGTAATTCTGAGAGCACATGAGACTTTTGTGTTAAATGTAATTTGTATTTCAGCTGCTATACGGTGTTGGTATAAACTGTACATAGTGTCTTTGGGACAGAGGTATTTCAGGTTAATATACTTCGATATACAACATTGGATGGTTTGTTTTTTTCAGCCAGTACATGTCAGTTTTGGGCACAGGATACTCTCGAGCAGCCACATAAAGTCTGGCCCTGTGCATGACAGTTTAGTAACTCCATGCGCCTCTTAGTAATAGCAATTAACCCCATCATGTCCCTCACATTAACCCTTGTGTAAGAGTTACTGATATGTGAGAGACTTGGAGGTAATAGTTAAGTATCTTCATTATTGAGGTTTATTAGTATCCCTTATATGGGACCCACAGGGGTTAATATGAGGAACATGATGGGGTTTATTCCTATTAATATGAGGCACACAGGGGTTAATATGAGGGACATGATGGGGTTTATTCATAATAATGTGAGGCACACAGGGGTTAATATGAGGGACATGATGGGGTTTATTCCTATTAATATGAGGCTATGAGGCACACAGGGGTTAATATGAGGGACATGATGGGGTTTATTCCTAATAATGTGAGGCACACAGGGGTTAATATGAGGGACATGATGGGGTTTATTCCTATTAATGTGAGGCACACAGGGGTTAATATGAGGGACATGATGGGGGTTATTCCTATTAATGTGAGGCACATGGAGTTACTAAGACTAAACTAATAACCCCAAATGCCGGACATTAATGAGAACAGTAATCCTATGTACCTGTGTGTTTTTCAGTGTCACTTTGCTAGCAGCTTCCTCTTCTCCTCCGGGAATGTTAGGAGGATGCAGACCACTATAGCAGGCACAGACCTGAGCGATTAAGCTCCACCCCCTGGGTTTCCTGCACCCCTCTCAAAGGGGAGTGTCCTTATGCTTGAGCTCTAGCAGCCCACTGAAGAGACTCGGACTTCATTTAACTCTTGCAGGTCCTGGGCTGCTGGTGTGCCAGTGAAATATGGCAGGAGTGCCACTCTTGGCATGCTGACCTCTGCTGTAGAGGGTAATATGAATTTTGTGGCTTGCTATGGTCCAAAGTGTGTGAGATTGCAGAAATAGTGATGTGAGTTTGGGTTTTGTGGGGGTCCTGGGAAAAACGTATGTGCGCTATTGTGACAAAAAATAGCCTATTGCGCAATTGAGTGTAGTGACTATGTTTGTGGAAAATTTCAGCCAAATCGTATGGTCGAAAGTGTGTGAGATTGCAGAAATAGTGATTTGAGTTTGGGTTTTGTGGGGGTCCTGGGAAAAACGTATGTGCGCTATTGTGACGAAAAGTAGCCTATTGCGCAATCGAGTGTAGTGACTATGTTTGTGGAAAATTTCAGCCAAATCGGTGGAGCGGGTTTTGCGTGATTGAGGAACAAACATCTAAACATCCAAACATCCAAACACACAAACCCACAAACATCCAAACTCACAAACTTTCACCTTTATAATATTAATAGGATAATGTACTGGGAAGCAGGGAAAAAATTCTGAATGGGGTGGATTTGACAAAAAAATGCATTTCTGCGACTTTCTTAGGGGCTTTGGTTTTACGGCGTTCACTGTGCAACCAAAATGACATGTCCCCTGTATTCTGTGTTTCGTTACGATGCTGGGGATACCAAATTCATATGGTTTTATTTACATTTTGACCCCTTAAAAAAATCCAAAACTGTTAAAACTTTTTTTTTTTGAAAAGTCGTCATATTCCGACAGCCGTAACTTTTTTATATGTCCGTGTACGGGGATGTATAGGGCGTCTTTTTTTGCGGGGTCGGGTGTACTTTTTAGTTCTACCATTTTCGGGAAATGTTATTGCTTTGATCACTTTTTATTCAAATTTATATCAGAGTCAAAAGAGTGAAAAAACGGCGGTTTGGCACTTTTGACCATTTTTCCCGCTACGGCGTTTACCGAACAGGAAAAATATTTGTATAGCTTTGTAGAGCGGGCGATTTCGGACGCGGGAATACCTAACATGTATGTGTTTCACAGTTTTTAACTACTTTTATATGTGTTCTAGGGAAAGGGGGGTGATTTGAATTTCTAATCCTTTTTATTTGTTTTTATATGTTTTTTACTTTTTTTAAAACTTTTTTTTTTTTGCATTTATTAGACTTCCTAGGGGTATTGACATGGGTGGGCGGTGTCGCGGATTGTCAGAGCGGTGGGGGTCAGCAAACATGGCTGCTCCGGAGCGTTAAAGAGAACCTCCTGGAGTATCGTTAAGGGGAGGGGCAAAGTGGTAAAGTATATGTATATGTGATTGTGTGGGGTTAGGGGTGAGGCTGCAGAGGGCAATATGAATTTTGTGGCTTGCTATGGTCCAAAGTGTGTGAGATTGCAGAGATGGTGGTGTGAGTTTGGGTTTTGTGGGGGTCCTGGCACAAACATATGTGCGTTATTGTGACGAAAAGTAGCCTATTGCGCAATCGGGTGTATTAACTATGTTTGTGGAAACTTTCAGCCAAATCGGTCGAGCGGGTTTTGCGTGATTGAGGAACAAACATCCAAACACACAAACCCACAAACATCCAAACTCACAAACTTTCACATTTATAATATTAATAGGATATATATACACATACATACCTACATACATGAGCACATATATATATGGGACACCCGCATGAGCGCATATGTATGCGATGTCAGAGCCAGAATCAGTATGAGAGGTCAGAGCAAGAATCAGTATGAAAGATCAGTGCCAGAATCAGTATGAGAGGTCGGAGCCAGAATCAGTCTGAGAGGTCAGAGCCAGAATCAGTCTGAGAGGTCGGAGCCAGAATCAGTATGAGAGGTCGGAGCCAGAATCAGTCTGAGAGGTCAGAGCCAGAATCAGTCTGAGAGGTCAGAGCCAGAATCGGTATGAGAGGTCAGAGCCAGAAGCAGTATGAGAGGTCAGAGCCGGAATCAGTATAAGAAGTCAGAGCCAGAATCAGTATGAGAGGACAGAACCAGAAGCAGTAGGAAAGGTCAGAGCCGGAATCAGTATGAGAAGACAGAGCAAGAATCAGTATGAGAGATCAGTGCCAGAAACAGTATGAGAGGTCAGAGCCGGAATTAGTATGAGAGGTCAGAGCCAGAATCAGTCTGAGAGGTCAGACCCAAAATCAGTATGAGAGGTCAAAGCCAGAGTCAGTATGAGAAGTCAGAGCCAGAATCAGTATGAGGGGTCAGAGCCGAAATCAGACTGAGTGGTCAGAGCCAGAATCAGTATGAGAGGTAAGAGCCAGAATCAGTATGAGAGGTCAGAGCAAGAATCAGACTGAGAGGTCAGAGCCAGATTCGGTCTGAGAAGTCAGAGCCAGAAGTAGTATTAGACGTCAGAGCCAGAATCAGTCTGAGAGGTCAGAGCCAGAATCAGTCTGAGAGGTCAGAGCCAGAATCAGTATGAGAGGTCAGAGCAAGAATCAGACTGAGAGGTCAGAGCCAGATTCGGTCTGAGAAGTCAGAGCCAGAAGTAGTATTAGACGTCAGAGCCAGAATCAGTCTGAGAGGTCAGAGCCAGAATCAGTATGAGAGGTCAGAGCCAGAATCAGACTGAGAGGTCAGAGCCAGAATCAGTCTGAGAGGTCAGAGCCAGAATCAGTCTGAAAAGGTCTGAGCCAGAATTAGTCTGAGAGGTCAGAGCCAGAATCAGTATGAAAGGTCAGAGCCAGAATCAGTATGAGAGGTCAGAGCCAGAATCAGTATGAGAGGTCAGAGCCAGAATCAGACTGAGAGGTCAGAGGCAGAATTAGTATGAGAAGTAAGAGCCAGAATACGTCTGAGAGGTCAGAGCAAGAATCAGTCTGAGAGATCAGATCCAGAATCAGTCTGAGAGGTCAGATCCAGAATCAGTCTGAGAGGTCAGAGCCACAATCGGTATAAGAGGTCAGAGCCGGAAGCAGTATGAAAGTTCAGAGCCAGAATCAGTCTGAGAGGTCAGAGCCAGAATCAGTCTGAGAGATCAGAGCCAGAATCAGTCTGAGAGGTCAGAGCCAGAATCAGACTGAGAGGTCAGAGCCAGAATCTGTCTGAGAGGTGAGAGCCAGAATCAGTCTGAGAGGTCAGAGCCAGAATCAGTCTGAGAGGTCAGAGTCAGAATCAGTCTGAGAGGTCAGAGCCAGAATCAGTCTGAGAGGATAGACCCAGAATCAGTATGAGAGGTCAGAGCCAGAATAAGTCTGAGAGGTCAGAGCCGGAATCAGACTGAGAGGTCAGAAACAGAATCAGTCTGAGTGGTCAGAGCCAGAATCAGTATGAGAGGAAAGAGCCAGAATCAGTCTGAGAAGTCAGAGCCAGAATCGGTATGAGAGGTCAGAGCCAGAATCAGTATGAGAGGTCAGAGCCGGAAGCAGTATGAAAGGTCAGAGCCAGAATCAGTCTGAGAGGTCAGAGCCAGAATCAGTCTAAGAGGTCAGAGCCAGAATCAGTCTGAGAGGTCAGAGCCAGAATCAGTCTGAGAGGTCAGACCCAGAATCAGTCTGAGAGGTCAGAGCCAGAATCATTATGAGAGGTCAGAGCTGGAATCAATATGAGAGGTCAGAGCCGGAATCAGTCTGAAAGGTCAGAGCCAGAAGCAGTATGAGACGTCAGAGCCGGAATCAGACTGAGAGGTCAGAGCCAGAATTAGTATGAGAAGTAAGAGCCAGAATACGTCTGAGAGGTCAGAGCCAGAATCCGTCTGAGAGGTCAGATCCAGAATCAGTCTGAGAGGTCAGATCCAGAATCAGTCTGAGAGGTCAGATCCAGAATCAGTCTGAGAGGTCAGAGCCAGAATCGGTATGAGAGGTCAGAGACGGAAGCAGTATGAAAGGTGAGAGCCAGAATCAGTCTGAGAGGTCAGAGCCAGAATCAGTCTGAGAGGTCAGAGCCAGAATCAGTCTGAGAGATCAGAGCCAGAATCAGTCTGAAAGGTCAGACCCAGAATCAGTATGAGAGGTCAGAGCCAGAATCAGTCTGAGAGGTGAGAGCCAGAATCAGTCTGAGAGGTCAGAGCCTGAATCAGTCTGAGAGGTCATAGCCAGAATCAGTCTGAGAGGTCAGAGCCAGCATCAGTCTGAGAGGTCAGAGCCAGAATCAGTCTGAGAGGTCAGAGCCAGAATCAGTCTGAGAGATCAGAGCCAGCATCAGTCTGAGAGGTCAGAGCCAGAATTAGTATGAGAGGTCAGAGCCAGAATCAGTCTGAGAGGTAAGAGCCAGAATCAGTCTGAAAGGTCAGAGCCAGAATCGATATGAGAGGTCAGAGCCAGAATCAGTATGAGCAGTCAGAGCCAGAATCAGTATGAGAGGTCAGAGTCGGAATCAGACTGAGAGATCAGAGCCAGAATCAGTCTGAGTGGTCAGAGCCAGAATCAGTCTGAGCGGTCAGAGCCAGAATCAGTCTGAGAGGTAAGAGCCAGAATCAGACTGAGAGGTCAGAGCCAGAATTAGTATGAGAGATCAGAGCGAGAATCAGTCTGAGAGGTCAGAGCCAGAATCAGTCTGAGAGGTCAGAGCCAGAATCGGTATGAGAGGTCAGAGCCGGAAACAGTATGAGAGGTCAGAGCCAGAATCAGTATGAGAGGTCAGAGCCAGAATAAGACTGAGAGGTCAGAGGAAGAATCAGTCTGAGAGGTCAGATCCAGAATCAGTCTGAGAGGTCAGATCCAGAATCAGTCTGAGAGGTCAGAGCCAGAATCGGTATGAGAGGTCAGAGACGGAAGCAGTATGAAAGGTGAGAGCCAGAATCAGTCTGAGAGGTCAGAGCCAGAATCAGTCTGAGAGGTCAGAGCCAGAATCAGTCTGAGAGATCAGAGCCAGAATCAGTCTGAAAGGTCAGACCCAGAATCAGTATGAGAGGTCAGAGCCAGAATCAGTCTGAGAGGTGAGAGCCAGAATCAGTCTGAGAGGTCAGAGCCTGAATCAGTCTGAGAGGTCATAGCCAGAATCAGTCTGAGAGGTCAGAGCCAGCATCAGTCTGAGAGGTCAGAGCCAGAATCAGTCTGAGAGGTCAGAGCCAGAATCAGTCTGAGAGATCAGAGCCAGCATCAGTCTGAGAGGTCAGAGCCAGAATTAGTATGAGAGGTCAGAGCCAGAATCAGTCTGAGAGGTCAGAGCCAGAATCAGTCTGAAAGGGCAGAGCCAGAATCGATATGAGAGGTCAGAGCCAGAATCAGTATGAGAAGTCAGAGCCAGAATCAGTATGAGAGGTCAGAGTCGGAATCAGACTGAGAGATCAGAGCCAGAATCAGTCTGAGTGGTCAGAGCCAGAATCAGTCTGAGCGGTCAGAGCCAGAATCAGTCTGAGAGGTAAGAGCCAGAATCAGACTGAGAGGTCAGAGCCAGAATTAGTATGAGAGATCAGAGCGAGAATCAGTCTGAGAGGTCAGAGCCAGAATCAGTCTGAGAGGTCAGAGCCAGAATCGGTATGAGAGGTCAGAGCCGGAAACAGTATGAGAGGTCAGAGCCAGAATCAGTATGAGAGGTCAGAGCCAGAATAAGACTGAGAGGTCAGAGGAAGAATCAGTCTGAGAGGTCAGAGCCAGAATCGGTATGAGAGGTCAGAGCCGGATGCAGTATGAAAGGTCAGAACTAGAATCAGTATGAGAGGTCAGAGCCAGAATCAGTATGAGAGGTCAGAGCCGGAATCAGTATGAGAGATCAGAGCCAGAATCAGTATGAGAGGACAAAACCAGAAGCAGTAGGAAAGGTCAGAGCCGGAATCAGTATGAGAGGACAAAGCAAGAATCAGTATGAGAGGTCAGAGCCAGAATCAGTCTGAGAGGTCAGAGCCAGAATTAGTCTGAGAGGTCAGAGCCAGAATCAGTATGAAAGGTCAGAGCCAGAATCAGTATGAGAGGTCAGAGCCAGAATCAGACTGAGAGGTCAGAGGCAGAATTAGTATGAGAAGTAAGAGCCAGAATACGTCTGAGAGGTCAGAGCAAGAATCAGTCTGAGAGATCAGATCCAGAATCAGTCTGAGAGGTCAGATCCAGAATCAGTCTGAGAGGTCAGAGCCACAATCGGTATAAGAGGTCAGAGCCGGAAGCAGTATGAAAGGTCAGAGCCAGAATCAGTCTGAGAGGTCAGAGCCAGAATCAGTCTGAGAGGTCAGAGCCAGAATCAGTCTGAGAGGTCAGAGCCAGAATCAGTCTGAGAGGTGAGAGCCAGAATCAGTCTGTGAGGTCAGAGCCAGAATCAATATGAGAGGTCAGAGCCAGAATCAGTATGAGAGGTCAGAGCCAGAATCAGTCTGAGTGGTCAGAGCCAGAATCAGTATGAGAGGAAAGAGCCAGAATTAGTATGAGAGGTCAGAGCCAGAATCAGTCTGAGAGGTCAGAGCCAGAATCAGTCTGAGAGGTCAGAGCCAGAATCAGTCTGAGAGGTCAGAGCCAGAATCGGTATGAGAGGTCAGAGCCAGAATCAGTATGAGAAGTCAGATCCAGAATCAGTATGAGAGGTCAGAGCCGGAATCAGACTGAGAGGTCAGAGCCAAAATCAGTCTGAGAGGTCAGAGCCAGAATCGGTATGAGAGGTCAGAGCCAGAATCAGACTGAGAGGTCAGAGGAAGAATCAGTCTGAGAGGTCAGAGCCAGAATCAGTCTGAGAGGTCAGAGCCAGAATCAGTCTGAGAGGTCATAGCCAGAATCGGTATGAGAGGTCAGAGCCAGAATCAGTATGAGAAGTCAGAGCCAGAATCAGTATGAGAGGTCAGAGCCAGAATCAGACTGAGAGGTCAAAGGCAGAATCAGACTGAGAGGTCAGAGGAAGAATCAGTCTAAGAGGTCAGAGCCAGAATCAGACTGAGAGTTCAGAGCCAGAATAAGTCTGAGAAGTCAGAGCCAGAAGTAGTATTAGACGTCAGAACCAGAATCAGTCTGAGAGGTCAGAGCCAGAATCAGTCTGAGAGGTCAGAGCCAGAATCAGACTGAGAGGTTTGAGCCAGAATCAGTATGAGAGATCAGTGCCAGAAACAGTATGAGAGGTCAGAGCCGAAATCAGTATGAGAGGTCAGACCCAGAATCACTCTGAGAGGACAGAACCAGAAGCAGTAGGAAAGGTCAGAGCCGGAATCAGTATGAGAGGACAGAGCAAGAATCAGTATGAGAGATCAGTGCCAGAAACAGTATGAGAGGTCAGAGCCGGAATCAGTATGAGAGGTCAGACCCAGAATCAATCTGAGAGGTCAGACCCAGAATCAGTATGAGAGGTCAGAGCCAGAATCAGACTGAAAGGTCAGAGCCGGAATCAGTATGAGAGGTCAGAGCCAGAATCAGTATGAGAGGTCAGAGCTGGAATCAGACTGAGAGGTCGGTGCCAGAATCAGTCTCAGAGGTCAGAGCCAGAATCAGTCTGAGAGGTCAGAGCCAGAATCGGTATGAGAGGTCAGAGCCAGAATCAGTATGAGAAGTCAGAGCCAGAATCAGTATGAGAGGTCAGAGCCGGAATCAGACTGAGAGGTCAGAGCCAGAATCAGTCTGAGAGGTCAGAGCCAGAATCGGTATGAGAGGTCAGAGCCTGAAGCAATATGAGAGGTCAGAGCTGGAATCAGACTGAGAGGTCAAAGGAAGAATCAGTATGAGAGGTCAGAGCCAGAATCAGTATGAGAGGTCAGACCCAGAATCAGTCTGAGAGGTCAGAGCCAGAATCAGTCTGAGAGGTCAGAGCCAGGTCGAGCGCATATGTATGCGAGCCCGCATATGTATGCGAGGGCATATGTATGCGACACCCGCGCACATGTGCGTGCAAATTTTTTTGGGGACACCCAGTATATATATGCGAGCACCCTGTATAATATATATATAAATATATATATATATATATATATATATACACATACATACCTACATACATGAGCATTTATATATATGGGACACCCGCATGAGCGCATATGTATGCGATGTCAGAGCCAGAATCAGTATGAGAGTCGGAGCCAGAATCAGTCTGAGAGGTCAGAGCCAGAATCAGTCTGGAGAGGTCAGAGCCAGATCAATCGGAGAGGTCAGAGCAGAAGCAGTATGGAGAGGTCAGAGCCGGAATCAGACTGTGAGGTCAGAGCCAGAATCAGACTGAAAGGTCCGAGCCGGAATCAGTATGAGAGGTCAGAGCCAGAATCAGTATGAGAGGTCAGAGCAAGAATCAGTCTGAGAGGTCAGAGCCAGAATCAGTATGAGAGGACAGAACCAGAAGCAGTAGGAAAGGGTCAGAGCCGGAATCAGTATGAGAGGACAGAGCAAGAATCAGTATGAGAGATCAGTGCCAGAACAGTATGAGAGGTCAGAGCCAGAATCAGTCTGAGAGGTCAGAGCCAGAATCAGTCTGAGAGGTCAGAGCCAGATCAGTCTGAAAGGTCAGAGCCAGAATCAGTCTAAAGAGATCAGAGCCATAATCAGTCTGAGAGGTCAGAGTCAGAATCAGTCTGAGAGGTCAGTGCCAGAATCAGTCTGAGAGGTCAGAGCCAGAATCAGTCTGAGAGTCAGAGCCAAAATCAGTATGAGAGGTGAGAGCCAGAATCAGTCCATAGAGGTCAGAGCCAGAATCAGTATGAGAGGTCAGAGCCGGATCAGTATGAGAGGTCAGAGCCGGAATCAGACTGAGAGGTCAGAGCCAGAATCAGTCTGAGAGGTAAGAGCCAGAATCAGTATGAGAGGTAAGAGCCAGAATTAGACTGAGAGGTCAGAGCCAGAATTAGTATGCGAAGTCAGAGCCAGAATCAGTCTGAGAGGTAAGAGCCAGAATCAGACTGAGAGGTCAGAGCCAGAATTAGTTTGAGAAGTCGAGAGCCAGAATCAGTCTGAGAGGTCAGAGCCAGAATCAGTCTGAGAGGTCAGAGCCAGAATCGGTATGAGAGTCAGAGCCGGAAGCAGTATGAAAGGTCAGAACTGGAATCAGTATGAGAGGTCAGAGCCAGAATCAGTATGAGAGGTCAGAGCCGGAATCAGTATGAGAGGTCAGAGCCAGAATCAGTATGAGAGGACAAAACCAGAAGCAGTAGGAAAGGTCAGAGCCAGAATCAGTCTGAGAGGTCAGAGCCAGAATTAGTCTGAGAGGTCAGAGCCAGAATCAGTATGAAAGGTCAGAGCCAGAATCAGTATGAGAGGTCAGAGCCAGAATCAGTATGAGAGGTCAGAGCCAGAATCAGACTGAGAGGTCAGAGGCGGAATTAGTATGAGAAGTAAG
Organism: Leptodactylus fuscus; assembly: GCF_031893055.1. Taxonomy (NCBI): domain Eukaryota; kingdom Metazoa; phylum Chordata; class Amphibia; order Anura; family Leptodactylidae; genus Leptodactylus; species Leptodactylus fuscus. The sequence continues at coordinate 119,608,453 of NC_134270.1, read as the reverse complement.
AGCCAGAATACGTCTGAGAGGTCAGAGCAAGAATCAGTCTGAGAGATCAGATCCAGAATCAGTCTGAGAGGTCAGATCCAGAATCAGTCTGAGAGGTCAGAGCCACAATCGGTATAAGAGGTCAGAGCCGGAGCAGTATGAAAGGTCAGAGCCAGAATCAGTCTGAGAGGTCAGAGCCAGAATCGGTATGAGAGGTCAGAGCCGGAAACAGTATGAGAGGTCAGAGCCAGAATCAGTATGAGAGGTCAGAGCCAGAATAAGACTGAGAGGTCAGAGGAAGAATCAGTCTGAGATGTCAGAGCCGGAATCAGACTGAGAGGTCAGAGCCGGAATCAGTCTGAGAGGTCAGACCCAGAAGCAGTCTGAGAGGTCAGAGCCAGAACTAGTATGAGAGGTCAGAGCCAGAATCAATCTGAGAGGTCAGAGCCAGAAGCAGTATGAGAGGTCAGAGCCGAAATCAGACTGTGAGGTCAGAGCCAGAATCAGACTGAAAGGTCAGAGCCGGAATCAGTATGAGAGGTCAGAGCCAGAATCAGTATGAGAGGTCAGAGCAAGAATCAGTCTGAGAGGTCAGAGCAAGAATCAGTATGAGAGGACAGAACAAGAAGCAGTAGTAAAGGTCAGAGCCGGAATCAGTATGAGAGGACAGAGCAAGAATCAGTATGAGAGATCAGTGCCAGAAACAGTATGAGAGGTCAGAGACAGAATCAGTCTGAGAGGTCAGAGCCAGAATCAGTCTAAAGAGGTCAGAGCCAGAATTAGTCTGAGAGGTCAGAGCCAGAATCAGTCTGAGAGGTCAGAGCCAGAATCAGTCTGAGAGGTCAGAGCCAGAATCAGTCTGAGAGGTCAGAGCCAAAATCAGTATGAGAGGTGAGAGCCAGAATCAGTCATAGAGGTCAGAGCCAGAATCAGTATGAGAGGTCAGAGCCGGAATCAGACAGAGAGGTCAGAGCCAGAATCAGTCTGAGTGGTCAGAGCCAGAATCAGTATGAGAGGTAAGAGCCAGAATCAGTATGAGAGGTAAGAGCCAGAATTAGACTGAGAGGTCAGAGCCAGAATTAGTATGCGAAGTCAGAGCCAGAATCAGTCTGAGAGGTAAGAGCCAGAATCAGACTGAGAGGTCAGAGCCAGAATTAGTATGAGAAGTCAGAGCCAGAATCAGTCTGAGAGGTCAGAGCCAGAATCAGTCTGAGAGGTCAGAGCCAGAATCAGTCTGAGAGGTCAGAGCCAGAATCGGTATGAGAGGTCAGAGCCGGATGCAGTATGAAAGGTCAGAACTGGAATCAGTATGAGAGGTCAGAGCCAGAATCAGTATGAGAGGTCAGAGCCGGAATCAGTATGAGAGATCAGAGCCAGAATCAGTATGAGAGGACAAAACCAGAAGCAGTAGGAAAGGTCAGAGCCGGAATCAGTATGAGAGGACAAAGCAATAATCAGTATGAGAGGTCAGAGCCAGAATCAGTCTGAGAGGTCAGAGCCAGAATTAGTCTGAGAGGTCAGAGCCAGAATCAGTATGAAAGGTCAGAGCCAGAATCAGTATGAGAGGTCAGAGCCAGAATCAGACTGAGAGGTCAGAGGCAGAATTAGTATGAGAAGTAAGAGTCAGAATACGTCTGAGAGGTCAGAGCAAGAATCAGTCTGAGAGATCAGATCCAGAATCAGTCTGAGAGGTCAGATCCAGAATCAGTCTGAGAGGTCAGAGCCACAATCGGTATAAGAGGTCAGAGCCGGAAGCAGTATGAAAGGTCAGAGCCAGAATCAGTCTGAGAGGTCAGAGCCAGAATCAGTCTGAGAGGTCAGAGCCAGAATCAGTCTGAGAGGTCAGAGCCAGAATCAGTCTGAGAGGTGAGAGCCAGAATCAGTCTGTGAGGTCAGAGCCAGAATCAATATGAGAGGTCAGAGCCAGAATCAGTATGAGAGGTCAGAGCCAGAATCAGTCTGAGTGGTCAGAGCCAGAATCAGTATGAGAGGTCAGAGCCAGAATTAGTATGAGAGGTCAGAGCCAGAATCAGTCTGAGAGATCAGAGCCAGAATCAGTCTGAGAGGTCAGAGCCAGAATCAGTATGAGAGGTCAGAGCCAGAATCAGTATGAGAAGTCAGAGCCAGAATCAGTATGAGAGGTCAGAGCCGGAATCAGACTGAGAGGTCAGAGCCAAAATCAGTCTGAGAGGTCAGAGCCAGAATCGGTATGAGAGGTCAGAGCCAGAAGCAATATGAGAGGTCAGAGCCGGAATCAGACTGAGAGGTCAAAGGAAGAATCAGTATGAGAGGTCAGAGCCAGAATCAGTATGAGAGGTCAGAGCCAGAATCAGACTGAGAGGTCAGAGGAAGAATCAGTCTAAGAGGTCAGAGCCAGAATCAGACTGAGAGTTCAGAGCCAGAATCAGTCTGAGAAGTCAGAGCCAGAAGTAGTATTAGACGTCAGAGCCAGAATCAGTCTGAGAGGTCAGAGCCAGAATCAGTCTGAGAGGTCAGAGCCAGAATCAGACTGAGAGGTTTGAGCCAGAATCAGTATGAGAGATCAGTGCCAGAAACAGTATGAGAGGTCAGAGCCGAAATCAGTATGAGAGGTCAGACCCAGAATCACTCTGAGAGGACAGAACCGGAATCAGTATGAGAGGTCAGAGCCGGAATCAGTATGAGAGGTCAGACCCAGAATCAATCTGAGAGGTCAGACCCAGAATCAGTATGAGAGGTCAGAGCCAGAATCAGACTGAAAGGTCAGAGCCGGAATCAGTATGAGAGGTCAGAGCCAGAATCAGTATGAGAGGTCAGAGCTGGAATCAGACTGAGAGGTCGGTGCCAGAATCAGTCTGAGAGGTCAGACCCAGAATCAGTCTGAGAGGTCAGAGCCAGAATCACTCTGAGAGGTCAGAGCCAGGTCGAGCGCATATGTATGCGAGCGCATATGTATGCAAGGGCATATGTATGCGATACCCGCGCACATGTGCGCGCAAATTTTTTTGGGACACCCAGTATATATATGCGAGCACCCTGTATAATATATATATAAATATATATATATATATATATATATATATATATACACATACATACCTACATACATGAGCACATATATATATGGGACACCCGCATGAGCGCATATGTATGCGATGTCAGAGCCAGAATCAGTATGAGAGGTCAGAGCAAGAATCAGTATGAAAGATCAGTGCCAGAATCAGTATGAGAGGTCGGAGCCAGAATCAGTCTGAGAGGTCAGAGCCAGAATCAGTCTGAGAGGTCAGAGCCAGAATCAGTCTGAGAGGTCAGAGCCAGAATCAGTCTGAGAGGTCAGAGCCAAAATCAGTATGAGAGGTGAGAGCCAGAATCAGTCATAGAGGTCAGAGCCAGAATCAGTATGAGAGGTCAGAGCCGGAATCAGTATGAGAGGTCAGAGCCGGAATCAGACTGAGAGGTCAAAGGAAGAATCAGTATGAGAGGTCAGAGCCAGAATCAGTATGAGAGGTCAGAGCCAGAATCAGACTGAGAGGTCAGAGGAAGAATCAGTCTAAGAGGTCAGAGCCAGAATCAGACTGAGAGTTCAGAGCCAGAATAAGTCTGAGAAGTCAGAGCCAGAAGTAGTATTAGACGTCAGAACCAGAATCAGTCTGAGAGGTCAGAGCCAGAATCAGTCTGAGAGGTCAGAGCCAGAATCAGAATGAGGTTTGAGCTAGAATCAGTATGAGAGATCAGTGCCAGATACAGTATGAGAGGTCAGAGCCGAAATCAGTATGAGAGGTCAGACCCAGAATCACTCTGAGAGGACAGAACCAGAAGCAGTAGGAAAGGTCAGAGCCGGAATCAGTATGAGAGGACAGAGCAAGAATCAGTATGAGAGATCAGTGCCAGAAACAGTATGAGAGGTCAGAGCCGGAATCAGTATGAGAGGTCAGACCCAGAATCAATCTGAGAGGTCAGACCCAGAATCAGTATGAGAGGTCAGAGCCAGAATCAGACTGAAAGGTCAGAGCCGGAATCAGTATGAGAGGTCAGAGCCAGAATCAGTATGAGAGGTCAGAGCTGGAATCAGACTGAGAGGTCGGTGCCAGAATCAGTCTGAGAGGTCAGACCCAGAATCAGTCTGAGAGGTCAGAGCCAGAATCAGTCTGAGAGGTCAGAGCCAGGTCGAGCGCATATGTATGCGAGCGCATATGTATGCGAGGGCATATGTATGCGACACCCGCGCACATGTGCGCGCAAATTTTTTTGGGACACCCAGTATATATATGCGAGCACCCTGTATAATATATATATATAAATATATATATATATATATATATATATATATATATATATATATATACACATACATACCTACATACATGAGCACATATATATATGGGACACCCGCATGAGCGCATATGTATGCGATGTCAGAGCCAGAATCAGTATGAGAGGTCAGAGCAAGAATCAGTATGAAAGATCAGTGCCAGAATCAGTATGAGAGGTCGGAGCCAGAATCAGTCTGAGAGGTCATAGCCAGAATCAGTCTGAGAGGTCAGAGCCAGAATCAATCGGAGAGGTCAGAGCCAGAAGCAGTATGAGAGGTCAGAGCCGGAATCAGACTGTGAGGTCAGAGCCAGAATCAGACAGAAAGGTCCGAGCCGGAATCAGTATGAGAGGTCAGAGCCAGAATCAGTATGAGAGGTCAGAGCAAGAATCAGTCTGAGAGGTCAGAGCCAGAATCAGTATGAGAGGACAGAACCAGAAGCAGTAGGAAAGGTCAGAGCCGGAATCAGTATGAGAGGACAGAGCAAGAATCAGTATGAGAGATCAGTGCCAGAAACAGTATGAGAGGTCAGAGCCAGAATCAGTCTGAGAGGTCAGAGCCAGAATCAGTCTGAGAGGTCAGAGCCAGAATCAGTCTGAGAGGTCAGAGCCAGAATCAGTCTAAAGAGGTCAGAGCCAGAATCAGTCTGAGAGGTCAGAGCCAGAATCAGTCTGAGAGGTCAGAGCCAGAATCAGTCTGAGAGGTCAGAGCCAGAATCAGTCTGAGAGGTCAGAGCCAAAATCAGTATGAGAGGTGAGAGCCAGAATCAGTCATAGAGGTCAGAGCCAGAATCAGTATGAGAGGTCAGAGCCGGAATCAGTATGAGAGGTCAGAGCTGGAATCAGACTGAGAGGTCAGAGCCAGAATCAGTCTGAGTGGTCAGAGCCAGAATCAGTATGAGAGGTAAGAGCCAGAATCAGTATGAGAGGTAAGAGCCAGAATTAGACTGAGAGGTCAGAGCCAGAATTAGTATGCGAAGTCAGAGCCAGAATCAGTCTGAGAGGTAAGAGCCAGAATCAGACTGAGAGGTCAGAGCCAGAATTAGTTTGAGAAGTCAGAGCCAGAATCAGTCTGAGAGGTCAGAGCCAGAATCAGTCTTAGAGGTCAGAGCCAGAATCAGTCTGAGAGGTCAGAGCCAGAATCGGTATGAGAGGTCAGAGCCGGAAGCAGTATGAAAGGTCAGAACTGGAATCAGTATGAGAGGTCAGAGCCAGAATGAGTATGAGAGGTCAGAGCCGGAATCAGTATGAGAGGTCAGAGCCAGAATCAGTATGAGAGGACAAAACCAGAAGCAGTAGGAAAGGTCAGAGCCGGAATCACTATGAGAGGACAAAGCAAGACTCAGTATGAGAGGTCAGAGCCAGAATCAGTCTGAGAGGTCAGAGCCAGAATTAGTCTGAGAGGTCAGAGCCAGAATCAGTATGAAAGGTCAGAGCCGGAATCAGTATGAGAGGTCAGAGCCAGAATCAGTATGAGAGGTCAGAGCCAGAATCAGACTGAGAGGTCAGAGGCAGAATTAGAATAAGAAGTAAGAGCCAGAATACGTCTGAGAGGTCAGAGCAAGAATCAGTCTGAGAGATCAGATCCAGAATCAGTCTGAGAGGTCAGATCCAGAATCAGTCTGAGAGGTCAGATCCAGAATCAGTCTGAGAGGTCAGAGCCACAATCGGTATAAGAGGTCAGAGCCGGAAGCAGTATGAAAGGTCAGAGCCAGAATCAGTCTGAGAGGTCAGAGCCAGAATCAGTCTGAGAGGTCAGAGCAAGAATCAGTCTGAGAGATCAGATCCAGAATCAGTCTGAGAGGTCAGAGCCACAATCGGTATAAGAGGTCAGAGCCGGAAGCAGTATGAAAGGTCAGAGCCAGAATCAGTCCGAGAGGTCAGAGACAGAATCAGTCTGAGAGGTCAGAGCCAGAATCAGTCTGAGAGGTCAGAGCCAGAATCAGACTGAGAGATCAGACCCAGAATCAGTCAGAGAGGTGAGAGCCTGAATCAGTCTGAGAGGTCAGAGCCAGAATCAGTATGAGAGGTCAGAGCCAGAATCAGTATGAGAGGTCAGAGCCAGAATCAGTCTGAGTGGTCAGAGCCAGAATCAGTATGAGAGGTCAGAGCCAGAATCAGTCTGAGAGGTCAGAGCCAGAATCAGTCTGAGAGGTCAGAGCCAGAATCAGTCTGAGAGGTCAGAGCCAGAATCGGTATGAGAGGTCAGAGCCAGAATCAGTATGAGAAGTCAGAGCCAGAATCAGTATGAGAGGTCAGAGCCGGAATCAGACTGAGAGGTCAGAGCCAAAATCAGTATGAGAGGTGAGAGCCAGAATCAGTCATAGAGGTCAGAGCCAGAATCAGTATGAGAGGTCAGAGCCGGAATCAGTATGAGAGGTCAGAGCCGGAATCAGACTGAGAGGTCAAAGGAAGAATCAGTATGAGAGGTCAGAGCCAGAATCAGACTGAGAGGTCAGAGGAAGAATCAGTCTAAGAGGTCAGAGCCAGAATCAGACTGAGAGTTCAGAGCCAGAATAAGTCTGAGAAGTCAGAGCCAGAAGTAGTATTAGACGTCAGAACCAGAATCAGTCTGGGAGGTCAGAGCCAGAATCAGTCTGAGAGGTCAGAGCCAGAATCAGAATGAGGTTTGAGCCAGAATCAGTATGAGAGATCAGTGCCAGATACAGTATGAGAGGTCAGAGCCGAAATCAGTATGAGAGGTCAGACCCAGAATCACTCTGAGAGGACAGAACCAGAAGCAGTAGGAAAGGTCAGAGCCGGAATCAGTATGAGAGGACAGAGCAAGAATCAGTATGAGAGATCAGTGCCAGAAACAGTATGAGAGGTCAGAGCCGGAATCAGTATGAGAGGTCAGACCCAGAATCAATCTGAGAGGTCAGACCCAGAATCAGTATGAGAGGTCAGAGCCAGAATCAGACTGAAAGGTCAGAGCCGGAATCAGTATGAAAGGTCAGAGCCAGAATCAGTATGAGAGGTCAGAGCTGGAATCAGACTGAGAGGTCGGTGCCAGAATCAGTCTGAGAGGTCAGACCCAGAATCAGTCTGAGAGGTCAGAGCCAGAATCAGTCTGAGAGGTCAGAGCCAGGTCGAGCGCATATGTATGCGAGCGCATATGTATGCGAGGGCATATGTATGCGACACCCCGCGCACATGTGCGCGCAAAGTTTTTTTGGGACACCCAGTATATATATGCGAGCACCCTGTATAATATATATATATAAATATATATATATATATATATATATATATATATACATACACATACATACCTACATACATGAGCACATATATATATGGGACACCCGCATGAGCGCATATGTATGCGATGTCAGAGCCAGAATCAGTATGAGAGGTCAGAGCAAGAATCAGTATGAAAGATCAGTGCCAGAATCAGTATGAGAGGTCGGAGCCAGAATCAGTCTGAGAGGTCATAGCCAGAATCAGTCTGAGAGGTCAGAGCCAGAATCAATCGGAGAGGTCAGAGCCAGAAGCAGTATGAGAGGTCAGAGCCGGAATCAGACTGTGAGGTCAGAGCCAGAATCAGACAGAAAGGTCCGAGCCGGAATCAGTATGAGAGGTCAGAGCCAGAATCAGTATGAGAGGTCAGAGCAAGAATCAGTCTGAGAGGTCAGAGCCAGAATCAGTATGAGAGGACAGAACCAGAAGCAGTAGGAAAGGTCAGAGCCGGAATCAGTATGAGAGGACAGAGCAAGAATCAGTATGAGAGATCAGTGCCAGAAACAGTATGAGAGGTCAGAGCCAGAATCAGTCTGAGAGGTCAGAGCCAGAATCAGTCTGAGAGGTCAGAGCCAGAATCAGTCTGAGAGGTCAGAGCCAGAATCAGTCTAAAGAGGTCAGAGCCAGAATCAGTCTGAGAGGTCAGAGCCAGAATCAGTCTGAGAGGTCAGAGCCAGAATCAGTCTGAGAGGTCAGAGCCAGAATCAGTCTGAGAGGTCAGAGCCAAAATCAGTATGAGAGGTGAGAGCCAGAATCAGTCATAGAGGTCAGAGCCAGAATCAGTATGAGAGGTCAGAGCCGGAATCAGTATGAGAGGTCAGAGCTGGAATCAGACTGAGAGGTCAGAGCCAGAATCAGTCTGAGTTGTCAGAGCCAGAATCAGTATGAGAGGTAAGAGCCAGAATCAGTATGAGAGGTAAGAGCCAGAATTAGACTGAGAGGTCAGAGCCAGAATTAGTATGCGAAGTCAGAGCCAGAATCAGTCTGAGAGGTAAGAGCCAGAATCAGACTGAGAGGTCAGAGCCAGAATTAGTTTGAGAAGTCAGAGCCAGAATCAGTCTGAGAGGTCAGAGCCAGAATCAGTCTTAGAGGTCAGAGCCAGAATCAGTCTGAGAGGTCAGAGCCAGAATCGGTATGAGAGGTCAGAGCCGGAAGCAGTATGAAAGGTCAGAACTGGAATCAGTATGAGAGGTCAGAGCCAGAATGAGTATGAGAGGTCAGAGCCGGAATCAGTATGAGAGGTCAGAGCCAGAATCAGTATGAGAGGACAAAACCAGAAGCAGTAGGAAAGGTCAGAGCCGGAATCACTATGAGAGGACAAAGCAAGACTCAGTATGAGAGGTCAGAGCCAGAATCAGTCTGAGAGGTCAGAGCCAGAATTAGTCTGAGAGGTCAGAGCCAGAATCAGTATGAAAGGTCAGAGCCGGAATCAGTATGAGAGGTCAGAGCCAGAATCAGTATGAGAGGTCAGAGCCAGAATCAGACTGAGAGGTCAGAGGCAGAATTAGAATAAGAAGTAAGAGCCAGAATACGTCTGAGAGGTCAGAGCAAGAATCAGTCTGAGAGATCAGATCCAGAATCAGTCTGAGAGGTCAGATCCAGAATCAGTCTGAGAGGTCAGATCCAGAATCAGTCTGAGAGGTCAGAGCCACAATCGGTATAAGAGGTCAGAGAAGGAAGCAGTATGAAAGGTCAGAGCCAGAATCAGTCTGAGAGGTCAGAGCCAGAATCAGTCTGAGAGGTCAGAGCAAGAATCAGTCTGAGAGATCAGATCCAGAATCAGTCTGAGAGGTCAGAGCCACAATCGGTATAAGAGGTCAGAGCCGGAAGCAGTATGAAAGGTCAGAGCCAGAATCAGTCCGAGAGGTCAGAGCCAGAATCAGTCTGAGAGGTCAGAGCCAGAATCAGACTGAGAGGTCAGACCCAGAATCAGTCAGAGAGGTGAGAGCCTGAATCAGTCTGAGAGGTCAGAGCCAGAATCAGTATGAGAGGTCAGAGCCAGAATCAGTATGAGAGGTCAGAGCCAGAATCAGTCTGAGTGGTCAGAGCCAGAATCAGTATGAGAGGTCAGAGCCAGAATCAGTCTGAGAGGTCAGAGCCAGAATCAGTCTGAGAGGTCAGAGCCAGAATCAGTCTGAGAGGTCAGAGCCAGAATCGGTATGAGAGGTCAGAGCCAGAATCAGTATGAGAAGTCAGAGCCAGAATCAGTATGAGAGGTCAGAGCCGGAATCAGACTGAGAGGTCAGAGCCAAAATCAGTCTGAGAGGTCAGAGCCAGAATCGGTATGAGAGGTCAGAGCCTGAAGCAATATGAGAGGTCAGAGCCGGAATCAGACTGAGAGGTCAAAGGAAGAATCAGTATGAGGTCAGAGCCAGAATCAGTATGAGAGGTCAGAGCCAGAATCAGACTGAGAGGTCAGAGGAAGAATCAGTCTGAGAGGTCAGAGCCGGAATCAGACTGAGAGTTCAGAGCCAGAATCAGTCTGAGAAGTCAGAGCCAGAAGTAGTATTAGACGTCAGAGCCAGAATCAGTCTGAGAGGTCAGAGCCAGAATCAGTCTGAGAGGTCAGAGCCAGAATCAGACTGAGATGTTAGAGCCAGAATCAGTATGAGAGATCAGTGCCAGAAACAGTATGAGAGGTCAGAGCCGGAATCAGTATGAGAGGTCAGACCCAGAATCACTCTGAGAGGACAGAACCAGAAGCAGTAGGAAAGGTCAGCGCCGGAATCAGTATGAGAGGACAGAGCAAGAATCAGTATGAGAGATCAGTGCCAGAAACAGTATGAGAGGTCAGAGCCGGAATCAGTATGAGAGGTCAGACCCAGAATCAATCTGAGAGGTCAGACCCAGAATCAGTATGAGAGGTCAGAGCCAGAATCAGACTGAAAGGTCAGAGCCGGAATCAGTATGAGAGGTCAGAGCCAGAATCAGTATGAGAGGTCAGAGCTGGAATCAGACTGAGAGGTCGGTGCCAGAATCAGTCTCAGAGGTCAGAGCCAGAATCAGTCTGAGAGGTCAGAGCCAGAATCGGTATGAGAGGTCAGAGCCAGAATCAGTATGAGAAGTCAGAGCCAGAATCAGTATGAGAGGTCAGAGCCGGAATCAGACTGAGAGGTCAGAGCCAGAATCAGTCTGAGAGGTCAGAGCCAGAATCGGTATGAGAGGTCAGAGCCTGAAGCAATATGAGAGGTCAGAGCGGAATCAGACTGAGAGGTCAAAGGAAGAATCAGTATGAGAGGTCAGAGCCAGAATCAGTATGAGAGGTCAGAGCTGGAATCAGACTGAGAGGTCGGTGCCAGAATCAGTCTGAGAGGTCAGACCCAGAATCAGTCTGAGAGGTCAGAGCCAGAATCAGTCTGAGAGGTCAGAGCCAGGTCGAGCGCATATGTATGCGAGCGCATATGTATGCGAGGGAATATGTATGCGACACCCGCGCACATGTGCGCGCAAATTTTTTTGGGACACCCAGTATATATATGTGAGCACCCTGTATAATATATATATAAATATATATATATATATATATATATACACATACATACCTACATACATGAGCATTTATATATATGGGACACCCGCATGAGCGCATATGTATGCGATGTCAGAGCCAGAATCAGTATGAGAGGTCAGAGCAAGAATCAGTATGAAAGATCAGTGCCAGAATCAGTATGAGAGGTCGGAGTTAGAATCAGTCTGAGAGGTCAGAGCCAGAATCAGTCTGAGAGGTCAGAGCCAGAATCAATCGGAGAGGTCAGAGCCAGAAGCAGTATGAGAGGTCAGAGCCGGAATCAGACTGTGAGGTCAGAGCCAGAATCAGACTGAAAGGTCCGAGCCGGAATCAGTATGAGAGGTCAGAGCCAGAATCAGTATGAGAGGTCAGAGCAAGAATCAGTCTGAGAGGTCAGAGCCAGAATCAGTATGAGAGGACAGAACCAGAAGCAGTAGGAAAGGTCAGAGCCGGAATCAGTATGAGAGGACAGAGCAAGAATCAGTATGAGAGATCAGTGCCAGAAACAGTATGAGAGGTCAGAGCCAGAATCAGTCTGAGAGGTCAGAGCCAGAATCAGTCTGAGAGGTCAGAGCCAGAATCAGTCTGAAAGGTCAGAGCCAGAATCAGTCTAAAGAGGTCAGAGCCAGAATCAGTCTGAGAGGTCAGAGCCAGAATCAGTCTGAGAGGTCAGAGCCAGAATCAGTCTGAGAGGTCAGAGCCAGAATCAGTCTGAGAGGTCAGAGCCAAAATCAGTATGAGAGGTGAGAGCCAGAATCAGTCATAGAGGTCAGAGCCAGAATCAGTATGAGAGGTCAGAGCCGGAATCAGACTGAGAGGTCAGAGCCAGAATCAGTCTGAGTGGTCAGAGCCAGAATCAGTATGAGAGGTAAGAGCCAGAATCAGTATGAGAGGTAAGAGCCAGAATTAGACTGAGAGGTCAGAGCCAGAATTAGTATGCGAAGTCAGAGCCAGAATCAGTCTGAGAGGTAAGAGCCAGAATCAGACTGAGAGGTCAGAGCCAGAATTAGTTTGAGAAGTCAGAGCCAGAATCAGTCTGAGAGGTCAGAGCCAGAATCAGTCTGAGAGGTCAGAGCCAGAATCGGTATGAGAGGTCAGAGCCGGAAGCAGTATGAAAGGTCAGAACTGGAATCAGTATGAGAGGTCAGAGCCAGAATCAGTATGAGAGGTCAGAGCCGGAATCAGTATGAGAGGTCAGAGCCAGAATCAGTATGAGAGGACAAAACCAGAAGCAGTAGGAAAGGTCAGAGCCAGAATCAGTCTGAGAGGTCAGAGCCAGAATTAGTCTGAGAGGTCAGAGCCATTATCAGTATGAAAGGTCAGAGCCAGAATCAGTATGAGAGGTCAGAGCCAGAATCAGTATGAGAGGTCAGAGCCAGAATCAGACTGAGAGGTCAGAGGCAGAATTAGTATGAGAAGTAAGAGCCAGAATACGTCTGAGAGGTCAGAGCAAGAATCAGTCTGAGAGATCAGATCCAGAATCAGTCTGAGAGGTCAGATCCAGAATCAGTCTGAGAGGTCAGAGCCACAATCGGTATAAGAGGTCAGAGCCGGAAGCAGTATGAAAGGTCAGAGCCAGAATCAGTCTGAGAGGTCAGAGCCAGAATCGGTATGAGAGGTCAGAGCCGGAAACAGTATGAGAGGTCAGAGCCAGAATCAGTATGAGAGGTCAGAGCCAGAATAAGACTGAGAGGTCAGAGGAAGAATCAGTCTGAGATGTCAGAGCCGGAATCAGACTGAGAGGTCAGAGCCGGAATCAGTCTGAGAGGTCAGAGCCAGAAGCAGTCTGAGAGGTCAGAGCCAGAACTAGTATGAGAGGTCAGAGCCAGAATCAATCTGAGAGGTCAGAGCCAGAAGCAGTATGAGAGGTCAGAGCCGAAATCAGACTGTGAGGTCAGAGCCAGAATCAGACTGAAAGGTCAGAGCCGGAATCAGTATGAGAGGTCAGAGCCAGAATCAGTATGAGAGGTCAGAGCAAGAATCAGTCTGAGAGGTCAGAGCCAGAATCAGTATGAGAGGACAGAACAAGAAGCAGTAGTAAAGGTCAGAGCCGGAATCAGTATGAGAGGACAGAGCAAGAATCAGTATGAGAGATCAGTGCCAGAAACAGTATGAGAGGTCAGAGACAGAATCAGTCTGAGAGGTCAGAGCCAGAATCAGTCTAAAGAGGTCAGAGCCAGAATTAGTCTGAGAGGTCAGAGCCAGAATCAGTCTGAGAGGTCAGAGCCAGAATCAGTCTGAGAGGTCAGAGCCAGAATCAGTCTGAGAGGTCAGAGCCAAAATCAGTATGAGAGGTGAGAGCCAGAATCAGTCATAGAGGTCAGAGCCAGAATCAGTATGAGAGGTCAGAGCCGGAATCAGACAGAGAGGTCAGAGCCAGAATCAGTCTGAGTGGTCAGAGCCAGAATCAGTATGAGAGGTAAGAGCCAGAATCAGTATGAGAGGTAAGAGCCAGAATTAGACTGAGAGGTCAGAGCCAGAATTAGTATGCGAAGTCAGAGCCAGAATCAGTCTGAGAGGTCAGAGCCAGAATTAGTATGAGAAGTCAGAGCCAGAATCAGTCTGAGAGGTCAGAGCCAGAATCAGTCTGAGAGGTCAGAGCCAGAATCAGTCTGAGAGGTCAGAGCCAGAATCGGTATGAGAGGTCAGAGCCGGATGCAGTATGAAAGGTCAGAACTGGAATCAGTATGAGAGGTCAGAGCCAGAATCAGTATGAGAGGTCAGAGCCGGAATCAGTATGAGAGGACAAAACCAGAAGCAGTAGGAAAGGTCAGAGCCGGAATCAGTATGAGAGGACAAAGCAATAATCAGTATGAGAGGTCAGAGCCAGAATCAGTCTGAGAGGTCAGAGCCAGAATTAGTCTGAGAGGTCAGAGCCAGAATCAGTATGAAAGGTCAGAGCCAGAATCAGTATGAGAGGTCAGAGCCAGAATCAGACTGAGAGGTCAGAGCCAGAATTAGTATGAGAAGTCAGAGCCAGAATCAGTCTGAGAGGTCAGAGCCAGAATCAGTCTGAGAGGTCAGAGCCAGAATCAGTCTGAGAGGTCAGAGCCAGAATCGGTATGAGAGGTCAGAGCCGGATGCAGTATGAAAGGTCAGAACTGGAATCAGTATGAGAGGTCAGAGCCAGAATCAGTATGAGAGGTCAGAGCCGGAATCAGTATGAGAGATCAGAGCCAGAATCAGTATGAGAGGACAAAACCAGAAGCAGTAGGAAAGGTCAGAGCCGGAATCAGTATGAGAGGACAAAGCAATAATCAGTATGAGAGGTCAGAGCCAGAATCAGTCTGAGAGGTCAGATCCAGAATCAGTCTGAGAGGTGAGAGCCACAATGGGTATAAGAGGTCAGAGCCGGAAGCAGTATGAAAGGTCAGAGCCAGAATCAGTCTGAGAGGTCAGAGCCAGAATCAGTCTGAGAGGTCAGAGCCAGAATCAGTTTGAGAGGTCAGAGCCAGAATCAGTCTGAGAGGTCAGAGCCAGAATCAGTCTGTGAGGTCAGAGCCAGAATCAATATGAGAGGTCAGAGCCAGAATCAGTATGAGAGGTCAGAGCCAGAATCAGTCTGAGTGGTCAGAGCCAGAATCAGTATGAGAGGTCAGAGCCAGAATTAGTATGAGAGGTCAGAGCCAGAATCAGTCTGAGAGGTCAGAGCCAGAATCAGTCTGAGAGATCAGAGCCAGAATCAGTCTGAGAGGTCAGAGCCAGAATCGGTATGAGAGGTCAGAGCCAGAATCAGTATGAGAAGTCAGAGCCAGAATCAGTATGAGAGGTCAGAGCCGGAATCAGACTGAGAGGTCAGAGCCAAAATCAGTCTGAGAGGTCAGAGCCAGAATCGGTATGAGAGGTCAGAGCCAGAAGCAATATGAGAGGTCAGAGCCGGAATCAGACTGAGAGGTCAAAGGAAGAATCAGTATGAGAGGTCAGAGCCAGAATCAGTATGAGAGGTCAGAGCCAGAATCAGACTGAGAGGTCAGAGGAAGAATCAGTCTAAGAGGTCAGAGCCAGAATCAGACTGAGAGTTCAGAGCCAGAATCAGTCTGAGAAGTCAGAGCCAGAAGTAGTATTAGACGTCAGAGCCAGAATCAGTCTGAGAGGTCAGAGCCAGAATCAGTCTGAGAGGTCAGAGCCAGAATCAGACTGAGAGGTTTGAGCCAGAATCAGTATGAGAGATCAGTGCCAGAAACAGTATGAGAGGTCAGAGCCGAAATCAGTATGAGAGGTCAGACCCAGAATCACTCTGAGAGGACAGAACCGGAATCAGTATGAGAGGTCAGAGCCGGAATCAGTATGAGAGGTCAGACCCAGAATCAATCTGAGAGGTCAGACCCAGAATCAGTATGAGAGGTCAGAGCCAGAATCAGACTGAAAGGTCAGAGCCGGAATCAGTATGAGAGGTCAGAGCCAGAATCAGTATGAGAGGTCAGAGCTGGAATCAGACTGAGAGGTCGGTGCCAGAATCAGTCTGAGAGGTCAGACCCAGAATCAGTCTGAGAGGTCAGAGCCAGAATCAGTCTGAGAGGTCAGAGCCAGGTCGAGCGCATATGTATGCGAGCGCATATGTATGCAAGGGCATATGTATGCGACACCCGCGCACATGTGCGCGCAAATTTTTTTGGGACACCCAGTATATATATGCGAGCACCCTGTATAATATATATATAAATATATATATATATATATATATATATATATATATATATATACACATACATACCTACATACATGAGCACATATATATATGGGACACCCGCATGAGCGCATATGTATGCGATGTCAGAGCCAGAATCAGTATGAGAGGTCAGAGCAAGAATCAGTATGAAAGATCAGTGCCAGAATCAGTATGAGAGGTCGGAGCCAGAATCAGTCTGAGAGGTCAGAGCCAGAATCAGTCTGAGAGGTCAGAGCCAGAATCAGTCTGAGAGGTCAGAGCCAGAATCAGTCTGAGAGGTCAGAGCCAAAATCAGTATGAGAGGTGAGAGCCAGAATCAGTCATAGAGGTCAGAGCCAGAATCAGTATGAGAGGTCAGAGCCGGAATCAGTATGAGAGGTCAGAGCCGGAATCAGACTGAGAGGTCAGAGCCAGAATCAGTCTGAGTGGTCAGAGCCAGAATCAGTATGAGAGGTAAGAGCCAGAATCAGTATGAGAGGTAAGAGCCAGAATTAGACTGAGAGGTCAGAGCCAGAATTAGTATGCGAAGTCAGAGCCAGAATCAGTCTGAGAGGTAAGAGCCAGAATCAGACTGAGAGGTCAGAGCCAGAATTACTTTGAGAAGTCAGAGCCAGAATCAGTCTGAGAGGTCAGAGCCAGAATCAGTCTGAGAGGTCAGAGCCAGAATCAGTCTGAGAGGTCAGAGCCAGAATCGGTATGAGAGGTCAGAGCCGGAAGCAGTATGAAAGGTCAGAACTGGAATCAGTATGAGAGGTCAGAGCCAGAATCAGTATGAGAGGTCAGAGCCGGAATCAGTATGAGAGGTGAGAGCCAGAATCAGTATGAGAGGACAAAACCAGAAGCAGTAGGAAAGGTCAGAGCCAGAATCAGTCTGAGAGGTCAGAGCCAGAATCAGTATGAGAGGTCAGAGCCAGAATCAGTATGAGAGGTCAGAGCCAGAATCAGTCTGAGAGGTCAGAGCCAGAATCAGACTGAGAGGTCAGAGCCAGAATCAGTCTGAGAGGTCAGAGCCGTAATCAGTATGAGAGGTCAGAGCCAGAATAAGTATGAGAGGACAGAACCAGAAGCAGTAGGAAAGGTCAGAGCCGGAATCAGTATGAGAGGACAGAGAAACAATCAGTATGAGAGATCAGTGCCAGAAACAGTATGAGAGGTCAGAGCCGGAATCAGTATGAGAGGTCAGAGCCAGAATCAGTATGAGAGGACAGAACCAGAAGCAGTAGGAAAGGTCAGAGCCGGAATCAGTCTGAGAAGTCAGAGCCAGAAGTAGTATTAGACGTCAGAGCCAGAATCAGTCTGAGAGGTCAGAGCCAGAAACAGTCTGAGAGGTCAGAGCCAGAATCAGTCTGAGAGGTCAGAGCCAGAATCAGACTGAGAGGTCAGAGCCAGAATCAGTCTGAGAGGTCAGAGCCAGAATCAGTATGAGAGGTCAGAGCCAGAATCAGTATGAGAGGTCAGAGCCAGAATCAGTCTGAGAGGTCAGAGCCAGAATCAGACTGAGAGGTCAGAGCCAGAATCAGTCTGAGAGGTCAGAGCCGGAATCAGTATGAGAGGTCAGAGCCAGAATAAGTATGAGAGGACAGAACCAGAAGCAGTAGGAAAGGTCAGAGCCGGAATCAGTATGAGAGGACAGAGAAACAATCAGTATGAGAGATCAGTGCCAGAAACAGTATGAGAGGTCAGAGCCGGAATCAGTATGAGAGGTCAGAGCCAGAATCAGTCTGAGAGGTCAGACACAGAATCAGTATGAGAGGTCAGAGCCAGAATCAGTATGAGAAGTCAGAGCCGGAATCAGTATGAGAGGTCAGAGCTGGAATCAGACTGAGAGGTCAGAGCCAGAATCAGTATGAGAGGTAAGAGCCAGAATCAGTATGAGAGGTAAGAGTCAGAATCAGACTGAGAGGTCAGAGCCAGAATCAGTCTGAGAGGTCAGAGCCAGAATCAGTCTGAGAGGTCAGAGCCAGAATCAGTCTGAGAGGTCAGAGCCAGGTCGAGCGCATATGTATGCGAGTGCATATGTATGCGAGCGCATATGTATGCGAGCGCATATGTATGCGACACCCGCTCACATGTGCGCGCGAATTTTTTTGGGACACCCAGTATATATATGCGAGCACCCTGTATAATATATATATATATATATATATATATACACACACATACATACCTACATACATGAGCACATATATATATGGGACACCCGCATGAGCGCATATGTATGCGATGTCAGAGCCAGAATCAGTATGAGAGGTCAGAGCAAGAATCAGTATGAAAGATCAGTGCCAGAATCAGTATGAGAGGTCGGAGCCAGAATCAGTCTGAGAGGTCAGAGCCAGAATCAGTCTGAGAGGTCGGAGCCAGAATCAGTATGAGAGGTAGGAGCCGGAATCAGTCTGAGAGGTCAGAGCCGGAATCAGTATGAGAAGTCAGAGCCCGGAATTAGACTGAGAGGTCAGAGCCGGAATCAGACTGAGAGGTCAGAGCCGGAATCAGACTGAAAGGTCAGAGCCGGAATCAGTATGAGAGGTCAGAGCCAGAATCAGTATGAGAGGTCAGAGCCAGAATCAGTCTGAGACGTCAGAGCCAGAATCAGTATGAGAGGACAGAACCAGAAGCAGTAGGAAAGGTCAGAGCCAGAATCAGTCTGAGAAGTCAGAGCCAGAAGTAGTATTAGACGTCAGAGCCAGAATCAGTCTGAGAGGTCAGAGCCAGAATCAGTATGAGAGGTCAGAGCCAGAATCAGTCTGAGACGTCAGAGCCAGAATCAGTATGAGAGGACAGAACCAGAAGCAGTAGGAAAGGTCAGAGCCGGAATCAGTCTGAGAAGTCAGAGCCAGAAGTAGTATTAGACGTCAGAGCCAGAATCAGTCTGAGAGGTCAGAGCCAGAATCAGTCTGAGAGGTCAGAGCCAGAATCAGTCTGAGAGGTCAGAGCCAGAATCAGACTGAGAGGTCAGAGCCAGAATCAGTATGAGAGGTCAGAGCCAGAATCAGTATGAGAGGTCAGAGCCAGAATCAGTCTGAGAGGTCAGAGCCAGAATCAGACTGAGAGGTCAGAGCCAGAATCAGTCTGAGAGGTCAGAGCCGGAATCAGTATGAGAGGTCAGAGCCAGAATAAGTATGAGAGGACAGAACCAGAAGCAGTAGGAAAGGTCAGAGCCGGAATCAGTATGAGAGGACAGAGAAACAATCAGTATGAGAGATCAGTGCCAGATACAGTATGAGAGGTCAGAGCCGGAATCAGTATGAGAGGTCAGAGCCAGAATCAGTATGAGAGGACAGAACCAGAAGCAGTAGGAAAGGTCAGAGCCGGAATCAGTCTGAGAAGTCAGAGCCAGAAGTAGTATTAGACGTCAGAGCCAGAATCAGTCTGAGAGGTCAGAGCCAGAATCAGTCTGAGAGGTCAGAGCCAGAATCAGTCTGAGAGGTCAGAGCCAGAATCAGACTGGGAGGTCAGAGCCAGAATCAGTCTGAGAGGTCAGAGCCAGAATCAGTATGAGAGGTCAGAGCCAGAATCAGTCTGAGAGGTCAGAGCCAGAATCAGACTGAGAGGTCAGAGCCAGAATCAGTCTGAGAGGTCAAAGCCGGAATCAGTATGAGAGGTCAGAGCCAGAATAAGTATGAGAGGACAGAACCAGAAGCAGTAGGAAAGGTCAGAGCCGGAATCAGTATGAGAGGACAGAGAAACAATCAGTATGAGAGATCAGTGCCAGAAACAGTATGAGAGGTCAGAGCCGGAATCAGTATGAGAGGTCAGAGCCAGAATCAGTCTGAGAGGTCAGAGCCAGAATCAGTATGAGAGGTCAGAGCCAGAATCAGTATGAGAAGTCAGAGCCGGAATCAGTATGAGAGGTCAGAGCTGGAATCAGACTGAGAGGTCAGAGCCAGAATCAGTATGAGAGGTAAGAGCCAGAATCAGTATGAGAGGTAAGAGTCAGAATCAAACTGAGAGGTCAGAGCCAGAATCAGTCTGAGAGGTCAGAGCCAGAATCAGTCTGAGAGGTCAGAGCCAGAATCAGTCTGAGAGGTCAGAGCCAGGTCGAGCGCATATGTATGCGAGCGCATATGTATGCGACACCCGCGCACATGTGCGCGCAAATTTTTTTGGGACACCCAGTATATATATGCGAGCACCCTGTATAATATATATATATATATATATATATATATATATATATATATATATATACTAGCTGGTACCCGCGACTTCGTCTGCGGTGATTGTAGAAGTGGGTATATACAGGCGCAGGTAAGGTTTTCGTACTGTGTATAAGGTATGGGATATGAAATGTAACTGTGTATCTTGTTTTTGCTGTAATTCTGAGAGCACATGAGACTTTTGTGTTAAATGTAATTTGTATTTCAGCTGCTATACGGTGTTGGTATAAACTGTACATAGTGTCTTTGGGACAGAGGTATTTCAGGTTAATATACTTCGATATACAACATTGGATGGTTTGTTATTTTCAGCCAGTACATGTCAGTTTTGGGCACAGGATACTCTCGAGCAGCCACATAAAGTCTGGCCCTGTGCATGACAGTTTAGTAACTCCATGCGCCTCTTAGTAATAGCAATTAACCCCATCATGTCCCTCACATTAACCCTTGTGTAAGAGTTACTGATATGTGAGAGACTTGGAGGTAATAGTTAAGTATCTTCATTATTGAGGTTTATTAGTATCCCTTATATGGGACCCACAGGGGTTAATATGAGGAACATGATGGGGTTTATTCCTATTAATATGAGGCACACAGGGGTTAATATGAGGGACATGATGGGGTTTATTCATAATAATGTGAGGCACACAGGGGTTAATATGAGGGACATGATGGGGTTTATTCCTATTAATATGAGGCACACAGGGGTTAATATGAGGGACATGATGGGGTTTATTCCTAATAATGTGAGGCACACAGGGGTTAATATGAGGGACATGATGGGGTTTATTCCTATTAATGTGAGGCACACAGGGGTTAATATGAGGGACATGATGGGGGTTATTCCTATTAATGTGAGGCACATGGAGTTACTAAGACTAAACTAATAACCCCAAATGCCGGACATTAATGAGAACAGTAATCCTATGTACCTGTGTGTTTTTCAGTGTCACTTTGCTAGCAGCTTCCTCTTCTCCTCCGGGAATGTTAGGAGGATGCAGACCACTATAGCAGGCACAGACCTGAGCGATTAAGCTCCACCCCCTGGGTTTCCTGCACCCCTCTCAAAGGGGAGTGTCCTTATGCTTGAGTTCTAGCAGCCCACTGAAGAGACTCGGACTTCATTTAACTCTTGCAGGTCCTGGGCTGCTGGTGTGCCAGTGAAATATGGCAGGAGTGCCACTCTTGGCATGCTGACCTCTGCTGTAGAGGGTAATATGAATTTTGTGGCTTGCTATGGTCCAAAGTGTGTGAGATTGCAGAAATAGTGATGTGAGTTTGGGTTTTGTGGGGGTCCTGGGAAAAACGTATGTGCGCTATTGTGACAAAAAATAGCCTATTGCGCAATTGAGTGTAGTGACTATGTTTGTGGAAAATTTCAGCCAAATCGTATGGTCGAAAGTGTGTGAGATTGCAGAAATAGTGATGTGAGTTTGGGTTTTGTGGGGGTCCTGGGAAAAACATATGTGCGCTATTGTGACGAAAAGTAGCCTATTGCGCAATCGAGTGTAGTGACTATGTTTGTGGAAAATTTCAGCCAAATCGGTGGAGCGGGTTTTGCGTGATTGAGGAACAAACATCTAAACATCCAAACATCCAAACACACAAACCCACAAACATCCAAACTCACAAACTTTCACCTTTATAATATTAATAGGATAATGTACTGGGAAGCAGGGAAAAAATTCTGAATGGGGTGGATTTGACAAAAAAATGCATTTCTGCGACTTTCTTAGGGGCTTTGGTTTTACGGCGTTCACTGTGCAACCAAAATGACATGTCCCCTGTATTCTGTGTTTCGTTACGATGCTGGGGATACCAAATTCATATGGTTTTATTTACATTTTGACCCCTTAAAAAAATCCAAAACTGTTAAAACTTTTTTTTTTTGAAAAGTCGTCATATTCCGACAGCCGTAACTTTTTTATATGTCCGTGTACGGGGATGTATAGGGCGTCTTTTTTTGCGGGGTCGGGTGTACTTTTTAGTTCTACCATTTTCGGGAAATGTTATTGCTTTGATCACTTTTTATTCAAATTTATATCAGAGTCAAAAGAGTGAAAAAACGGCGGTTTGGCACTTTTGACCATTTTTCCCGCTACGGCGTTTACCGAACAGGAAAAATATTTGTATAGCTTTGTAGAGCGGGCGATTTCGGACGCGGGAATACCTAACATGTATGTGTTTCACAGTTTTTAACTACTTTTATATGTGTTCTAGGGAAAGGGGGGTGATTTGAATTTCTAATCCTTTTTATTTGTTTTTATATGTTTTTTACTTTTTTTAAAACTTTTTTTTTTTTGCATTTATTAGACTTCCTAGGGGTATTGACATGGGTGGGCGGTGTCGCGGATTGTCAGAGCGGTGGGGGTCAGCAAACATGGCTGCTCCGGAGCGTTAAAGAGAACCTCCTGGAGTATCGTTAAGGGGAGGGGCAAAGTGGTAAAGTATATGTATATGTGATTGTGTGGGGTTAGGGGTGAGGCTGCAGAGGGCAATATGAATTTTGTGGCTTGCTATGGTCCAAAGTGTGTGAGATTGCAGAGATGGTGGTGTGAGTTTGGGTTTTGTGGGGGTCCTGGCACAAACATATGTGCGTTATTGTGACGAAAAGTAGCCTATTGCGCAATCGGGTGTATTAACTATGTTTGTGGAAACTTTCAGCCAAATCGGTCGAGCGGGTTTTGCGTGATTGAGGAACAAACATCCAAACACACAAACCCACAAACATCCAAACTCACAAACTTTCACATTTATAATATTAATAGGATATATATACACATACATACCTACATACATGAGCACATATATATATGGGACACCCGCATGAGCGCATATGTATGCGATGTCAGAGCCAGAATCAGTATGAGAGGTCAGAGCAAGAATCAGTATGAAAGATCAGTGCCAGAATCAGTATGAGAGGTCGGAGCCAGAATCAGTCTGAGAGGTCAGAGCCAGAATCAGTCTGAGAGGTCAGAGCCAGAATCGGTATGAGAGGTCAGAGCCAGAAGCAGTATGAGAGGTCAGAGCCGGAATCAGTATGAGAAGTCAGAGCCAGAATCAGTATGAGAGGACAGAACCAGAAGCAGTAGGAAAGGTCAGAGCCGGAATCAGTATGAGAAGACAGAGCAAGAATCAGTATGAGAGATCAGTGCCAGAAACAGTATGAGAGGTCAGAGCCGGAATCAGTATGAGAGGTCAGAGCCAGAATCAGTCTGAGAGGTCAGACCCAAAATCAGTATGAGAGGTCAAAGCCAGAGTCAGTATGAGAAGTCAGAGCCAAAATCAGTATGAGGGGTCAGAGCCGAAATCAGACTGAGTGGTCAGAGCCAGAATCAGTATGAGAGGTAAGAGCCAGAATCAGTATGAGAGGTCAGAGCAAGAATCAGACTGAGAGGTCAGAGCCAGATTCGGTCTGAGAAGTCAGAGCCAGAAGTAGTATTAGACGTCAGAGCCAGAATCAGTCTGAGAGGTCAGAGCCAGAATCAGTCTGAGAGGTCAGAGCCAGAATCAGTATGAGAGGTCAGAGCAAGAATCAGACTGAGAGGTCAGAGCCAGATTCGGTCTGAGAAGTCAGAGCCAGAAGTAGTATTAGACGTCAGAGCCAGAATCAGTCTGAGAGGTCAGAGCCAGAATCAGTATGAGAGGTCAGAGCCAGAATCAGACTGAGAGGTCAGAGCCAGAATCAGTCTGAGAGGTCAGAGCCAGAATCAGTCTGAAAAGGTCTGAGCCAGAATTAGTCTGAGAGGTCAGAGCCAGAATCAGTATGAAAGGTCAGAGCCAGAATCAGTATGAGAGGTCAGAGCCAGAATCAGTATGAGAGGTCAGAGCCAGAATCAGACTGAGAGGTCAGAGGCAGAATTAGTATGAGAAGTAAGAGCCAGAATACGTCTGAGAGGTCAGAGCAAGAATCAGTCTGAGAGATCAGATCCAGAATCAGTCTGAGAGGTCAGATCCAGAATCAGTCTGAGAGGTCAGAGCCACAATCGGTATAAGAGGTCAGAGCCGGAAGCAGTATGAAAGTTCAGAGCCAGAATCAGTCTGAGAGGTCAGAACCAGAATCAGTCTGAGAGGTCAGAGCCAGAATCAGTCTGAGAGGTCAGAGCCAGAATCAGACTGAGAGGTCAGAGCCAGAATCAGTCTGAGAGGTGAGAGCCAGAATCAGTCTGAGAGGTCAGAGCCAGAATCAGTCTGAGAGGTCAGAGTCAGAATCAGTCTGAGAGGTCAGAGCCAGAATCAGTCTGAGAGGATAGACCCAGAATCAGTATGAGAGGTCAGAGCCAGAATAAGTCTGAGAGGTCAGAGCCGGAATCAGACTGAGAGGTCAGAAACAGAATCAGTCTGAGTGGTCAGAGCCAGAATCAGTATGAGAGGAAAGAGCCAGAATCAGTCTGAGAAGTCAGAGCCAGAATCGGTATGAGAGGTCAGAGCCAGAATCAGTATGAGAGGTCAGAGCCGGAAGCAGTATGAAAGGTCAGAGCCAGAATCAGTCTGAGAGGTCAGAGCCAGAATCAGTCTGAGAGGTCAGAGCCAGAATCAGTCTGAGAGGTCAAAGCCAGAATCAGTCTGAGAGGTCAGAGCCAGAATCAGTCTGAGAGGTCAGACCCAGAATCAGTATGAGAGGTCAGAGCCACAATCAGTCTGAGAGGTGAGAGCCAGAATCAGTCTGAGAGGTCATAGCCAGAATCAGTCTGAGAGGTCATAGGCAGAATCAGTCTGAGAGGTCAGAGCCAGAATCAGTCTGAGAGGTCAGAGCCAGAATCAGTCTGAGAGGTCAGAGCCAGAATAAGTCTGAGAGGTCAGAGCCAGAATCAGACTGAGAGGTCAGAGCCAGAATCAGTCTGAGAGGTCAGAGCCAGAATCAGACTGAGAGGTCAGAGCCAGAATCAGTCTGAGAGGTCAGAGCCAGAATCAGTTTGAGAGGTCAGAGCCAGAATCAGTCTGAGAGGTCAGAGCCGGAATCAGACTGAGAGGTCAGAGCCAGAATCAGTCTGAGAGGTCAGAGCCAGAATCAGTTTGAGAGGTCAGAGCCAGAATCAGTCTGAGAGGTCAGAGCCGGAATCAGACTGAGAGGTCAGAGCCAGAATTAGTATGAGAAGTAAGAGCCAGAATACGTCTGAGAGGTCAGAGCCAGAATCCGTCTGAGAGGTCAGATCCAGAATCAGTCTGAGAGGTCAGATCCAGAATCAGTCTGAGAGGTCAGATCCAGAATCAGTCTGAGAGGTCAGAGCCAGAATCGGTATGAGAGGTCAGAGACGGAAGCAGTATGAAAGGTGAGAGCCAGAATCAGTCTGAGAGGTCAGAGCCAGAATCAGTCTGAGAGGTCAGAGCCAGAATCAGTCTGAGAGATCAGAGCCAGAATCAGTCTGAAAGGTCAGACCCAGAATCAGTATGAGAGGTCAGAGCCAGAATCAGTCTGAGAGGTGAGAGCCAGAATCAGTCTGAGAGGTCAGAGCCTGAATCAGTCTGAGAGGTCATAGCCAGAATCAGTCTGAGAGGTCAGAGCCAGCATCAGTCTGAGAGGTCAGAGCCAGAATCAGTCTGAGAGGTCAGAGCCAGAATCAGTCTGAGAGATCAGAGCCAGCATCAGTCTGAGAGGTCAGAGCCAGAATTAGTATGAGAGGTCAGAGCCAGAATCAGTCTGAGAGGTCAGAGCCAGAATCAGTCTGAAAGGTCAGAGCTAGAATCGATATGAGAGGTCAGAGCCAGAATCAGTATGAGAAGTCAGAGCCAGAATCAGTATGAGAGGTCAGAGTCGGAATCAGACTGAGAGATCAGAGCCAGAATCAGTCTGAGTGGTCAGAGCCAGAATCAGTCTGAGCGGTCAGAGCCAGAATCAGACTGAGAGGTCAGAGCCAGAATTAGTATGAGAGATCAGAGCGAGAATCAGTCTGAGAGGTCAGAGCCAGAATCAGTCTGAGAGGTCAGAGCCAGAATCGGTATGAGAGGTCAGAGCCGGAAACAGTATGAGAGGTCAGAGCCAGAATCAGTATGAGAGGTCAGAGCCAGAATAAGACTGAGAGGTCAGAGGAAGAATCAGTCTGAGAGGTCAGAGCCGGAATCAGACTGAGAGGTCAGAGCCGGAATCAGTCTGAGAGGTCAGAGCCAGATGCAGTCTGAGAGGTCAGAGCCAGAACTAGTATGAGAGGTCAGAGCCAGAAGCAGTATGAGAGGTCAGAGCCGAAATCAGACTGTGAGGTCAGAGCCAGAATCAAACTGAAAGGTCAGAGCCGGAATCAGTATGAGAGGTCAGAGCCAGAATCAGTATGAGAGGTCAGAGCAAGAATCAGTCTGAGAGGTCAGAGCCAGAATCGGTATGAGAGGTCAGAGCCGGATGCAGTATGAAAGGTCAGAACTAGAATCAGTATGAGAGGTCAGAGCCAGAATCAGTATGAGAGGTCAGAGCCGGAATCAGTATGAGAGATCAGAGCCAGAATCAGTATGAGAGGACAAAACCAGAAGCAGTAGGAAAGGTCAGAGCCGGAATCAGTATGAGAGGACAAAGCAAGAATCAGTATGAGAGGTCAGAGCCAGAATCAGTCTGAGAGGTCAGAGCCAGAATTAGTCTGAGAGGTCAGAGCCAGAATCAGTATGAAAGGTCAGAGCCAGAATCAGTATGAGAGGTCAGAGCCAGAATCAGACTGAGAGGTCAGAGGCAGAATTAGTATGAGAAGTAAGAGCCAGAATACGTCTGAGAGGTCAGAGCAAGAATCAGTCTGAGAGATCAGATCCAGAATCAGTCTGAGAGGTCAGATCCAGAATCAGTCTGAGAGGTCAGAGCCACAATCGGTATAAGAGGTCAGAGCCGGAAGCAGTATGAAAGGTCAGAGCCAGAATCAGTCTGAGAGGTCAGAGCCAGAATCAGTCTGAGAGGTCAGAGCCAGAATCAGTCTGAGAGGTCAGAGCCAGAATCAGTCTGAGAGGTGAGAGCCAGAATCAATCTGAGAGGTCAGAGCCAGAAGCAGTATGAGAGGTCAGAGCCGAAATCAGACTGTGAGGTCAGAGCCAGAATCAGACTGAAAGGTCAGAGCCGGAATCAGTATGAGAGGTCAGAGCCAGAATCAGTATGAGAGGTCAGAGCAAGAATCAGTCATAGAGGTCAGAGTCAGAATCAGTATGAGAGGACAGAACAAGAAGCAGTAGTAAAGGTCAGAGCCCGAATCAGTATGAGAGGACAGAGCAAGAATCAGTATGAGAGATCAGTGCCAGAAACAGTATGAGAGGTCAGAGCCAGAATCAGTCTGAGAGGTCAGAGCCAGAATCAGTCTGAGAGGTCAGACCTAGAATCAGTATGAGAGGTCAGAGCCAGAATCAGTATGAGAGATCAGTGCCAGAAACAGTATGAGAGGTCAGAGCCAGAATCAGTCTGAGAGGTCGGAGCCAGAATCAGTATGAGAGGTCGGAGCCGGAATCAGTCTGAGAGGTCAGAGCCGGAATCAGTATGAGAAGTCAGAGCCCGGAATTAGACTGAGAGGTCAGAGCCGGAATCAGACTGAAAGGTCAGAGCCGGAATCAGTATGAGAGGTCAGAGCCAGAATCAGTATGAGAGGTCAGAGCTGGAATCAGACTGAGAGGTCAGAGCCAGAATCAGTCTGAGAGGTAAGACCCAGAATCAGTCTGAGAGGTCAGAGCCAGAATCAGTATGAGAGGTCAGAGCCAGAATCAGTCTGAGAGGTGAGAGCCAGAATCAGTCTGTGAGGTCAGAGCCAGAATCAATATGAGAGGTCAGAGCCAGAATCAGTATGAGAGGTCAGAGCGAGAATCAGTCTGAGTGGTCAGAGCCAGAATCAGTATGAGAGGTCAGAGCCAGAATTAGTATGAGAGGTCAGAGCCAGAAACAGTCTGAGAGGTCAGAGCCAGAATCAGTCTGAGAGGACAGAGCCAGAATCAGTCTGAGAGGTCAGAGCCAGAATCGGTATGAGAGGTCAGAGCCAGAATCAGTATGAGAAGTCAGAGCCAGAATCAGTATGAGAGGTCAGAGCCGGAATCAGACTGAGAGGTCAGAGCCAAAATCAGTCTGAGAGGTCAGAGCCAGAATCGGTATGAGAGGTCAGAGCCAGAAGCAATATGAGAGGTCAGAGCCAGAATCAGACTGAGAGGTCAGAGGAAGAATCAGTCTAAGAGGTCAGAGCCAGAATCAGTCTGAGAGGTCAGAGCCAGAATCAGTCTGAGAGGTCAGAGCCAGAATCAGACTGAGAGGTTTGAGCCAGAATCAGTATGAGAGATCAGTGCCAGAAACAGTATGAGAGGTCAGAGCCGAAATCAGTATGAGAGGTCAGACCCAGAATCACTCTGAGAGGACAGAACCAGAAGCAGTAGGAAAGGTCAGAGCCGGAATCAGTATGAGAGGACAGAGCAAGAATCAGTATGAGAGATCAGTGCCAGAAACAGTATGAGAGGTCAGAGCCGGAATCAGTATGAGAGGTCAGACCCAGAATCAATCTGAGAGGTCAGACCTAGAATCAGTATGAGAGGTCAGAGCCAGAATCAGACTGAAAGGTCAGAGCCGGAATCAGTATAAGAGGTCAGAGCCAGAATCAGTATGAGCGGTCAGAGCCGGATCAGACTGAGAGGTCGGTGCCAGAATCAGTCTGAGAGGTCAGACCCAGAATCAGTCTGAGAGGTCAGAGCCAGAATCAGTCTGAGAGGTCAGAGCCAGGTCGAGCGCATATGTATGCGAGCGCATATGTATGTGAGGGCATATGTATGCGACACCCGCGCACATGTGCGCGCAAATTTTTTTGGGACACCCAGTATATATATGCGAGCACCCTGTATAATATAAATATAAATATATATATATATATATATATATATATATATATACACATACATACCTACATACATGAGCACATATATATATGGGACACCCGCATGAGCGCATATGTATGCGATGTCAGAGCCAGAATCAGTATGAGAGGTCAGAGCAAGAATCAGTATGAAAGATCAGTGCCAGAATCAGTATGAGAGGTCGGAGCCAGAATCAGTCTGAGAGGTCAGAGCCAGAATCAGTCTGAGAGGTCAGAGCCAGAATCAATCGGAGAGGTCAGAGCCAGAAGCAGTATGAGAGGTCAGAGCCGGAATCAGACTGTGAGGTCAGAGCCAGAATCAGACTGAAAGGTCCGAGCCGGAATCAGTATGAGAGGTCAGAGCCAGAATCAGTATGAGAGGTCAGAGCAAGAATCAGTCTGAGAGGTCAGAGCCAGAATCAGTATGAGAGGACAGAACCAGAAGCAGTAGGAAAGGTCAGAGCCGGAATCAGTATGAGAGGACAGAGCAAGAATCAGTATGAGAGATCAGTGCCAGAAACATTATGAGAGGTCAGAGCCAGAATCAGTCTGAGAGGTCAGAGCCAGAATCAGTCTAAAGAGGTCAGAGCCAGAATCAGTCTGAGAGGTCAGAGCCAGAATCAGTCTGAGAGGTCAGAGCCAGAATCAGTCTGAGAGGTCAGAGCCAGAATCAGTCTGAGAGGTCAGAGCCAGAATCAGTCTGAGAGGTCAGAGCCAAAATCAGTATGAGAGATGAGAGCCAGAATCAGTCATAGAGGTCAGAGCCAGAATCAGTATGAGAGGTCAGAGCCGGAATCAGTATGAGAGGTCAGAGCCGGAATCAGACTGAGAGGTCAGAGCCAGAATCAGTCTGAGTGGTCAGAGCCAGAATCAGTATGAGAGGTAAGAGCCAGAATCAGTATGAGAGGTAAGAGCCAGAATTAGACTGAGAGGTCAGAGCCAGAATTAGTATGCGAAGTCAGAGCCAGAATCAGTCTGAGAGGTAAGAGCCAGAATCAGACTGAGAGGTCAGAGCCAGAATTAGTTTGAGAAGTCAGAGCCAGAATCAGTCTGAGAGGTCAGAGCCAGAATCAGTCTGAGAGGTCAGAGCCAGAATCAGTCTGAGAGGTCAGAGCCAGAATCGGTATGAGAGGTCAGAGCCGGAAGCAGTATGAAAGGTCAGAACTGGAATCAGTATGAGAGGTCAGAGCCAGAATCAGTATGAGAGGTCAGAGCCGAAATCAGACTGTGAGGTCAGAGCCAGAATCAGACTGAAAGGTCAGAGCCGGAATCAGTATGAGAGGTCAGAGCCAGAATCAGTATGAGAGGTCAGAGCAAGAATCAGTCTGAGAGGTCAGAGCCAGAATCGGTATGAGAGGTCAGAGCCGGATGCAGTATGAAAGGTCAGAACTAGAATCAGTATGAGAGGTCAGAGCCAGAATCAGTATGAGAGGTCAGAGCCGGAATCAGTATGAGAGATCAGAGCCAGAATCAGTATGAGAGGACAAAACCAGAAGCAGTAGGAAAGGTCAGAGCCGGAATCAGTATGAGAGGACAAAGCAAGAATCAGTATGAGAGGTCAGAGCCAGAATCAGTCTGAGAGGTCAGAGCCAGAATTAGTCTGAGAGGTCAGAGCCAGAATCAGTATGAAAGGTCAGAGCCAGAATCAGTATGAGAGGTCAGAGCCAGAATCAGACTGAGAGGTCAGAGGCAGAATTAGTATGAGAAGTAAGAGCCAGAATACGTCTGAGAGGTCAGAGCAAGAATCAGTCTGAGAGATCAGATCCAGAATCAGTCTGAGAGGTCAGATCCAGAATCAGTCTGAGAGGTCAGAGCCACAATCGGTATAAGAGGTCAGAGCCGGAAGCAGTATGAAAGGTCAGAGCCAGAATCAGTCTGAGAGGTCAGAGCCAGAATCAGTCTGAGAGGTCAGAGCCAGAATCAGTCTGAGAGGTCAGAGCCAGAATCAGTCTGAGAGGTGAGAGCCAGAATCAATTTGAGAGGTCAGAGCCAGAAGCAGTATGAGAGGTCAGAGCCGAAATCAGACTGTGAGGTCAGAGCCAGAATCAGACTGAAAGGTCAGAGCCGGAATCAGTATGAGAGGTCAGAGCCAGAATCAGTATGAGAGGTCAGAGCAAGAATCAGTCATAGAGGTCAGAGTCAGAATCAGTATGAGAGGACAGAACAAGAAGCAGTAGTAAAGGTCAGAGCCCGAATCAGTATGAGAGGACAGAGCAAGAATCAGTATGAGAGATCAGTGCCAGAAACAGTATGAGAGGTCAGAGCCAGAATCAGTCTGAGAGGTCAGAGCCAGAATCAGTCTGAGAGGTCAGACCTAGAATCAGTATGAGAGGTCAGAGCCAGAATCAGTATGAGAGATCAGTGCCAGAAACAGTATGAGAGGTCAGAGCCAGAATCAGTCTGAGAGGTCGGAGCCAGAATCAGTATGAGAGGTCGGAGCCGGAATCAGTCTGAGAGGTCAGAGCCGGAATCAGTATGAGAAGTCAGAGCCCGGAATTAGACTGAGAGGTCAGAGCCGGAATCAGACTGAAAGGTCAGAGCCGGAATCAGTATGAGAGGTCAGAGCCAGAATCAGTATGAGAGGTCAGAGCTGGAATCAGACTGAGAGGTCAGAGCCAGAATCAGTCTGAGAGGTAAGACCCAGAATCAGTCTGAGAGGTCAGAGCCAGAATCAGTATGAGAGGTCAGAGCCAGAATCAGTCTGAGAGGTGAGAGCCAGAATCAGTCTGTGAGGTCAGAGCCAGAATCAATATGAGAGGTCAGAGCCAGAATCAGTATGAGAGGTCAGAGCGAGAATCAGTCTGAGTGGTCAGAGCCAGAATCAGTATGAGAGGTCAGAGCCAGAATTAGTATGAGAGGTCAGAGCCAGAAACAGTCTGAGAGGTCAGAGCCAGAATCAGTCTGAGAGGACAGAGCCAGAATCAGTCTGAGAGGTCAGAGCCAGAATCGGTATGAGAGGTCAGAGCCAGAATCAGTATGAGAAGTCAGAGCCAGAATCAGTATGAGAGGTCAGAGCCGGAATCAGACTGAGAGGTCAGAGCCAAAATCAGTCTGAGAGGTCAGAGCCAGAATCGGTATGAGAGGTCAGAGCCAGAAGCAATATGAGAGGTCAGAGCCAGAATCAGACTGAGAGGTCAGAGGAAGAATCAGTCTAAGAGGTCAGAGCCAGAATCAGTCTGAGAGGTCAGAGCCAGAATCAGTCTGAGAGGTCAGAGCCAGAATCAGACTGAGAGGTTTGAGCCAGAATCAGTATGAGAGATCAGTGCCAGAAACAGTATGAGAGGTCAGAGCCGAAATCAGTATGAGAGGTCAGACCCAGAATCACTCTGAGAGGACAGAACCAGAAGCAGTAGGAAAGGTCAGAGCCGGAATCAGTATGAGAGGACAGAGCAAGAATCAGTATGAGAGATCAGTGCCAGAAACAGTATGAGAGGTCAGAGCCGGAATCAGTATGAGAGGTCAGACCCAGAATCAATCTGAGAGGTCAGACCTAGAATCAGTATGAGAGGTCAGAGCCAGAATCAGACTGAAAGGTCAGAGCCGGAATCAGTATAAGAGGTCAGAGCCAGAATCAGTATGAGCGGTCAGAGCCGGATCAGACTGAGAGGTCGGTGCCAGAATCAGTCTGAGAGGTCAGACCCAGAATCAGTCTGAGAGGTCAGAGCCAGAATCAGTCTGAGAGGTCAGAGCCAGGTCGAGCGCATATGTATGCGAGCGCATATGTATGTGAGGGCATATGTATGCGACACCCGCGCACATGTGCGCGCAAATTTTTTTGGGACACCCAGTATATATATGCGAGCACCCTGTATAATATAAATATAAATATATATATATATATATATATATATATATATATATATATATACACATACATACCTACATACATGAGCACATATATATATGGGACACCCGCATGAGCGCATATGTATGCGATGTCAGAGCCAGAATCAGTATGAGAGGTCAGAGCAAGAATCAGTATGAAAGATCAGTGCCAGAATCAGTATGAGAGGTCGGAGCCAGAATCAGTCTGAGAGGTCAGAGCCAGAATCAGTCTGAGAGGTCAGAGCCAGAATCAATCGGAGAGGTCAGAGCCAGAAGCAGTATGAGAGGTCAGAGCCGGAATCAGACTGTGAGGTCAGAGCCAGAATCAGACTGAAAGGTCCGAGCCGGAATCAGTATGAGAGGTCAGAGCCAGAATCAGTATGAGAGGTCAGAGCAAGAATCAGTCTGAGAGGTCAGAGCCAGAATCAGTATGAGAGGACAGAACCAGAAGCAGTAGGAAAGGTCAGAGCCGGAATCAGTATGAGAGGACAGAGCAAGAATCAGTATGAGAGATCAGTGCCAGAAACATTATGAGAGGTCAGAGCCAGAATCAGTCTGAGAGGTCAGAGCCAGAATCAGTCTAAAGAGGTCAGAGCCAGAATCAGTCTGAGAGGTCAGAGCCAGAATCAGTCTGAGAGGTCAGAGCCAGAATCAGTCTGAGAGGTCAGAGCCAGAATCAGTCTGAGAGGTCAGAGCCAGAATCAGTCTGAGAGGTCAGAGCCAAAATCAGTATGAGAGATGAGAGCCAGAATCAGTCATAGAGGTCAGAGCCAGAATCAGTATGAGAGGTCAGAGCCGGAATCAGTATGAGAGGTCAGAGCCGGAATCAGACTGAGAGGTCAGAGCCAGAATCAGTCTGAGTGGTCAGAGCCAGAATCAGTATGAGAGGTAAGAGCCAGAATCAGTATGAGAGGTAAGAGCCAGAATTAGACTGAGAGGTCAGAGCCAGAATTAGTATGCGAAGTCAGAGCCAGAATCAGTCTGAGAGGTAAGAGCCAGAATCAGACTGAGAGGTCAGAGCCAGAATTAGTTTGAGAAGTCAGAGCCAGAATCAGTCTGAGAGGTCAGAGCCAGAATCAGTCTGAGAGGTCAGAGCCAGAATCAGTCTGAGAGGTCAGAGCCAGAATCGGTATGAGAGGTCAGAGCCGGAAGCAGTATGAAAGGTCAGAACTGGAATCAGTATGAGAGGTCAGAGCCAGAATCAGTATGAGAGGTCAGAGCCGGAATCAGTATGAGAGGTGAGAGCCAGAATCAGTATGAGAGGACAAAACCAGAAGCAGTAGGAAAGGTCAGAGCCAGAATCAGTCTGAGAGGTCAGAGCCAGAATCAGTATGAGAGGTCAGAGCCAGAATCAGTATGAGAGGTCAGAGCCAGAATCAGTCTGAGAGGTCAGAGCCAGAATCAGACTGAGAGGTCAGAGCCAGAATCAGTCTGAGAGGTCAGAGCCGTAATCAGTATGAGAGGTCAGAGCCAGAATAAGTATGAGAGGACAGAACCAGAAGCAGTAGGAAAGATCAGAGCCGGAATCAGTATGAGAGGACAGAGAAACAATCAGTATGAGAGATCAGTGCCAGAAACAGTATGAGAGGTCAGAGCCGGAATCAGTATGAGAGGTCAGAGCCAGAATCAGTATGAGAGGACAGAACCAGAAGCAGTAGGAAAGGTCAGAGCCGGAATCAGTCTGAGAAGTCAGAGCCAGAAGTAGTATTAGACGTCAGAGCCAGAATCAGTCTGAGAGGTCAGAGCCAGAATCAGTCTGAGAGGTCAGAGCCAGAATCAGTCTGAGAGGTCAGAGCCAGAATCAGACTGAGAGGTCAGAGCCAGAATCAGTCTGAGAGGTCAGAGCCAGAATCAGTATGAGAGGTCAGAGCCAGAATCAGTATGAGAGGTCAGAGCCAGAATCAGTCTGAGAGGTCAGAGCCAGAATCAGACTGAGAGGTCAGAGCCAGAATCAGTCTGAGAGGTCAGAGCCGGAATCAGTATGAGAGGTCAGAGCCAGAATAAGTATGAGAGGACAGAACCAGAAGCAGTAGGAAAGGTCAGAGCCGGAATCAGTATGAGAGGACAGAGAAACAATCAGTATGAGAGATCAGTGCCAGAAACAGTATGAGAGGTCAGAGCCGGAATCAGTATGAGAAGTCAGAGCCAGAATCAGTCTGAGAGGTCAGACACAGAATCAGTATGAGAGGTCAGAGCCAGAATCAGTATGAGAAGTCAGAGCCGGAATCAGTATGAGAGGTCAGAGCTGGAATCAGACTGAGAGGTCAGAGCCAGAATCAGTATGAGAGGTAAGAGCCAGAATCAGTATGAGAGGTAAGAGTCAGAATCAGACTGAGAGGTCAGAGCCAGAATCAGTCTGAGAGGTCAGAGCCAGAATCAGTCTGAGAGGTCAGAGCCAGAATCAGTCTGAGAGGTCAGAGCCAGGTCGAGCGCATATGTATGCGAGCGCATATGTATGCGAGCGCATATGTATGCGACACCCGCTCACATGTGCGCGCAAATTTTTTTGGGACACCCAGTATATATATGCGAGCACCCTGTATAATATATATATATATATATATATATATATATACACACACATACATACCTACATACATGAGCACATATATATATGGGACACCCGCATGAGCGCATATGTATGCGATGTCAGAGCCAGAATCAGTATGAGAGGTCAGAGCAAGAATCAGTATGAAAGATCAGTGCCAGAATCAGTATGAGAGGTCGGAGCCAGAATCAGTCTGAGAGGTCAGAGCCAGAATCAGTCTGAGAGGTCGGAGCCAGAATCAGTATGAGAGGTAGGAGCCGGAATCAGTCTGAGAGGTCAGAGCCGGAATCAGTATGAGAAGTCAGAGCCCGGAATTAGACTGAGAGGTCAGAGCCGGAATCAGACTGAGAGGTCAGAGCCGGAATCAGACTGAAAGGTCAGAGCCGGAATCAGTATGAGAGGTCAGAGCCAGAATCAGTATGAGAGGTCAGAGCCAGAATCAGTCTGAGACGTCAGAGCCAGAATCAGTATGAGAGGACAGAACCAGAAGCAGTAGGAAAGGTCAGAGCCGGAATCAGTCTGAGAAGTCAGAGCCAGAAGTAGTATTAGACGTCAGAGCCAGAATCAGTCTGAGAGGTCAGAGCCAGAATCAGTATGAGAGGTCAGAGCCAGAATCAGTCTGAGACGTCAGAGCCAGAATCAGTATGAGAGGACAGAACCAGAAGCAGTAGGAAAGGTCAGAGCCGGAATCAGTCTGAGAAGTCAGAGCCAGAAGTAGTATTAGACGTCAGAGCCAGAATCAGTCTGAGAGGTCAGAGCCAGAATCAGTCTGAGAGGTCAGAGCCAGAATCAGTCTGAGAGGTCAGAGCCAGAATCAGACTGAGAGGTCAGAGCCAGAATCAGTATGAGAGGTCAGAGCCAGAATCAGTATGAGAGGTCAGAGCCAGAATCAGTCTGAGAGGTCAGAGCCAGAATCAGACTGAGAGGTCAGAGCCAGAATCGGTATGAGAGGTCAGAGCCAGAAGCAGTATGAGAGGTCAGAGCCGGAATCAGTCTGAGAGGTCAGAGCCAGAATCAGTCTGAAAGGTCAGAGCCAGAATCAGTCTAAAGATGTCAGAGCCAGAATCAGTATGAGAGGTCAGAGCAAGAATCAGTATGAAAGATCAGTGCCAGAATCAGTATGAGAGGTCGGAGCCAGAATCAGTCTGAGAGGTCAGAGCCAGAATCAGTCTGAGAGGTCGGAGCCAGAATCAGTATGAGAGGTAGGAGCCGGAATCAGTCTGAGAGGTCAGAGCCGGAATCAGTATGAGAAGTCAGAGCCCGGAATTAGACTGAGAGGTCAGAGCCGGAATCAGACTGAGAGGTCAGAGCCGGAATCAGACTGAAAGGTCAGAGCCGGAATCAGTATGAGAGGTCAGAGCCAGAATCAGTATGAGAGGTCAGAGCCAGAATCAGTCTGAGACGTCAGAGCCAGAATCAGTATGAGAGGACAGAACCAGAAGCAGTAGGAAAGGTCAGAGCCGGAATCAGTCTGAGAAGTCAGAGCCAGAAGTATTATTAGACGTCAGAGCCAGAATCAGTCTGAGAGGTCAGAGCCAGAATCAGTATGAGAGGTCAGAGCCAGAATCAGTCTGAGACGTCAGAGCCAGAATCAGTATGAGAGGACAGAACCAGAAGCAGTAGGAAAGGTCAGAGCCGGAATCAGTATGAGAGGACAGAGAAACAATCAGTATGAGAGATCAGTGCCAGAAACAGTATGAGAGGTCAGAGCCGGAATCAGTATGAGAGGTCAGAGCCAGAATCAGTATGAGAGGACAGAACCAGAAGCAGTAGGAAAGGTCAGAGCCGGAATCAGTCTGAGAAGTCAGAGCCAGAAGTAGTATTAGACGTCAGAGCCAGAATCAGTCTGAGAGGTCAGAGCCAGAATCAGTCTGAGAGGTCAGAGCCAGAATCAGTCTGAGAGGTCAGAGCCAGAATCAGACTGAGAGGTCAGAGCCAGAATCAGTCTGAGAGGTCAGAGCCAGAATCAGTATGAGAGGTCAGAGCCAGAATCAGTATGAGAGGTCAGAGCCAGAATCAGTCTGAGAGGTCAGAGCCAGAATCAGACTGAGAGGTCAGAGCCAGAATCAGTCTGAGAGGTCAGAGCCGGAATCAGTATGAGAGGTCAGAGCCAGAATAAGTATGAGAGGACAGAACCAGAAGCAGTAGGAAAGGTCAGAGCCGGAATCAGTATGAGAGGACAGAGAAACAATCAGTATGAGAGATCAGTGCCAGAAACAGTATGAGAGGTCAGAGCCGGAATCAGTATGAGAAGTCAGAGCCAGAATCAGTCTGAGAGGTCAGACACAGAATCAGTATGAGAGGTCAGAGCCAGAATCAGTATGAGAAGTCAGAGCCGGAATCAGTATGAGAGGTCAGAGCTGGAATCAGACTGAGAGGTCAGAGCCAGAATCAGTATGAGAGGTAAGAGCCAGAATCAGTATGAGAGGTAAGAGTCAGAATCAGACTGAGAGGTCAGAGCCAGAATCAGTCTGAGAGGTCAGAGCCAGAATCAGTCTGAGAGGTCAGAGCCAGAATCAGTCTGAGAGGTCAGAGCCAGGTCGAGCGCATATGTATGCGAGCGCATATGTATGCGAGCGCATATGTATGCGACACCCGCTCACATGTGCGCGCAAATTTTTTTGGGACACCCAGTATATATATGCGAGCACCCTGTATAATATATATATATATATATATATATATATATACACACACATACATACCTACATACATGAGCACATATATATATGGGACACCCGCATGAGCGCATATGTATGCGATGTCAGAGCCAGAATCAGTATGAGAGGTCAGAGCAAGAATCAGTATGAAAGATCAGTGCCAGAATCAGTATGAGAGGTCGGAGCCAGAATCAGTCTGAGAGGTCAGAGCCAGAATCAGTCTGAGAGGTCGGAGCCAGAATCAGTATGAGAGGTAGGAGCCGGAATCAGTCTGAGAGGTCAGAGCCGGAATCAGTATGAGAAGTCAGAGCCCGGAATTAGACTGAGAGGTCAGAGCCGGAATCAGACTGAGAGGTCAGAGCCGGAATCAGACTGAAAGGTCAGAGCCGGAATCAGTATGAGAGGTCAGAGCCAGAATCAGTATGAGAGGTCAGAGCCAGAATCAGTCTGAGACGTCAGAGCCAGAATCAGTATGAGAGGACAGAACCAGAAGCAGTAGGAAAGGTCAGAGCCGGAATCAGTCTGAGAAGTCAGAGCCAGAAGTAGTATTAGACGTCAGAGCCAGAATCAGTCTGAGAGGTCAGAGCCAGAATCAGTATGAGAGGTCAGAGCCAGAATCAGTCTGAGACGTCAGAGCCAGAATCAGTATGAGAGGACAGAACCAGAAGCAGTAGGAAAGGTCAGAGCCGGAATCAGTCTGAGAAGTCAGAGCCAGAAGTAGTATTAGACGTCAGAGCCAGAATCAGTCTGAGAGGTCAGAGCCAGAATCAGTCTGAGAGGTCAGAGCCAGAATCAGTCTGAGAGGTCAGAGCCAGAATCAGACTGAGAGGTCAGAGCCAGAATCAGTATGAGAGGTCAGAGCCAGAATCAGTATGAGAGGTCAGAGCCAGAATCAGTCTGAGAGGTCAGAGCCAGAATCAGACTGAGAGGTCAGAGCCAGAATCGGTATGAGAGGTCAGAGCCAGAAGCAGTATGAGAGGTCAGAGCCGGAATCAGTCTGAGAGGTCAGAGCCAGAATCAGTCTGAAAGGTCAGAGCCAGAATCAGTCTAAAGATGTCAGAGCCAGAATCAGTATGAGAGGTCAGAGCAAGAATCAGTATGAAAGATCAGTGCCAGAATCAGTATGAGAGGTCGGAGCCAGAATCAGTCTGAGAGGTCAGAGCCAGAATCAGTCTGAGAGGTCGGAGCCAGAATCAGTATGAGAGGTAGGAGCCGGAATCAGTCTGAGAGGTCAGAGCCGGAATCAGTATGAGAAGTCAGAGCCCGGAATTAGACTGAGAGGTCAGAGCCGGAATCAGACTGAGAGGTCAGAGCCGGAATCAGACTGAAAGGTCAGAGCCGGAATCAGTATGAGAGGTCAGAGCCAGAATCAGTATGAGAGGTCAGAGCCAGAATCAGTCTGAGACGTCAGAGCCAGAATCAGTATGAGAGGACAGAACCAGAAGCAGTAGGAAAGGTCAGAGCCGGAATCAGTCTGAGAAGTCAGAGCCAGAAGTATTATTAGACGTCAGAGCCAGAATCAGTCTGAGAGGTCAGAGCCAGAATCAGTATGAGAGGTCAGAGCCAGAATCAGTCTGAGACGTCAGAGCCAGAATCAGTATGAGAGGACAGAACCAGAAGCAGTAGGAAAGGTCAGAGCCGGAATCAGTCTGAGAAGTCAGAGCCAGAAGTAGTATTAGACGTCAGAGCCAGAATCAGTCTGAGAGGTCAGAGCCAGAATCAGTCTGAGAGGTCAGAGCCAGAATCAGTCTGAGAGGTCAGAGCCAGAATCAGACTGAGAGGTCAGAGCCAGAATCAGTATGAGAGGTCAGAGCCAGAATCAGTATGAGAGGTCAGAGCCAGAATCAGTCTGAGAGGTCAGAGCCAGAATCAGACTGAGAGGTCAGAGCCAGAATCAGTCTGAGAGGTCAGAGCCGGAATCAGTATGAGAGGTCAGAGCCAGAATAAGTATGAGAGGACAGAACCAGAAGCAGTAGGAAAGGTCAGAGCCGGAATCAGTATGAGAGGACAGAGAAACAATCAGTATGAGAGATCAGTGCCAGATACAGTATGAGAGGTCAGAGCCGGAATCAGTATGAGAGGTCAGAGCCAGAATCAGTATGAGAGGACAGAACCAGAAGCAGTAGGAAAGGTCAGAGCCGGAATCAGTCTGAGAAGTCAGAGCCAGAAGTAGTATTAGACGTCAGAGCCAGAATCAGTCTGAGAGGTCAGAGCCAGAATCAGTCTGAGAGGTCAGAGCCAGAATCAGTCTGAGAGGTCAGAGCCAGAATCAGACTGAGAGGTCAGAGCCAGAATCAGTCTGAGAGGTCAGAGCCAGAATCAGTATGAGAGGTCAGAGCCAGAATCAGTCTGAGAGGTCAGAGCCAGAATCAGACTGAGAGGTCAGAGCCAGAATCAGTCTGAGAGGTCAAAGCCGGAATCAGTATGAGAGGTCAGAGCCAGAATAAGTATGAGAGGACAGAACCAGAAGCAGTAGGAAAGGTCAGAGCCGGAATCAGTATGAGAGGACAGAGAAACAATCAGTATGAGAGATCAGTGCCAGAAACAGTATGAGAGGTCAGAGCCGGAATCAGTATGAGAGGTCAGAGCCAGAATCAGTCTGAGAGGTCAGAGCCAGAATCAGTATGAGAGGTCAGAGCCAGAATC
Organism: Leptodactylus fuscus; assembly: GCF_031893055.1. Lineage (NCBI taxonomy): Eukaryota > Metazoa > Chordata > Amphibia > Anura > Leptodactylidae > Leptodactylus > Leptodactylus fuscus. The sequence goes on along the minus strand of NC_134270.1, from coordinate 119,568,142 downwards.
AGTATGAGAAGTCAGAGCCGGAATCAGTATGAGAGGTCAGAGCTGGAATCAGACTGAGAGGTCAGAGCCAGAATCAGTATGAGAGGTAAGAGCCAGAATCAGTATGAGAGGTAAGAGTCAGAATCAAACTGAGAGGTCAGAGCCAGAATCAGTCTGAGAGGTCAGAGCCAGAATCAGTCTGAGAGGTCAGAGCCAGAATCAGTCTGAGAGGTCAGAGCCAGGTCGAGCGCATATGTATGCGAGCGCATATTTATGCGACACCCGCGCACATGTGCGCGCAAATTTTTTTGGGACACCCAGTATATATATGCGAGCACCCTGTATAATATATATATATATATATATATATATATATATATATATATATATATATATATACTAGCTGGTACCCGCGACTTCGTCTGCAGTGATTGTAGAAGTGGGTATATACAGGCGCAGGTAAGGTTTTCGTACTGTGTATAAGGTATGGGATATGAAATGTAACTGTGTATCTTGTTTTTGCTGTAATTCTGAGAGCACATGAGACTTTTGTGTTAAATGTAATTTGTATTTCAGCTGCTATACGGTGTTGGTATAAGCTGTACATAGTGTCTTTGGGACAGAGGTATTTCAGGTTAATATACTTCGATATACAACATTGGATGGTTTGTTATTTTCAGCCAGTACATGTCAGTTTTGGGCACAGGATACTCTCGAGCAGCCACATAAAGTCTGGCCCTGTGCATGACAGTTTAGTAACTCCATGCGCCTCTTAGTAATAGCAATTAACCCCATCATGTCCCTCACATTAACCCTTGTGTAAGAGTTACTGATATGTGAGAGACTTGGAGGTAATAGTTAAGTATCTTCATTATTGAGGTTTATTAGTATCCCTTATATGGGACCCACAGGGGTTAATATGAGGAACATGATGGGGTTTATTCCTATTAATATGAGGCACACAGGGGTTAATATGAGGGACATGATGGGGTTTATTCATAATAATGTGAGGCACACAGGGGTTAATATGAGGGACATGATGGGGTTTATTCCTATTAATATGAGGCACACAGGGGTTAATATGAGGGACATGATGGGGTTTATTCCTAATAATGTGAGGCACACAGGGGTTAATATGAGGGACATGATGGGGTTTATTCCTATTAATGTGAGGCACACAGGGGTTAATATGAGGGACATGATGGGGGTTATTCCTATTAATGTGAGGCACATGGAGTTACTAAGACTAAACTAATAACCCCAAATGCCGGACATTAATGAGAACAGTAATCCTATGTACCTGTGTGTTTTTCAGTGTCACTTTGCTAGCAGCTTCCTCTTCTCCTCCGGGAATGTTAGGAGGATGCAGACCACTATAGCAGGCACAGACCTGAGCGATTAAGCTCCACCCCCTGGGTTTCCTGCACCCCTCTCAAAGGGGAGTGTCCTTATGCTTGAGCTCTAGCAGCCCACTGAAGAGACTCGGACTTCATTTAACTCTTGCAGGTCCTGGGCTGCTGGTGTGCCAGTGAAATATGGCAGGAGTGCCACTCTTGGCATGCTGACCTCTGCTGTAGAGGGTAATATGAATTTTGTGGCTTGCTATGGTCCAAAGTGTGTGAGATTGCAGAAATAGTGATGTGAGTTTGGGTTTTGTGGGGGTCCTGGGAAAAACGTATGTGCGCTATTGTGACAAAAAATAGCCTATTGCGCAATTGAGTGTAGTGACTATGTTTGTGGAAAATTTCAGCCAAATCGTATGGTCGAAAGTGTGTGAGATTGCAGAAATAGTGATGTGAGTTTGGGTTTTGTGGGGGTCCTGGGAAAAACGTATGTGCGCTATTGTGACGAAAAGTAGCCTATTGCGCAATCGAGTGTAGTGACTATGTTTGTGGAAAATTTCAGCCAAATCGGTGGAGCGGGTTTTGCGTGATTGAGGAACAAACATCTAAACATCCAAACATCCAAACACACAAACCCACAAACATCCAAACTCACAAACTTTCACCTTTATAATATTAATAGGATAATGTACTGGGAAGCAGGGAAAAAATTCTGAATGGGGTGGATTTGACAAAAAAATGCATTTCTGCGACTTTCTTAGGGGCTTTGGTTTTACGGCGTTCACTGTGCAACCAAAATGACATGTCCCCTGTATTCTGTGTTTCGTTACGATGCTGGGGATACCAAATTCATATGGTTTTATTTACATTTTGACCCCTTAAAAAAATCCAAAACTGTTAAAACTTTTTTTTTTTGAAAAGTCGTCATATTCCGACAGCCGTAACTTTTTTATATGTCCGTGTACGGGGATGTATAGGGCGTCTTTTTTTGCGGGGTCGGGTGTACTTTTTAGTTCTACCATTTTCGGGAAATGTTATTGCTTTGATCACTTTTTATTCAAATTTATATCAGAGTCAAAAGAGTGAAAAAACGGCGGTTTGGCACTTTTGACCATTTTTCCCGCTACGGCGTTTACCAAACAGGAAAAATATTTGTATAGCTTTGTAGAGCGGGCGATTTCGGACGCGGGAATACCTAACATGTATGTGTTTCACAGTTTTTAACTACTTTTATATGTGTTCTAGGGAAAGGGGGGTGATTTGAATTTCTAATCCTTTTTATTTGTTTTTATATGTTTTTTACTTTTTTTAAAACTTTTTTTTTTTTGCATTTATTAGACTTCCTAGGGGTATTGACATGGGTGGGCGGTGTCGCGGATTGTCAGAGCGGTGGGGGTCAGCAAACATGGCTGCTCCGGAGCGTTAAAGAGAACCTCCTGGAGTATCGTTAAGGGGAGGGGCAAAGTGGTAAAGTATATGTATATGTGATTGTGTGGGGTTAGGGGTGAGGCTGCAGAGGGCAATATGAATTTTGTGGCTTGCTATGGTCCAAAGTGTGTGAGATTGCAGAGATGGTGGTGTGAGTTTGGGTTTTGTGGGGGTCCTGGCACAAACATATGTGCGTTATTGTGACGAAAAGTAGCCTATTGCGCAATCGGGTGTATTAACTATGTTTGTGGAAACTTTCAGCCAAATCGGTCGAGCGGGTTTTGCGTGATTGAGGAACAAACATCCAAACACACAAACCCACAAACATCCAAACTCACAAACTTTCACATTTATAATATTAATAGGATATATATACACATACATACCTACATACATGAGCACATATATATATGGGACACCCGCATGAGCGCATATGTATGCGATGTCAGAGCCAGAATCAGTATGAGAGGTCAGAGCAAGAATCAGTATGAAAGATCAGTGCCAGAATCAGTATGAGAGGTCGGAGCCAGAATCAGTCTGAGAGGTCAGAGCCAGAATCAGTCTGAGAGGTCGGAGCCAGAATCAGTATGAGAGGTCGGAGCCAGAATCAGTCTGAGAGGTCAGAGCCAGAATCAGTCTGAGAGGTCAGAGCCAGAATCGGTATGAGAGGTCAGAGCCAGAAGCAGTATGAGAGGTCAGAGCCGGAATCAGTATGAGAAGTCAGAGCCAGAATCAGTATGAGAGGACAGAACCAGAAGCAGTAGGAAAGGTCAGAGCCGGAATCAGTATGAGAAGACAGAGCAAGAATCAGTATGAGAGATCAGTGCCAGAAACAGTATGAGAGGTCAGAGCCGGAATCAGTATGAGAGGTCAGAGCCAGAATCAGTCTGAGAGGTCAGACCCAAAATCAGTATGAGAGGTCAAAGCCAGAGTCATTATGAGAAGTCAGAGCCAGAATCAGTATGAGGGGTCAGAGCCGAAATCAGACTGAGTGGTCAGAGCCAGAATCAGTATGAGAGGTAAGAGCCAGAATCAGTATGAGAGGTCAGAGCAAGAATCAGACTGAGAGGTCAGAGCCAGATTCGGTCTGAGAAGTCAGAGCCAGAAGTAGTATTAGACGTCAGAGCCAGAATCAGTCTGAGAGGTCAGAGCCAGAATCAGTCTGAGAGGTCAGAGCCAGAATCAGTATGACAGGTCAGAGCAAGAATCAGACTGAGAGGTCAGAGCCAGATTCGGTCTGAGAAGTCAGAGCCAGAAGTAGTATTAGACGTCAGAGCCAGAATCAGTCTGAGAGGTCAGAGCCAGAATCAGTATGAGAGGTCAGAGCCAGAATCAGACTGAGAGGTCAGAGCCAGAATCAGTCTGAGAGGTCAGAGCCAGAATCAGTCTGAAAAGGTCTGAGCCAGAATTAGTCTGAGAGGTCAGAGCCAGAATCAGTATGAAAGGTCAGAGCCAGAATCAGTATGAGAGGTCAGAGCCAGAATCAGTATGAGAGGTCAGAGCCAGAATCAGACTGAGAGGTCAGAGGCAGAATTAGTATGAGAAGTAAGAGCCAGAATACGTCTGAGAGGTCAGAGCAAGAATCAGTCTGAGAGATCAGATCCAGAATCAGTCTGAGAGGTCAGATCCAGAATCAGTCTGAGAGGTCAGAGCCACAATCGGTATAAGAGGTCAGAGCCGGAAGCAGTATGAAAGTTCAGAGCCAGAATCAGTCTGAGAGGTCAGAGCCAGAATCAGTCTGAGAGATCAGAGCCAGAATCAGTCTGAGAGGTCAGAGCCAGAATCAGACTGAGAGGTCAGAGCCAGAATCAGTCTGAGAGGTGAGAGCCAGAATCAGTCTGAGAGGTCAGAGCCAGAATCAGTCTGAGAGGTCAGAGTCAGAATCAGTCTGAGAGGTCAGAGCCAGAATCAGTCTGAGAGGATAGACCCAGAATCAGTATGAGAGGTCAGAGCCAGAATAAGTCTGAGAGGTCAGAGCCGGAATCAGACTGAGAGGTCAGAAACAGAATCAGTCTGAGTGGTCAGAGCCAGAATCAGTATGAGAGGAAAGAGCCAGAATCAGTCTGAGAAGTCAGAGCCAGAATCGGTATGAGAGGTCAGAGCCAGAATCAGTATGAGAGGTCAGAGCCGGAAGCAGTATGAAAGGTCAGAGCCAGAATCAGTCTGAGAGGTCAGAGCCAGAATCAGTCTGAGAGGTCAGAGCCAGAATCAGTCTGAGAGGTCAGAGCCAGAATCAGTCTGAGAGGTCAGACCCAGAATCAGTCTGAGAGGTCAGAGCCAGAATCATTATGAGAGGTCAGAGCTGGAATCAATATGAGAGGTCAGAGCCGGAATCAGTCTGAAAGGTCAGAGCCAGAAGCAGTATGAGACGTCAGAGCCGGAATCAGACTGAGAGGTCAGAGCCAGAATTAGTATGAGAAGTAAGAGCCAGAATACGTCTGAGAGGTCAGAGCCAGAATCCGTCTGAGAGGTCAGATCCAGAATCAGTCTGAGAGGTCAGATCCAGAATCAGTCTGAGAGGTCAGATCCAGAATCAGTCTGAGAGGTCAGAGCCAGAATCGGTATGAGAGGTCAGAGACGGAAGCAGTATGAAAGGTGAGAGCCAGAATCAGTCTGAGAGGTCAGAGCCAGAATCAGTCTGAGAGGTCAGAGCCAGAATCAGTCTGAGAGATCAGAGCCAGAATCAGTCTGAAAGGTCAGACCCAGAATCAGTATGAGAGGTCAGAGCCAGAATCAGTCTGAGAGGTGAGAGCCAGAATCAGTCTGAGAGGTCAGAGCCTGAATCAGTCTGAGAGGTCATAGCCAGAATCAGTCTGAGAGGTCAGAGCCAGCATCAGTCTGAGAGGTCAGAGCCAGAATCAGTCTGAGAGGTCAGAGCCAGAATCAGTCTGAGAGATCAGAGCCAGCATCAGTCTGAGAGGTCAGAGCCAGAATTAGTATGAGAGGTCAGAGCCAGAATCAGTCTGAGAGGTCAGAGCCAGAATCAGTCTGAAAGGTCAGAGCCAGAATCGATATGAGAGGTCAGAGCCAGAATCAGTATGAGAAGTCAGAGCCAGAATCAGTATGAGAGGTCAGAGTCGGAATCAGACTGAGAGATCAGAGCCAGAATCAGTCTGAGTGGTCAGAGCCAGAATCAGTCTGAGCGGTCAGAGCCAGAATCAGTCTGAGAGGTAAGAGCCAGAATCAGACTGAGAGGTCAGAGCCAGAATTAGTATGAGAGATCAGAGCGAGAATCAGTCTGAGAGGTCAGAGCCAGAATCAGTCTGAGAGGTCAGAGCCAGAATCGGTATGAGAGGTCAGAGCCGGAAACAGTATGAGAGGTCAGAGCCAGAATCAGTATGAGAGGTCAGAGCCAGAATAAGACTGAGAGGTCAGAGGAAGAATCAGTCTGAGAGGTCAGATCCAGAATCAGTCTGAGAGGTCAGATCCAGAATCAGTCTGAGAGGTCAGAGCCAGAATCGGTATGAGAGGTCAGAGACGGAAGCAGTATGAAAGGTGAGAGCCAGAATCAGTCTGAGAGGTCAGAGCCAGAATCAGTCTGAGAGGTCAGACCCAGAATCAGTATGAGAGGTCAGAGCCAGAATCAGTCTGAGAGGTGAGAGCCAGAATCAGTCTGAGAGGTCAGAGCCTGAAACAGTCTGAGAGGTCATAGCCAGAATCAGTCTGAGAGGTCAGAGCCAGCATCAGTCTGAGAGGTCAGAGCCAGAATCAGTCTGAGAGGTCAGAGCCAGAATCAGTCTGAGAGGTCAGAGCCAGAATCAGTCTGAGAGATCAGAGCCAGCATCAGTCTGAGAGGTCAGAGCCAGAATTAGTATGAGAGGTCAGAGCCAGAATCAGTCTGAGAGGTCAGAGCCAGAATCAGTCTGAAAGGTCAGAGCCAGAATCGATATGAGAGGTCAGAGCCAGAATCAGTATGAGAAGTCAGAGCCAGAATCAGTATGAGAGGTCAGAGTCGGAATCAGACTGAGAGATCAGAGCCAGAATCAGTCTGAGTGGTCAGAGCCAGAATCAGTCTGAGCGGTCAGAGCCAGAATCAGTCTGAGAGGTAAGAGCCAGAATCAGACTGAGAGGTCAGAGCCAGAATTAGTATGAGAGATCAGAGCGAGAATCAGTCTGAGAGGTCAGAGCCAGAATCAGTCTGAGAGGTCAGAGCCAGAATCGGTATGAGAGGTCAGAGCCGGAAACAGTATGAGAGGTCAGAGCCAGAATCAGTATGAGAGGTCAGAGCCAGAATAAGACTGAGAGGTCAGAGGAAGAATCAGTCTGAGAGGTCAGAGCCAGAATCGGTATGAGAGGTCAGAGCCGGATGCAGTATGAAAGGTCAGAACTAGAATCAGTATGAGAGGTCAGAGCCAGAATCAGTATGAGAGGTCAGAGCCGGAATCAGTATGAGAGATCAGAGCCAGAATCAGTATGAGAGGACAAAACCAGAAGCAGTAGGAAAGGTCAGAGCCGGAATCAGTATGAGAGGACAAAGCAAGAATCAGTATGAGAGGTCAGAGCCAGAATCAGTCTGAGAGGTCAGAGCCAGAATTAGTCTGAGAGGTCAGAGCCAGAATCAGTATGAAAGGTCAGAGCCAGAATCAGTATGAGAGGTCAGAGCCAGAATCAGACTGAGAGGTCAGAGGCAGAATTAGTATGAGAAGTAAGAGCCAGAATACGTCTGAGAGGTCAGAGCAAGAATCAGTCTGAGAGATCAGATCCAGAATCAGTCTGAGAGGTCAGATCCAGAATCAGTCTGAGAGGTCAGAGCCACAATCGGTATAAGAGGTCAGAGCCGGAAGCAGTATGAAAGGTCAGAGCCAGAATCAGTCTGAGAGGTCAGAGCCAGAATCAGTCTGAGAGGTCAGAGCCAGAATCAGTCTGAGAGGTCAGAGCCAGAATCAGTCTGAGAGGTGAGAGCCAGAATCAGTCTGTGAGGTCAGAGCCAGAATCAATATGAGAGGTCAGAGCCAGAATCAGTATGAGAGGTCAGAGCCAGAATCAGTCTGAGTGGTCAGAGCCAGAATCAGTATGAGAGGAAAGAGCCAGAATTAGTATGAGAGGTCAGAGCCAGAATCAGTCTGAGAGGTCAGAGCCAGAATCAGTCTGAGAGGTCAGAGCCAGAATCAGTCTGAGAGGTCAGAGCCAGAATCGGTATGAGAGGTCAGAGCCAGAATCAGTATGAGAAGTCAGATCCAGAATCAGTATGAGAGGTCAGAGCCGGAATCAGACTGAGAGGTCAGAGCCAAAATCAGTCTGAGAGGTCAGAGCCAGAATCGGTATGAGAGGTCAGAGCCAGAATCAGACTGAGAGGTCAGAGGAAGAATCAGTCTGAGAGGTCAGAGCCAGAATCAGTCTGAGAGGTCAGAGCCAGAATCAGTCTGAGAGGTCATAGCCAGAATCGGTATGAGAGGTCAGAGCCAGAATCAGTATGAGAAGTCAGAGCCAGAATCAGTATGAGAGTTCAGAGCCAGAATCAGACTGAGAGGTCAAAGGCAGAATCAGACTGAGAGGTCAGAGGAAGAATCAGTCTAAGAGGTCAGAGCCAGAATCAGACTGAGAGTTCAGAGCCAGAATAAGTCTGAGAAGTCAGAGCCAGAAGTAGTATTAGACGTCAGAACCAGAATCAGTCTGAGAGGTCAGAGCCAGAATCAGTCTGAGAGGTCAGAGCCAGAATCAGACTGAGAGGTTTGAGCCAGAATCAGTATGAGAGATCAGTGCCAGAAACAGTATGAGAGGTCAGAGCCGAAATCAGTATGAGAGGTCAGACCCAGAATCACTCTGAGAGGACAGAACCAGAAGCAGTAGGAAAGGTCAGAGCCGGAATCAGTATGAGAGGACAGAGCAAGAATCAGTATGAGAGATCAGTGCCAGAAACAGTATGAGAGGTCAGAGCCGGAATCAGTATGAGAGGTCAGACCCAGAATCAATCTGAGAGGTCAGACCCAGAATCAGTATGAGAGGTCAGAGCCAGAATCAGACTGAAAGGTCAGAGCCGGAATCAGTATGAGAGGTCAGAGCCAGAATCAGTATGAGAGGTCAGAGCTGGAATCAGACTGAGAGGTCGGTGCCAGAATCAGTCTCAGAGGTCAGAGCCAGAATCAGTCTGAGAGGTCAGAGCCAGAATCGGTATGAGAGGTCAGAGCCAGAATCAGTATGAGAAGTCAGAGCCAGAATCAGTATGAGAGGTCAGAGCCGGAATCAGACTGAGAGGTCAGAGCCAGAATCAGTCTGAGAGGTCAGAGCCAGAATCGGTATGAGAGGTCAAAGCCTGAAGCAATATGAGAGGTCAGAGCCGGAATCAGACTGAGAGGTCAAAGGAAGAATCAGTATGAGAGGTCAGAGCCAGAATCAGTATGAGAGGTCAGAGCTGGAATCAGACTGAGAGGTCGGTGCCAGAATCAGTCTGAGAGGTCAGACCCAGAATCAGTCTGAGAGGTCAGAGCCAGAATCAGTCTGAGAGGTCAGAGCCAGGTCGAGCGCATATGTATGCGAGCGCATATGTATGCGAGGGCATATGTATGCGACACCCGCGCACATGTGCGCGCAAATTTTTTTGGGACACCCAGTATATATATGCGAGCACCCTGTATAATATATATATAAATATATATATATATATATATATATATATATACACATACATACCTACATACATGAGCATTTATATATATGGGACACCCGCATGAGCGCATATGTATGCGATGTCAGAGCCAGAATCAGTATGAGAGGTCAGAGCAAGAATCAGTATGAAAGATCAGTGCCAGAATCAGTATGAGAGGTCGGAGCCAGAATCAGTCTGAGAGGTCAGAGCCAGAATCAGTCTGAGAGGTCAGAGCCAGAATCAATCGGAGAGGTCAGAGCCAGAAGCAGTATGAGAGGTCAGAGCCGGAATCAGACTGTGAGGTCAGAGCCAGAATCAGACTGAAAGGTCCGAGCCGGAATCAGTATGAGAGGTCAGAGCCAGAATCAGTATGAGAGGTCAGAGCAAGAATCAGTCTGAGAGGTCAGAGCCAGAATCAGTATGAGAGGACAGAACCAGAAGCAGTAGGAAAGGTCAGAGCCAGAATCAGTCTAAAGAGGTCAGAGCCAGAATCAGTCTGAGAGGTCAGAGCCAGAATCAGTATGAGAGGTCAGAGCCAGAATCAGTCTGAAAGGTCAGAGCCAGAATCAGTCTAAAGAGGTCAGAGCCAGAATCAGTCTGAGAGGTCAGAGCCAGAATCAGTCTGAGAGGTCAGAGCCAGAATCAGTCTGAGAGGTCAGAGCCAGAATCAGTCTGAGAGGTCAGAGCCAAAATCAGTATGAGAGGTGAGAGCCAGAATCAGTCATAGAGGTCAGAGCCAGAATCAGTATGAGATGTCAGAGCCGGAATCAGTATGAGAGGTCAGAGCCGGAATCAGACTGAGAGGTCAGAGCCAGAATCAGTCTGAGTGGTCAGAGCCAGAATCAGTATGAGAGGTAAGAGCCAGAATCAGTATGAGAGGTAAGAGCCAGAATTAGACTGAGAGGTCAGAGCCAGAATTAGTATGCGAAGTCAGAGCCAGAATCAGTCTGAGAGGTAAGAGCCAGAATCAGACTGAGAGGTCAGAGCCAGAATTAGTTTGAGAAGTCAGAGCCAGAATCAGTCTGAGAGGTCAGAGCCAGAATCAGTCTGAGAGGTCAGAGCCAGAATCGGTATGAGAGGTCAGAGCCGGAAGCAGTATGAAAGGTCAGAACTGGAATCAGTATGAGAGGTCAGAGCCAGAATCAGTATGAGAGGTCAGAGCCGGAATCAGTATGAGAGGTCAGAGCCAGAATCAGTATGAGAGGACAAAACCAGAAGCAGTAGGAAAGGTCAGAGCCAGAATCAGTCTGAGAGGTCAGAGCCAGAATTAGTCTGAGAGGTCAGAGCCAGAATCAGTATGAAAGGTCAGAGCCAGAATCAGTATGAGAGGTCAGAGCCAGAATCAGTCTGAGAGGTCAGAGCCAGAATCAGACTGAGAGGTCAGAGGCAGAATTAGTATGAGAAGTAAGAGCCAGAATACGTCTGAGAGGTCAGAGCAAGAATCAGTCTGAGAGATCAGATCCAGAATCAGTCTGAGAGGTCAGATCCAGAATCAGTCTGAGAGGTCAGAGCCACAATCGGTATAAGAGGTCAGAGCCGGAAGCAGTATGAAAGGTCAGAGCCAGAATCAGTCTGAGAGGTCAGAGCCAGAATCGGTATGAGAGGTCAGAGCCGGAAACAGTATGAGAGGTCAGAGCCAGAATCAGTATGAGAGGTCAGAGCCAGAATAAGACTGAGAGGTCAGAGGAAGAATCAGTCTGAGATGTCAGAGCCGGAATCAGACTGAGAGGTCAGAGCCGGAATCAGTCTGAGAGGTCAGAGCCAGAAGCAGTCTGAGAGGTCAGAGCCAGAACTAGTATGAGAGGTCAGAGCCAGAATTAATCTTAGAGGTCAGAGCCAGAAGCAGTATGAGAGGTCAGAGACGAAATCAGACTGTGAGGTCAGAGCCAGAATCAGACTGAAAGGTCAGAGCCGGAATCAGTATGAGAGGGCAGAGTCAGAATCAGTATGAGAGGTCAGAGCAAGAATCAGTCTGAGAGGTCAGAGCCAGAATCAGTATGAGAGGACAGAACAAGAAGCAGTAGTAAAGGTCAGAGCCGGAATCAGTATGAGAGGACAGAGCAAGAATCAGTATGAGAGATCAGTGCCAGAAACAGTATGAGAGGTCAGAGCCGGAATCAGTATGAGAGGTCAGACCCAGAATCAATCTGAGAGGTCAGACCCAGAATCAGTATGAGAGGTCAGAGCCAGAATCAGACTGAAAGGTCAGAGCCAGAATCAGTCTGAGAGGTCAGAGCCAAAATCAGTATGAGAGGTGAGAGCCAGAATCAGTCATAGAGGTCAGAGCCAGAATCAGTATGAGAGGTCAGAGCCGGAATCAGTATGAGAGGTCAGAGCCGGAATCAGACTGAGAGGTCAAAGGAAGAATCAGTATGAGAGGTCAGAGCCAGAATCAGTCTGAGAGATCAGAGCCAGAATCAGTCTGAGAGGTCAGAGCCAGAATCGGTATGAGAGGTCAGAGCCAGAATCAGTATGAGAAGTCAGAGCCAGAATCAGTATGAGAGGTCAGAGCCGGAATCAGACTGAGAGGTCAGAGCCAAAATCAGTCTGAGAGGTCAGAGCCAGAATCGGTATGAGAGGTCAGAGCCAGAAGCAATATGAGAGGTCAGAGCCGGAATCAGACTGAGAGGTCAAAGGAAGAATCAGTATGAGAGGTCAGAGCCAGAATCAGTATGAGAGGTCAGAGCCAGAATCAGACTGAGAGGTCAGAGGAAGAATCAGTCTAAGAGGTCAGAGCCAGAATCAGACTGAGAGTTCAGAGCCAGAATCAGTCTGAGAAGTCAGAGCCAGAAGTAGTATTAGACGTCAGAGCCAGAATCAGTCTGAGAGGTCAGAGCCAGAATCAGTCTGAGAGGTCAGAGCCAGAATCAGACTGAGAGGTTTGAGCCAGAATCAGTATGAGAGATCAGTGCCAGAAACAGTATGAGAGGTCAGAGCCGAAATCAGTATGAGAGGTCAGACCCAGAATCACTCTGAGAGGACAGAACCGGAATCAGTATGAGAGGTCAGAGCCGGAATCAGTATGAGAGGTCAGACCCAGAATCAATCTGAGAGGTCAGACCCAGAATCAGTATGAGAGGTCAGAGCCAGAATCAGACTGAAAGGTCAGAGCCGGAATCAGTATGAGAGGTCAGAGCCAGAATCAGTATGAGAGGTCAGAGCTGGAATCAGACTGAGAGGTCGGTGCCAGAATCAGTCTGAGAGGTCAGACCCAGAATCAGTCTGAGAGGTCAGAGCCAGAATCAGTCTGAGAGGTCAGAGCCAGGTCGAGCGCATATGTATGCGAGCGCATATGTATGCAAGGGCATATGTATGCGACACCCGCGCACATGTGCGCGCAAATTTTTTTGGGACACCCAGTATATATATGCGAGCACCCTGTATAATATATATATAAATATATATATATATATATATATATATATATATATATACACATACATACCTACATACATGAGCACATATATATATGGGACACCCGCATGAGCGCATATGTATGCGATGTCAGAGCCAGAATCAGTATGAGAGGTCAGAGCAAGAATCAGTATGAAAGATCAGTGCCAGAATCAGTATGAGAGGTCGGAGCCAGAATCAGTCTGAGAGGTCAGAGCCAGAATCAGTCTGAGAGGTCAGAGCCAGAATCAGTCTGAGAGGTCAGAGCCAGAATCAGTCTGAGAGGTCAGAGCCAAAATCAGTATGAGAGGTGAGAGCCAGAATCAGTCATAGAGGTCAGAGCCAGAATCAGTATGAGAGGTCAGAGCCGGAATCAGTATGAGAGGTCAGAGCCGGAATCAGACTGAGAGGTCAAAGGAAGAATCAGTATGAGAGGTCAGAGCCAGAATCAGTATGAGAGGTCAGAGCCAGAATCAGACTGAGAGGTCAGAGGAAGAATCAGTCTAAGAGGTCAGAGCCAGAATCAGACTGAGAGGTCAGAGCCAGAATAAGTCTGAGAAGTCAGAGCCAGAAGTAGTATTAGACGTCAGAACCAGAATCAGTCTGAGAGGTCAGAGCCAGAATCAGTCTGAGAGGTCAGAGCCAGAATCAGAATGAGGTTTGAGCCAGAATCAGTATGAGAGATCAGTGCCAGATACAGTATGAGAGGTCAGAGCCGAAATCAGTATGAGAGGTCAGACCCAGAATCACTCTGAGAGGACAGAACCAGAAGCAGTAGGAAAGGTCAGAGCCGGAATCAGTATGAGAGGACAGAGCAAGAATCAGTATGAGAGATCAGTGCCAGAAACAGTATGAGAGGTCAGAGCCGGAATCAGTATGAGAGGTCAGACCCAGAATCAATCTGAGAGGTCAGACCCAGAATCAGTATGAGAGGTCAGAGCCAGAATCAGACTGAAAGGTCAGAGCCGGAATCAGTATGAGAGGTCAGAGCCAGAATCAGTATGAGAGGTCAGAGCTGGAATCAGACTGAGAGGTCGGTGCCAGAATCAGTCTGAGAGGTCAGACCCAGAATCAGTCTGAGAGGTCAGAGCCAGAATCAGTCTGAGAGGTCAGAGCCAGGTCGAGCGCATATGTATGCGAGCGCATATGTATGCGAGGGCATATGTATGCGACACCCGCGCACATGTGCGCGCAAATTTTTTTGGGACACCCAGTATATATATGCGAGCACCCTGTATAATATATATATAAATATATATATATATATATATATATATATACACATACATACCTACATACATGAGCACATATATATATGGGACACCCGCATGAGCGCATATGTATGCGATGTCAGAGCCAGAATCAGTATGAGAGGTCAGAGCAAGAATCAGTATGAAAGATCAGTGCCAGAATCAGTATGAGAGGTCGGAGCCAGAATCAGTCTGAGAGGTCAGAGCCAGAATCAATCGGAGAGGTCAGAGCCAGAAGCAGTATGAGAGGTCAGAGCCGGAATCAGACTGTGAGGTCAGAGCCAGAATCAGACAGAAAGGTCCGAGCCGGAATCAGTATGAGAGGTCAGAGCCAGAATCAGTATGAGAGGTCAGAGCAAGAATCAGTCTGAGAGGTCAGAGCCAGAATCAGTATGAGAGGACAGAACCAGAAGCAGTAGGAAAGGTCAGAGCCGGAATCAGTATGAGAGGACAGAGCAAGAATCAGTATGAGAGATCAGTGCCAGAAACAGTATGAGAGGTCAGAGCCAGAATCAGTCTGAGAGGTCAGAGCCAGAATCAGTCTGAGAGGTCAGAGCCAGAATCAGTCTGAGAGGTCAGAGCCAGAATCAGTCTAAAGAGGTCAGAGCCAGAATCAGTCTGAGAGGTCAGAGCCAGAATCAGTCTGAGAGGTCAGAGCCAGAATCAGTCTGAGAGGTCAGAGCCAGAATCAGTCTGAGAGGTCAGAGCCAAAATCAGTATGAGAGGTGAGAGCCAGAATCAGTCATAGAGGTCAGAGCCAGAATCAGTATGAGAGGTCAGAGCCGGAATCAGTATGAGAGGTCAGAGCTGGAATCAGACTGAGAGGTCAGAGCCAGAATCAGTCTGAGTGGTCAGAGCCAGAATCAGTATGAGAGGTAAGAGCCAGAATCAGTATGAGAGGTAAGAGCCAGAATTAGACTGAGAGGTCAGAGCCAGAATTAGTATGCGAAGTCAGAGCCAGAATCAGTCTGAGAGGTAAGAGCCAGAATCAGACTGAGAGGTCAGAGCCAGAATTAGTTTGAGAAGTCAGAGCCAGAATCAGTCTGAGAGGTCAGAGCCAGAATCAGTCTTAGAGGTCAGAGCCAGAATCAGTCTGAGAGGTCAGAGCCAGAATCGGTATGAGAGGTCAGAGCCGGAAGCAGTATGAAAGGTCAGAACTGGAATCAGTATGAGAGGTCAGAGCCAGAATGAGTATGAGAGGTCAGAGCCGGAATCAGTATGAGAGGTCAGAGCCAGAATCAGTATGAGAGGACAAAACCAGAAGCAGTAGGAAAGGTCAGAGCCGGAATCACTATGAGAGGACAAAGCAAGACTCAGTATGAGAGGTCAGAGCCAGAATCAGTCTGAGAGGTCAGAGCCAGAATTAGTCTGAGAGGTCAGAGCCAGAATCAGTATGAAAGGTCAGAGCCGGAATCAGTATGAGAGGTCAGAGCCAGAATCAGTATGAGAGGTCAGAGCCAGAATCAGACTGAGAGGTCAGAGGCAGAATTAGAATAAGAAGTAAGAGCCAGAATACGTCTGAGAGGTCAGAGCAAGAATCAGTCTGAGAGATCAGATCCAGAATCAGTCTGAGAGGTCAGATCCAGAATCAGTCTGAGAGGTCAGATCCAGAATCAGTCTGAGAGGTCAGAGCCACAATCGGTATAAGAGGTCAGAGCCGGAAGCAGTATGAAAGGTCAGAGCCAGAATCAGTCTGAGAGGTCAGAGCCAGAATCAGTCTGAGAGGTCAGAGCAAGAATCAGTCTGAGAGATCAGATCCAGAATCAGTCTGAGAGGTCAGAGCCACAATCGGTATAAGAGGTCAGAGCCGGAAGCAGTATGAAAGGTCAGAGCCAGAATCAGTCCGAGAGGTCAGAGCCAGAATCAGTCTGAGAGGTCAGAGCCAGAATCAGTCTGAGAGGTCAGAGCCAGAATCAGACTGAGAGGTCAGACCCAGAATCAGTCTGAGAGGTGAGAGCCTGAATCAGTCTGAGAGGTCAGAGCCAGAATCAGTATGAGAGGTCAGAGCCAGAATCAGTATGAGAGGTCAGAGCCAGAATCAGTCTGAGTGGTCAGAGCCAGAATCAGTATGAGAGGTCAGAGCCAGAATCAGTCTGAGAGGTCAGAGCCAGAATCAGTCTGAGAGGTCAGAGCCAGAATCGGTATGAGAGGTCAGAGCCAGAATCAGTATGAGAAGTCAGAGCCAGAATCAGTATGAGAGGTCAGAGCCGGAATCAGACTGAGAGGTCAGAGCCAAAATCAGTCTGAGAGGTCAGAGCCAGAATCGGTATGAGAGGTCAGAGCCTGAAGCAATATGAGAGGTCAGAGCCGGAATCAGACTGAGAGGTCAAAGGAAGAATCAGTATGAGAGGTCAGAGCCAGAATCAGTATGAGAGGTCAGAGCCAGAATCAGACTGAGAGGTCAGAGGAAGAATCAGTCTGAGAGGTCAGAGCCGGAATCAGACTGAGAGTTCAGAGCCAGAATCAGTCTGAGAAGTCAGAGCCAGAAGTAGTATTAGACGTCAGAGCCAGAATCAGTCTGAGAGGTCAGAGCCAGAATCAGTCTGAGAGGTCAGAGCCAGAATCAGACTGAGATGTTAGAGCCAGAATCAGTATGAGAGATCAGTGCCAGAAACAGTATGAGAGGTCAGAGCCGGAATCAGTATGAGAGGTCAGACCCAGAATCACTCTGAGAGGACAGAACCAGAAGCAGTAGGAAAGGTCAGCGCCGGAATCAGTATGAGAGGACAGAGCAAGAATCAGTATGAGAGATCAGTGCCAGAAACAGTATGAGAGGTCAGAGCCGGAATCAGTATGAGAGGTCAGACCCAGAATCAATCTGAGAGGTCAGACCCAGAATCAGTATGAGAGGTCAGAGCCAGAATCAGACTGAAAGGTCAGAGCCGGAATCAGTATGAGAGGTCAGAGCCAGAATCAGTATGAGAGGTCAGAGCTGGAATCAGACTGAGAGGTCGGTGCCAGAATCAGTCTCAGAGGTCAGAGCCAGAATCAGTCTGAGAGGTCAGAGCCAGAATCGGTATGAGAGGTCAGAGCCAGAATCAGTATGAGAAGTCAGAGCCAGAATCAGTATGAGAGGTCAGAGCCGGAATCAGACTGAGAGGTCAGAGCCAGAATCAGTCTGAGAGGTCAGAGCCAGAATCGGTATGAGAGGTCAGAGCCTGAAGCAATATGAGAGGTCAGAGCCGGAATCAGACTGAGAGGTCAAAGGAAGAATCAGTATGAGAGGTCAGAGCCAGAATCAGTATGAGAGGTCAGAGCTGGAATCAGACTGAGAGGTCGGTGCCAGAATCAGTCTGAGAGGTCAGACCCAGAATCAGTCTGAGAGGTCAGAGCCAGAATCAGTCTGAGAGGTCAGAGCCAGGTCGAGCGCATATGTATGCGAGCGCATATGTATGCGAGCGCATATGTATGCGACACCCGCTCACATGTGCGCGCGAATTTTTTTGGGACACCCAGTATATATATGCGAGCACCCTGTATAATATATATATAAATATATATATATATATATATATATATATACACATACATACCTACATACATGAGCATTTATATATATGGGACACCCGCATGAGCGCATATGTATGCGATGTCAGAGCCAGAATCAGTATGAGAGGTCAGAGCAAGAATCAGTATGAAAGATCAGTGCCAGAATCAGTATGAGAGGTCGGAGCCAGAATCATTCTGAGAGGTCAGAGCCAGAATCAGTCTGAGAGGTCGGAGCCAGAATCAGTATGAGAGGTAGGAGCCGGAATCAGTCTGAGAGGTCAGAGCCGGAATCAGTATGAGAAGTCAGAGCCCGGAATTAGACTGAGAGGTCAGAGCCGGAATCAGACTGAGAGGTCAGAGCCGGAATCAGACTGAAAGGTCAGAGCCGGAATCAGTATGAGAGGTCAGAGCCAGAATCAGTATGAGAGGTCAGAGCCAGAATCAGTCTGAGACGTCAGAGCCAGAATCAGTATGAGAGGACAGAACCAGAAGCAGTAGGAAAGGTCAGAGCCGGAATCAGTCTGAGAAGTCAGAGCCAGAAGTAGTATTAGACGTCAGAGCCAGAATCAGTCTGAGAGGTCAGAGCCAGAATCAGTATGAGAGGTCAGAGCCAGAATCAGTCTGAGACGTCAGAGCCAGAATCAGTATGAGAGGACAGAACCAGAAGCAGTAGGAAAGGTCAGAGCCGGAATCAGTCTGAGAAGTCAGAGCCAGAAGTAGTATTAGACGTCAGAGCCAGAATCAGTCTGAGAGGTCAGAGCCAGAATCAGTCTGAGAGGTCAGAGCCAGAATCAGTCTGAGAGGTCAGAGCCAGAATCAGACTGAGAGGTCAGAGCCAGAATCAGTATGAGAGGTCAGAGCCAGAATCAGTATGAGAGGTCAGAGCCAGAATCAGTCTGACAGGTCAGAGCCAGAATCAGACTGAGAGGTCAGAGCAAGAATCAGTCTGAGAGGTCAGAGCCGGAATCAGTATGAGAGGTCAGAGCCAGAATAAGTATGAGAGGACAGAACCAGAAGCAGTAGGAAAGGTCAGAGCCGGAATCAGTATGAGAGGACAGAGAAACAATCAGTATGAGAGATCAGTGCCAGATACAGTATGAGAGGTCAGAGCCGGAATCAGTATGAGAGGTCAGAGCCAGAATCAGTATGAGAGGACAGAACCAGAAGCAGTAGGAAAGGTCAGAGCCGGAATCAGTCTGAGAAGTCAGAGCCAGAAGTAGTATTAGACGTCAGAGCCAGAATCAGTCTGAGAGGTCAGAGCCAGAATCAGTCTGAGAGGTCAGAGCCAGAATCAGTCTGAGAGGTCAGAGCCAGAATCAGACTGAGAGGTCAGAGCCAGAATCGGTATGAGAGGTCAGAGCCAGAATCAGTATGAGAAGTCAGAGCCAGAATCAGTATGAGAGGTCAGAGCCGGAATCAGACTGAGAGGTCAGAGCCAAAATCAGTCTGAGAGGTCAGAGCCAGAATCGGTATGAGAGGTCAGAGCCAGAAGCAATATGAGAGGTCAGAGCCGGAATCAGACTGAGAGGTCAAAGGAAGAATCAGTATGAGAGGTCAGAGCCAGAATCAGTATGAGAGGTCAGAGCCAGAATCAGACTGAGAGGTCAGAGGAAGAATCAGTCTAAGAGGTCAGAGCCAGAATCAGACTGAGAGTTCAGAGCCAGAATCAGTCTGAGAAGTCAGAGCCAGAAGTAGTATTAGACGTCAGAGCCAGAATCAGTCTGAGAGGTCAGAGCCAGAATCAGTCTGAGAGGTCAGAGCCAGAATCAGACTGAGAGGTTTGAGCCAGAATCAGTATGAGAGATCAGTGCCAGAAACAGTATGAGAGGTCAGAGCCGAAATCAGTATGAGAGGTCAGACCCAGAATCACTCTGAGAGGACAGAACCGGAATCAGTATGAGAGGTCAGAGCCGGAATCAGTATGAGAGGTCAGACCCAGAATCAATCTGAGAGGTCAGACCCAGAATCAGTATGAGAGGTCAGAGCCAGAATCAGACTGAAAGGTCAGAGCCGGAATCAGTATGAGAGGTCAGAGCCAGAATCAGTGCGCGCAAATTTTTTTGGGACACCCAGTATATATATGCGAGCACCCTGTATAATATATATATAAATATATATATATATATATATATATATATATATATATACACATACATACCTACATACATGAGCACATATATATATGGGACACCCGCATGAGCGCATATGTATGCGATGTCAGAGCCAGAATCAGTATGAGAGGTCAGAGCAAGAATCAGTATGAAAGATCAGTGCCAGAATCAGTATGAGAGGTCGGAGCCAGAATCAGTCTGAGAGGTCAGAGCCAGAATCAGTCTGAGAGGTCAGAGCCAGAATCAGTCTGAGAGGTCAGAGCCAGAATCAGTCTGAGAGGTCAGAGCCAAAATCAGTATGAGAGGTGAGAGCCAGAATCAGTCATAGAGGTCAGAGCCAGAATCAGTATGAGAGGTCAGAGCCGGAATCAGTATGAGAGGTCAGAGCCGGAATCAGACTGAGAGGTCAGAGCCAGAATCAGTCTGAGTGGTCAGAGCCAGAATCAGTATGAGAGGTAAGAGCCAGAATCAGTATGAGAGGTAAGAGCCAGAATTAGACTGAGAGGTCAGAGCCAGAATTAGTATGCGAAGTCAGAGCCAGAATCAGTCTGAGAGGTAAGAGCCAGAATCAGACTGAGAGGTCAGAGCCAGAATTACTTTGAGAAGTCAGAGCCAGAATCAGTCTGAGAGGTCAGAGCCAGAATCAGTCTGAGAGGTCAGAGCCAGAATCAGTCTGAGAGGTCAGAGCCAGAATCGGTATGAGAGGTCAGAGCCGGAAGCAGTATGAAAGGTCAGAACTGGAATCAGTATGAGAGGTCAGAGCCAGAATCAGTATGAGAGGTCAGAGCCGGAATCAGTATGAGAGGTGAGAGCCAGAATCAGTATGAGAGGACAAAACCAGAAGCAGTAGGAAAGGTCAGAGCCAGAATCAGTCTGAGAGGTCAGAGCCAGAATCAGTATGAGAGGTCAGAGCCAGAATCAGTATGAGAGGTCAGAGCCAGAATCAGTCTGAGAGGTCAGAGCCAGAATCAGACTGAGAGGTCAGAGCCAGAATCAGTCTGAGAGGTCAGAGCCGTAATCAGTATGAGAGGACAGAGAAACAATCAGTATGAGAGATCAGTGCCAGAAACAGTATGAGAGGTCAGAGCCGGAATCAGTATGAGAGGTCAGAGCCAGAATCAGTCTGAGAGGTCAGAGCCAGAATCAGTATGAGAGGTCAGAGCCAGAATCAGTATGAGAAGTCAGATCCGGAATCAGTATGAGAGGTCAGAGCTGGAATCAGACTGAGAGGTCAGAGCCAGAATCAGTATGAGAGGTAAGAGCCAGAATCAGTATGAGAGGTAAGAGTCAGAATCAAACTGAGAGGTCAGAGCCAGAATCAGTCTGAGAGGTCAGAGCCAGAATCAGTCTGAGAGGTCAGAGCCAGAATCAGTCTGAGAGGTCAGAGCCAGGTCGAGCGCATATGTATGCGAGCGCATATGTATGCGACACCCGCGCACATGTGCGCGCAAATTTTTTTGGGACATCCAGTATATATATGCGAGCACCCTGTATAATATATATATATATATATATATATATATATATATATATATATATATATATATATACTAGCTGGTACCCGCGACTTCGTCTGCGGTGATTGTAGAAGTGGGTATATACAGGCGCAGGTAAGGTTTTCGTACTGTGTATAAGGTATGGGATATGAAATGTAACTGTGTATCTTGTTTTTGCTGTAATTCTGAGAGCACATGAGACTTTTGTGTTAAATGTAATTTGTATTTCAGCTGCTATACGGTGTTGGTATAAACTGTACATAGTGTCTTTGGGACAGAGGTATTTCAGGTTAATATACTTCGATATACAACATTGGATGGTTTGTTATTTTCAGCCAGTACATGTCAGTTTTGGGCACAGGATACTCTCGAGCAGCCACATAAAGTCTGGCCCTGTGCATGACAGTTTAGTAACTCCATGCGCCTCTTAGTAATAGCAATTAACCCCATCATGTCCCTCACATTAACCCTTGTGTAAGAGTTACTGATATGTGAGAGACTTGGAGGTAATAGTTAAGTATCTTCATTATTGAGGTTTATTAGTATCCCTTATATGGGACCCACAGGGGTTAATATGAGGAACATGATGGGGTTTATTCCTATTAATATGAGGCACACAGGGGTTAATATGAGGGACATGATGGGGTTTATTCATAATAATGTGAGGCACACAGGGGTTAATATGAGGGACATGATGGGGTTTATTCCTATTAATATGAGGCACACAGGGGTTAATATGAGGGACATGATGGGGTTTATTCCTAATAATGTGAGGCACACAGGGGTTAATATGAGGGACATGATGGGGTTTATTCCTATTAATGTGAGGCACACAGGGGTTAATATGAGGGACATGATGGGGGTTATTCCTATTAATGTGAGGCACATGGAGTTACTAAGACTAAACTAATAACCCCAAATGCCGGACATTAATGAGAACAGTAATCCTATGTACCTGTGTGTTTTTCAGTGTCACTTTGCTAGCAGCTTCCTCTTCTCCTCCGGGAATGTTAGGAGGATGCAGACCACTATAGCAGGCACAGACCTGAGCGATTAAGCTCCACCCCCTGGGTTTCCTGCACCCCTCTCAAAGGGGAGTGTCCTTATGCTTGAGCTCTAGCAGCCCACTGAAGAGACTCGGACTTCATTTAACTCTTGCAGGTCCTGGGCTGCTGGTGTGCCAGTGAAATATGGCAGGAGTGCCACTCTTGGCATGCTGACCTCTGCTGTAGAGGGTAATATGAATTTTGTGGCTTGCTATGGTCCAAAGTGTGTGAGATTGCAGAAATAGTGATGTGAGTTTGGGTTTTGTGGGGGTCCTGGGAAAAACGTATGTGCGCTATTGTGACAAAAAATAGCCTATTGCGCAATTGAGTGTAGTGACTATGTTTGTGGAAAATTTCAGCCAAATCGTATGGTCGAAAGTGTGTGAGATTGCAGAAATAGTGATGTGAGTTTGGGTTTTGTGGGGGTCCTGGGAAAAACGTATGTGCGCTATTGTGACGAAAAGTAGCCTATTGCGCAATCGAGTGTAGTGACTATGTTTGTGGAAAATTTCAGCCAAATCGGTGGAGCGGGTTTTGCGTGATTGAGGAACAAACATCTAAACATCCAAACATCCAAACACACAAACCCACAAACATCCAAACTCACAAACTTTCACCTTTATAATATTAATAGGATAATGTACTGGGAAGCAGGGAAAAAATTCTGAATGGGGTGGATTTGACAAAAAAATGCATTTCTGCGACTTTCTTAGGGGCTTTGGTTTTACGGCGTTCACTGTGCAACCAAAATGACATGTCCCCTGTATTCTGTGTTTCGTTACGATGCTGGGGATACCAAATTCATATGGTTTTATTTACATTTTGACCCCTTAAAAAAATCCAAAACTGTTAAAACTTTTTTTTTTTGAAAAGTCGTCATATTCCGACAGCCGTAACTTTTTTATATGTCCGTGTACGGGGATGTATAGGGCGTCTTTTTTTGCGGGGTCGGGTGTACTTTTTAGTTCTACCATTTTCGGGAAATGTTATTGCTTTGATCACTTTTTATTCAAATTTATATCAGAGTCAAAAGAGTGAAAAAACGGCGGTTTGGCACTTTTGACCATTTTTCCCGCTACGGCGTTTACCGAACAGGAAAAATATTTGTATAGCTTTGTAGAGCGGGCGATTTCGGACGCGGGAATACCTAACATGTATGTGTTTCACAGTTTTTAACTACTTTTATATGTGTTCTAGGGAAAGGGGGGTGATTTGAATTTCTAATCCTTTTTATTTGTTTTTATATGTTTTTTACTTTTTTTAAAACTTTTTTTTTTTTGCATTTATTAGACTTCCTAGGGGTATTGACATGGGTGGGCGGTGTCGCGGATTGTCAGAGCGGTGGGGGTCAGCAAACATGGCTGCTCCGGAGCGTTAAAGAGAACCTCCTGGAAAATCGTTAAGGGGAGGGGCAAAGTGGTAAAGTATATGTATATGTGATTGTGTGGGGTTAGGGGTGAGGCTGCAGAGGGCAATATGAATATTGTGGCTTGCTATGGTCCAAAGTGTGTGAGATTGCAGAGATGGTGGTGTGAGTTTGGGTTTTGTGGGGGTCCTGGCACAAACATATGTGCGTTATTGTGACGAAAAGTAGCCTATTGCGCAATCGGGTGTATTAACTATGTTTGTGGAAACTTTCAGCCAAATCGGTCGAGCGGGTTTTGCGTGATTGAGGAACAAACATCCAAACACACAAACCCACAAACATCCAAACTCACAAACTTTCACATTTATAATATTAATAGGATATATATACACATACATACCTACATACATGAGCACATATATATATGGGACACCCGCATGAGCGCATATGTATGCGATGTCAGAGCCAGAATCAGTATGAGAGGTCAGAGCAAGAATCAGTATGAAAGATCAGTGCCAGAATCAGTATGAGAGGTCGGAGCCAGAATCAGTCTGAGAGGTCAGAGCCAGAATCAGTCTGAGAGGTCGGAGCCAGAATCAGTATGAGAGGTCGGAGCCAGAATCAGTCTGAGAGGTCAGAGCCAGAATCAGTCTGAGAGGTCAGAGCCAGAATCGGTATGAGAGGTCAGAGCCAGAAGCAGTATGAGAGGTCAGAGCCGGAATCAGTATGAGAAGTCAGAGCCAGAATCAGTATGAGAGGACAGAACCAGAAGCAGTAGGAAAGGTCAGAGCCGGAATCAGTATGAGAAGACAGAGCAAGAATCAGTATGAGAGATCAGTGCCAGAAACAGTATGAGAGGTCAGAGCCGGAATCAGTATGAGAGGTCAGAGCCAGAATCAGTCTGAGAGGTCAGACCCAAAATCAGTATGAGAGGTCAAAGCCAGAGTCAGTATGAGAAGTCAGAGCCAAAATCAGTATGAGGGGTCAGAGCCGAAATCAGACTGAGTGGTCAGAGCCAGAATCAGTATGAGAGGTAAGAGCCAGAATCAGTATGAGAGGTCAGAGCAAGAATCAGACTGAGAGGTCAGAGCCAGATTCGGTCTGAGAAGTCAGAGCCAGAAGTAGTATTAGACGTCAGAGCCAGAATCAGTCTGAGAGGTCAGAGCCAGAATCAGTCTGAGAGGTCAGAGCCAGAATCAGTATGAGAGGTCAGAGCAAGAATCAGACTGAGAGGTCAGAGCCAGATTCGGTCTGAGAAGTCAGAGCCAGAAGTAGTATTAGACGTCAGAGCCAGAATCAGTCTGAGAGGTCAGAGCCAGAATCAGTATGAGAGGTCAGAGCCAGAATCAGACTGAGAGGTCAGAGCCAGAATCAGTCTGAGAGGTCAGAGCCAGAATCAGTCTGAAAAGGTCTGAGCCAGAATTAGTCTGAGAGGTCAGAGCCAGAATCAGTATGAAAGGTCAGAGCCAGAATCAGTATGAGAGGTCAGAGCCAGAATCAGTATGAGAGGTCAGAGCCAGAATCAGACTGAGAGGTCAGAGGCAGAATTAGTATGAGAAGTAAGAGCCAGAATACGTCTGAGAGGTCAGAGCAAGAATCAGTCTGAGAGATCAGATCCAGAATCAGTCTGAGAGGTCAGATCCAGAATCAGTCTGAGAGGTCAGAGCCACAATCGGTATAAGAGGTCAGAGCCGGAAGCAGTATGAAAGTTCAGAGCCAGAATCAGTCTGAGAGGTCAGAGCCAGAATCAGTCTGAGAGGTCAGAGCCAGAATCAGTCTGAGAGGTCAGAGCCAGAATCAGACTGAGAGGTCAGAGCCAGAATCAGTCTGAGAGGTGAGAGCCAGAATCAGTCTGAGAGGTCAGAGCCAGAATCAGTCTGAGAGGTCAGAGTCAGAATCAGTCTGAGAGGTCAGAGCCAGAATCAGTCTGAGAGGATAGACCCAGAATCAGTATGAGAGGTCAGAGCCAGAATAAGTCTGAGAGGTCAGAGCCGGAATCAGACTGAGAGGTCAGAAACAGAATCAGTCTGAGTGGTCAGAGCCAGAATCAGTATGAGAGGAAAGAGCCAGAATCAGTCTGAGAAGTCAGAGCCAGAATCGGTATGAGAGGTCAGAGCCAGAATCAGTATGAGAGGTCAGAGCCGGAAGCAGTATGAAAGGTCAGAGCCAGAATCAGTCTGAGAGGTCAGAGCCAGAATCAGTCTGAGAGGTCAGAGCCAGAATCAGTCTGAGAGGTCAAAGCCAGAATCAGTCTGAGATGTCAGAGCCAGAATCAGTCTGAGAGGTCAGACCCAGAATCAGTATGAGAGGTCAGAGCCACAATCAGTCTGAGAGGTGAGAGCCAGAATCAGTCTGAGAGGTCATAGCCAGAATCAGTCTGAGAGGTCATAGGCAGAATCAGTCTGAGAGGTCAGAGCCAGAATCAGTCTGAGAGGTCAGAGCCAGAATCAGTCTGAGAGGTCAGAGCCAGAATAAGTCTGAGAGGTCAGAGCCAGAATCAGACTGAGAGGTCAGAGCCAGAATCAGTCTGAGAGGTGAGAGCCAGAATCAGTCTGAGAGGTCAGAGCCAGAATCAGTTTGAGAGGTCAGAGCCAGAATCAGTCTGAGAGGTCAGAGCCGGAATCAGACTGAGAGGTCAGAGCCAGAATCAGTCTGAGAGGTCAGAGCCAGAATCAGTTTGAGAGGTCAGAGCCAGAATCAGTCTGAGAGGTCAGAACCGGAATCAGACTGAGAGGTCAGAGCCAGAATTAGTATGAGAAGTAAGAGCCAGAATACGTCTGAGAGGTCAGAGCCAGAATCCGTCTGAGAGGTCAGATCCAGAATCAGTCTGAGAGGTCAGATCCAGAATCAGTCTGAGAGGTCAGATCCAGAATCAGTCTGAGAGGTCAGAGCCAGAATCGGTATGAGAGGTCAGAGACGGAAGCAGTATGAAAGGTGAGAGCCAGAATCAGTCTAAGAGGTCAGAGCCAGAATCAGTCTGAGAGGTCAGAGCCAGAATCAGTCTGAGAGATCAGAGCCAGAATCAGTCTGAAAGGTCAGACCCAGAATCAGTATGAGAGGTCAGAGCCAGAATCAGTCTGAGAGGTGAGAGCCAGAATCAGTCTGAGAGGTCAGAGCCTGAATCAGTCTGAGAGGTCATAGCCAGAATCAGTCTGAGAGGTCAGAGCCAGCATCAGTCTGAGAGGTCAGAGCCAGAATCAGTCTGAGAGGTCAGAGCCAGAATCAGTCTGAGAGATCAGAGCCAGCATCAGTCTGAGAGGTCAGAGCCAGAATTAGTATGAGAGGTCAGAGCCAGAATCAGTCTGAGAGGTCAGAGCCAGAATCAGTCTGAAAGGTCAGAGCCAGAATTGATATGAGAGGTCAGAGCCAGAATCAGTATGAGAAGTCAGAGCCAGAATCAGTATGAGAGGTCAGAGTCGGAATCAGACTGAGAGATCAGAGCCAGAATCAGTCTGAGTGGTCAGAGCCAGAATCAGTCTGAGCGGTCAGAGCCAGAATCAGTCTGAGAGGTAAGAGCCAGAATCAGACTGAGAGGTCAGAGCCAGAATTAGTATGAGAGATCAGAGCGAGAATCAGTCTGAGAGGTCAGAGCCAGAATCAGTCTGAGAGGTCAGAGCCAGAATCGGTATGAGAGGTCAGAGCCGGAAACAGTATGAGAGGTCAGAGCCAGAATCAGTATGAGAGGTCAGAGCCAGAATAAGACTGAGAGGTCAGAGGAAGAATCAGTCTGAGAGGTCAGAGCCGGAATCAGACTGAGAGGTCAGAGCCGGAATCAGTCTGAGAGGTCAGAGCCAGATGCAGTCTGAGAGGTCAGAGCCAGAACTAGTATGAGAGGTCAGAGCCAGAATCAATCTGAGAGGTCAGAGCCAGAAGCAGTATGAGAGGTCAGAGCCGAAATCAGACTGTGAGGTCAGAGCCAGAATCAGACTGAAAGGTCAGAGCCGGAATCAGTATGAGAGGTCAGAGCCAGAATCAGTATGAGAGGTCAGAGCAAGAATCAGTCTGAGAGGTCAGAGCCAGAATCGGTATGAGAGGTCAGAGCCGGATGCAGTATGAAAGGTCAGAACTAGAATCAGTATGAGAGGTCAGAGCCAGAATCAGTATGAGAGGTCAGAGCCGGAATCAGTATGAGAGATCAGAGCCAGAATCAGTATGAGATGACAAAACCAGAAGCAGTAGGAAAGGTCAGAGCCGGAATCAGTATGAGAGGACAAAGCAAGAATCAGTATGAGAGGTCAGAGCCAGAATCAGTCTGAGAGGTCAGAGCCAGAATTAGTCTGAGAGGTCAGAGCCAGAATCAGTATGAAAGGTCAGAGCCAGAATCAGTATGAGAGGTCAGAGCCAGAATC
The DNA here is from genome assembly GCF_031893055.1 of Leptodactylus fuscus. NCBI lineage: Eukaryota > Metazoa > Chordata > Amphibia > Anura > Leptodactylidae > Leptodactylus > Leptodactylus fuscus. The sequence continues at coordinate 119,540,306 of NC_134270.1, read as the reverse complement.
AGACTGAGAGGTCAGAGGCAGAATTAGTATGAGAAGTAAGAGCCAGAATACGTCTGAGAGGTCAGAGCAAGAATCAGTCTGAGAGATCAGATCCAGAATCAGTCTGAGAGGTCAGATCCAGAATCAGTCTGAGAGGTCAGAGCCACAATCGGTATAAGAGGTCAGAGCCGGAAGCAGTATGAAAGGTCAGAGCCAGAATCAGTCTGAGAGGTCAGAGCCAGAATCAGTCTGAGAGGTCAGAGCCAGAATCAGTCTGAGAGGTCAGAGCCAGAATCAGTCTGAGAGGTGAGAGCCAGAATCAATCTGAGAGGTCAGAGCCAGAAGCAGTATGAGAGGTCAGAGCCGAAATCAGACTGTGAGGTCAGAGCCAGAATCAGACTGAAAGGTCAGAGCCGGAATCAGTATGAGAGGTCAGAGCCAGAATCAGTATGAGAGGTCAGAGCAAGAATTAGTCATAGAGGTCAGAGCCAGAATCAGTATGAGAGGACAGAACAAGAAGCAGTAGTAAAGGTCAGAGCCGGAATCAGTATGAGAGGACAGAGCAAGAATCAGTATGAGAGATCAGTGCCAGAAACAGTATGAGAGGTCAGAGCCAGAATCAGTCTGAGAGGTCAGAGCCAGAATCAGTCTGAGAGGTCAGAGCCAGAATCAGTCAGAGAGGTCAGAGCCAGAATCAGTCTAAAGAGGTCAGAGCCGGAATCAGTCTGAGAGGTCAGAGCCAGAATCAGTCTGAGAGGTCAGAGCCAGAATCAGTCTGAGAGGTCAGAGCCAGAATCAGTCTGAGAGGTCAGAGCCAAAATCAGTATGAGAGGTGAGAGCCAGAATCAGTCATAGAGGTCAGAGCCAGAATCAGTATGAGAGGTCAGAGCCGGAATCAGACTGAGAGGTCAGAGCCAGAATTAGTCTGAGTGGTCAGAGCCAGAATCAGTATGAGAGGTAAGAGCCAGAATCAGTATGAGAGGTAATAGCCAGAATTAGACTGAGAGGTCAGAGCTAGAATTAGTATGCGAAGTCAGAGCCAGAATCAGTCTGAGAGGTAAGAGCCAGAATCAGACTGAGAGGTCAGAGCCAGAATTAGTATGAGAAGTCAGAGCCAGAATCAGTCTGAGAGGTCAGAGCCAGAATCAGTCTGAGAGGTCAGAGCCAGAATCGGTATGAGAGGTCAGAACCGGATGCAGTATGAAAGGTCAGAACTAGAATCAGTATGAGAGGTCAGAGCCAGAATCAGTATGAGAGGTCAGAGCCGGAATCAGTATGAGAGATCAGAGCCAGAATCAGTATGAGAGGACAAAACCAGAAGCAGTAGGAAAGGTCAGAGCCGGAATCAGTATGAGAGGACAAAGCAAGAATCAGTATGAGAGGTCAGAGCCAGAATCAGTCTGAGAGGTCAGAGCCAGAATTAGTCTGAGAGGTCAGAGCCAGAATCAGTATGAAAGGTCAGAGCCAGAATCAGTATGAGAGGTCAGAGCCAGAATCAGACTGAGAGGTCAGAAGCAGAATTAGTATGAGAAGTAAGAGCCAGAATACGTCTGAGAGGTCAGAGCAAGAATCAGTCTGAGAGATCAGATCCAGAATCAGTCTGAGAGGTCAGATCCAGAATCAGTCTGAGAGGTCAGAGCCACAATCGGTATAAGAGGTCAGAGCCGGAAGCAGTATGAAAGGTCAGAGCCAGAATCAGTCTGAGAGGTCAGAGCAAGAATCAGTCTGAGAGATCAGATCCAGAATCAGTCTGAGAGGTCAGATCCAGAATCAGTCTGAGAGGTCAGAGCCACAATCGGTATAAGAGGTCAGAGCCGGAAGCAGTATGAAAGGTCAGAGCCAGAATCAGTCTGAGAGGTCAGAGCCAGAATCAGTCTGAGAGGTCAGAGCCAGAATCAGTCTGAGAGGTCAGAGCCAGAATCAGTCTGAGAGGTGAGAGCCAGAATCAGTCTGTGAGGTCAGAGCCAGAATCAATATGAGAGGTCAGAGCCAGAATCAGTATGAGAGGTCAGAGCCAGAATCAGTCTGAGTGGTCAGAGCCAGAATCAGTATGAGAGGAAAGAGCCAGAATTAGTATGAGAGGTCAGAGCCAGAATCAGTCTGAGAGGTCAGAGCCAGAATCAGTCTGAGAGGTCAGAGCCAGAATCAGTCTGAGAGGTCAGAGCCAGAATCGGTATGAGAGGTCAGAGCCAGAATCAGTATGAGAAGTCAGATCCAGAATCAGTATGAGAGTTCAGAGCCGGAATCAGACTGAGAGGTCAGAGCCAAAATCAGTCTGAGAGGTCAGAGCCAGAATCGGTATGAGAGGTCAGAGCCAGAATCAGACTGAGAGGTCAGAGGAAGAATCAGTCTGAGAGGTCAGAGCCAGAATCAGTCTGAGAGGTCAGAGCCAGAATCAGTCTGAGAGGTCATAGCCAGAATCGGTATGAGAGGTCAGAGCCAGAATCAGTATGAGAAGTCAGAGCCAGAATCAGTATGAGAGGTCAGAGCCAGAATCAGACTGAGAGGTCAAAGGCAGAATCAGACTGAGAGGTCAGAGGAAGAATCAGTCTAAGAGGTCAGAGCCAGAATCAGACTGAGAGTTCAGAGCCAGAATAAGTCTGAGAAGTCAGAGCCAGAAGTAGTATTAGACGTCAGAACCAGAATCAGTCTGAGAGGTCAGAGCCAGAATCAGTCTGAGAGGTCAGAGCCAGAATCAGACTGAGAGGTTTGAGCCAGAATCAGTATGAGAGATCAGTGCCAGAAACAGTATGAGAGGTCAGAGCCGAAAACAGTATGAGAGGTCAGACCCAGAATCACTCTGAGAGGACAGAACCAGAAGCAGTAGGAAAGGTCAGAGCCGGAATCAGTATGAGAGGACAGAGCAAGAATCAGTATGAGAGATCAGTGCCAGAAACAGTATGAGAGGTCAGAGCCGGAATCAGTATGAGAGGTCAGACCCAGAATCAATCTGAGAGGTCAGACCCAGAATCAGTATTAGAGGTCAGAGCCAGAATCAGACTGAAAGGTCAAAGCCGGAATCAGTATGAGAGGTCAGAGCCAGAATCAGTATGAGAGGTCAGAGCTGGAATCAGACTGAGAGGTCGGTGCCAGAATCAGTCTGAGAGGTCAGACCCAGAATCAGTCTGAGAGGTCAGAGCCAGAATCAGTCTGAGAGGTCAGAGCCAGGTCGAGCGCATATGTATGCGAGCGCATATGTATGCGAGGGCATATGTATGCAACACCCGCGCACATGTGCGCGCAAATTTTTTTGGGACACCCAGTATATATATGCGAGCACCCTGTATAATATATATATAAATATATATATATATATATATATATATATATATATATATATACACATACATACCTACATACATGTGCACATATATATATGGGACACCCGCATGAGCGCATATGTATGCGATGTCAGAGCCAGAATCAGTATGAGAGGTCAGAGCAAGAATCAGTATGAAAGATCAGTGCCAGAATCAGTATGAGAGGTCGGAGCCAGAATCAGTCTGAGAGGTCAGAGCCAGAATCAGTCTGAGAGGTCAGAGCCAGAATCAATCGGAGAGGTCAGAGCCAGAAGCAGTATGAGAGGTCAGAGCCGGAATCAGACTGTGAGGTCAGAGCCAGAATCAGACAGAAAGGTCCGAGCCGGAATCAGTATGAGAGGTCAGAGCCAGAATCAGTATGAGAGGTCAGAGCAAGAATCAGTCTGAGAGGTCAGAGCCAGAATCAGTATGAGAGGACAGAACCAGAAGCAGTAGGAAAGGTCAGAGCAGGAATCAGTATGAGAGGACAGAGCAAGAATTAGTATGAGAGATCAGTGCCAGAAACAGTATGAGAGGTCAGAGCCAGAATCAGTCTGAGAGGTCAGAGCCAGAATCAGTCTGAGAGGTCAGAGCCAGAATCAGTCTGAGAGGTCAGAGCCAGAATCAGTCTAAAGAGGTCAGAGCCAGAATCAGTCTGAGAGGTCAGAGCCAGAATCAGTCTGAGAGGTCAGAGCCAGAATCAGTCTGAGAGGTCAGAGCCAGAATCAGTCTGAGAGGTCAGAGCCAAAATCAGTATGAGAGGTGAGAGCCAGAATCAGTCATAGAGGTCAGAGCCAGAATCAGTATGAGAGGTCAGAGCCGGAATCAGTATGAGAGGTCAGAGCTGGAATCAGACTGAGAGGTCAGAGCTAGAATCAGTCTGAGTGGTCAGAGCCAGAATCAGTATGAGAGGTAAGAGCCAGAATCAGTATGAGAGGTAAGAGCCAGAATTAGACTGAGAGGTCAGAGCCAGAATTAGTATGCGAAGTCAGAGCCAGAATCAGTCTGAGAGGTAAGAGCCAGAATCAGTCTGAGAGGTCAGAGCCAGAATCGGTATGAGAGGTCAGAGCCGGAAGCAGTATGAAAGATCAGAACTGGAATCAGTATGAGAGGTCAGAGCCAGAATGAGTATGAGAGGTCAGAGCCGGAATCAGTATGAGAGGTCAGAGCCAGAATCAGTATGAGAGGACAAAACCAGAAGCAGTAGGAAAGGTCAGAGCCGGAATCAGTATGAGAGGACAAAGCAAGACTCAGTATGAGAGGTCAGAGCCAGAATCAGTCTGAGAGGTCAGAGCCAGAATTAGTCTGAGAGGTCAGAGCCAGAATCAGTATGAAAGGTCAGAGCCGGAATCAGTATGAGAGGTCAGAGCCAGAATCAGTATGAGAAGTCAGAGCCAGAATCAGACTGAGAGGTCAGAGGCAGAATTAGAATAAGAAGTAAGAGCCAGAATACGTCTGAGAGGTCAGAGCAAGAATCAGTCTGAGAGATCAGATCCAGAATCAGTCTGAGAGGTCAGATCCAGAATCAGTCTGAGAGGTCAGATCCAGAATCAGTCTGAGAGGTCAGAGCCACAATCGGTATAAGAGGTCAGAGCCGGAAGCAGTATGAAAGGTCAGAGCCAGAATCAGTCCGAGAGGTCAGAGCCAGAATCAGTCTGAGAGGTCAGAGCCAGAATCAGTCTGAGAGGTCAAAGCCAGAATCAGACTGAGAGGTCAGAGCCAGAATCAGTCTGAGAGGTGAGAGCCTGAATCAGTCTGAGAGGTCAGAGCCAGAATCAGTATGAGAGGTCAGAGCCAGAATCAGTATGAGAGGTCAGAGCCAGAATCAGTCTGAGTGGTCAGAGCCAGAATCAGTATGAGAGGTCAGAGCCAGAATCAGTCTGAGAGGTCAGAGCCAGAATCAGTCTGAGAGGTCAGAGCCAGAATCAGTCTGAGAGGTCAGAGCCAGAATCGGTATGAGAGGTCAGAGCCAGAATCAGTATGAGAAGTCAGAGCCAGAATCAGTATGAGAGGTCAGAGCCGGAATCAGACTGAGAGGTCAGAGCCAAAATCAGTCTGAGAGGTCAGTGCCAGAATCGGTATGAGAGGTCAGAGCCTGAAGCAATATGAGAGGTCAGAGCCGGAATCAGACTGAGAGGTCAAAGGAAGAATCAGTATGAGAGGTCAGAGCCAGAATCAGTATGAGAGGTCAGAGCCAGAATCAGACTGAGAGGTCAGAGGAAGAATCAGTCTGAGAAGTCAGAGCCAGAAGTAGTATTAGACGTCAGAGCCAGAATCAGTCTGAGAGGTCAGAGCCAGAATCAGTCTGAGAGGTCAGAGCCAGAATCAGACTGAGATGTTAGAGCCAGAATCAGTATGAGAGATCAGTGCCAGAAACAGTATGAGAGGTCAGAGCCGGAATCAGTATGAGAGGTCAGACCCAGAATCACTCTGAGAGGACAGAACCAGAAGCAGTAGGAAAGGTCAGCGCCGGAATCAGTATGAGAGGACAGAGCAAGAATCAGTATGAGAGATCAGTGCCAGAAACAGTATGAGAAGTCAGAGCCGGAATCAGTATGAGAGGTCAGACCCAGAATCAATCTGATAGGTCAGACCCAGAATCAGTATGAGAGGTCAGAGCCAGAATCAGACTGAAAGGTCAGAGCCGGAATCAGTATGAGAGGTCAGAGCCAGAATCAGTATGAGAGGTCAGAGCTGGAATCAGACTGAGAGGTCGGTGCCAGAATCAGTCTCAGAGGTCAGAGCCAGAATCAGTCTGAGAGATCAGAGCCAGAATCAGTATGAGAGGTCAGAGCCAGAATCAGTATGAGAAGTCAGAGCCAGAATCAGTATGAGAGGTCAGAGCCGGAATCAGACTGAGAGGTCAGAGCCAGAATCAGTCTGAGAGGTCAGAGCCAGAATCGGTATGAGAGGTCAGAGCCTGAAGCAATATGAGAGGTCAGAGCCGGAATCAGACTGAGAGGTCAAAGGAAGAATCAGTATGAGAGGTCAGAGCCAGAATCAGTATGAGAGGTCAGAGCTGGAATCAGACTGAGAGGTCGGTGCCAGAATCAGTCTGAGAGGTCAGACCCAGAATCAGTCTGAGAGGTCAGAGCCAGAATCAGTCTGAGAGGTCAGAGCCAGAATCAGTCTGAGAGGTCAGAGCCAGGTCGAGCGCATATGTATGCGAGCGCATATGTATGCGAGGGCATATGTATGCGACACCCGCGCACATGTGCGCGCAAATTTTTTTGGGACACCCAGTATATATATGCGAGCACCCTGTATAATATATATATAAATATATATATATATATATATATATATATATATATATATACACATACATACCTACATACATGAGCATTTATATATATGGGACACCCGCATGAGCGCATATGTATGCGATGTCAGAGCCAGAATCAGTATGAGAGGTCAGAGCAAGAATCAGTATGAAAGATCAGTGCCAGAATCAGTATGAGAGGTCGGAGCCAGAATCAGTCTGAGAGGTCAGAGCCAGAATCAGTCTGAGAGGTCAGAGCCAGAATCAATCGGAGAGGTCAGAGCCAGAAGCAGTATGAGAGGTCAGAGCCGGAATCAGACTGTGAGGTCAGAGCCAGAATCAGACTGAAAGGTCCGAGCCGGAATCAGTATGAGAGGTCAGAGCCAGAATCAGTATGAGAGGTCAGAGCAAGAATCAGTCTGAGAGGTCAGAGCCAGAATCAGTATGAGAGGACAGAACCAAAAGCAGTAGGAAAGGTCAGAGCCGGAATCAGTATGAGAGGACAGAGCAAGAATCAGTATGAGAGATCAGTGCCAGAAACAGTATGAGAGGTCAGAGCCAGAATCAGTCTGAGAGGTCAGAGCCAGAATCAGTCTGAGAGGTCAGAGCCAGAATCAGTCTGAAAGGTCAGAGCCAGAATCAGTCTAAAGAGGTCAGAGCCAGAATCAGTCTGAGAGGTCAGAGCCAGAATCAGTCTGAGAGGTCAGAGCCAGAATCAGTCTGAGAGGTCAGAGCCAGAATCAGTCTGAGAGGTCAGAGCCAAAATCAGTATGAGAGGTGAGAGCCAGAATCAGTCATAGAGGTCAGAGCCAGAATCAGTATGAGAGGTCAGAGCCGGAATCAGTATGAGAGGTCAGAGCCGGAATCAGACTGAGAGGTCAGAGCCAGAATCAGTCTGAGTGGTCAGAGCCAGAATCAGTATGAGAGGTAAGAGCCAGAATCAGTATGAGAGGTAAGAGCCAGAATTAGACTGAGAGGTCAGAGCCAGAATTAGTATGCGAAGTCAAAGCCAGAATCAGTCTGAGAGGTAAGAGCCAGAATCAGACTGAGAGGTCAGAGCCAGAATTAGTTTGAGAAGTCAGAGCCAGAATCAATCTGAGAGGTCAGAGCCAGAATCAGTCTGAGAGGTCAGAGCCAGAATCGGTATGAGAGGTCAGAGCCGGAAGCAGTATGAAAGGTCAGAACTGGAATCAGTATGAGAGGTCAGAGCCAGAATCAGTATGAGAGGTCAGAGCCGGAATCAGTATGAGAGGTCAGAGCCAGAATCAGTATGAGAGGACAAAACCGGAAGCAGTAGGAAAGGTCACAGCCAGAATCAGTCTGAGAGGTCAGAGCCAGAATTAGTCTGAGAGGTCAGAGCCAGAATCAGTATGAAAGGTCAGAGCCAGAATCAGTATGAGATGTCAGAGCCAGAATCAGTATGAGAGGTCAGAGCCAGAATCAGACTGAGAGGTCAGAGGCAGAATTAGTATGAGAAGTAAGAGCCAGAATACGTCTGAGAGGTCAGAGCAAGAATCAGTCTGAGAGATCAGATCCAGAATCAGTCTGAGAGGTCAGATCCAGAATCAGTCTGAGAGGTCAGAGCCACAATCGGTATGAGAGGTCAGAGCCACAATCGGTATAAGAGGTCAGAGCCGGAAGCAGTATGAAAGGTCAGAGCCAGAATCAGTCTGAGAGGTCAGAGCCAGAATCGGTATGAGAGGTCAGAGCCGGAAACAGTATGAGAGGTCAGAGCCAGAATCAGTATGAGAGGTCAGAGCCAGAATAAGACTGAGAGGTCAGAGGAAGAATCAGTCTGAGATGTCAGAGCCGGAATCAGACTGAGAGGTCAGAGCCGGAATCAGTCTGAGAGGTCAGAGCCAGAAGCAGTCTGAGAGGTCAGAGCCAGAACTAGTAAGAGAGGTCAGAGCCAGAATCAATCTGAGAGGTCAGAGCCAGAAGCAGTATGAGAGGTCAGAGCCGAAATCAGACTGTGAGGTCAGAGCCAGAATCAGACTGAAAGGTCAGAGCCGGAATCAGTATGAGAGGTCAGAGCCAGAATCAGTATGAGAGGTCAGAGCAAGAATCAGTATGAGAGGTCAGAGCCAGAATCAGTATGAGAGGACAGAACAAGAAGCAGTAGTAAAGGTCAGAGCTGGAATCAGTATGAGAGGACAGAGCAAGAATCAGTATGAGAGATCAGTGCCAGAAACAGTATGAGAGGTCAGAGACAGAATCAGTCTGAGAGGTCAGAGCCAGAATCAGTCTAAAGAGGTCAGAGCCAGAATCAGTCTGAGAGGTCAGAGCCAGAATCAGTCTGAGAGGTCAGAGCCAGAATCAGTCTGAGAGGTCAGAGCCAGAATCAGTCTGAGAGGTCAGAGCCAAAATCAGTATGAGAGGTGAGAGCCAGAATCAGTCATAGAGGTCAGAGCCAGAATCAGTATGAGAGGTCAGAGCCGGAATCAGACAGAGAGGTCAGAGCCAGAATCAGTCTGAGTGGTCAGAGCCAGAATCAGTATGAGAGGTAAGAGCCAGAATCAGTATGAGAGGTAAGAGCCAGAATTAGACTGAGAGGTCAGAGCCAGAATTAGTATGCGAAGTCAGAGCCAGAATCAGTCTGAGAGGTAAGAGCCAGAATCAGACTGAGAGGTCAGAGCCAGAATTAGTATGAGAAGTCAGAGCCAGAATCAGTCTGAGAGGTCAGAGCCAGAATCAGTCTGAGAGGTCAGAGCCAGAATCGGTATGAGAGGTCAGAGCCGGATGCAGTATGAAAGGTCAGAACTGGAATCAGTATGAGAGGTCAGAGCCAGAATCAGTATGAGAGGTCAGAGCCGGAATCAGTATGAGAGATCAGAGCCAGAATCAGTATGAGAGGACAAAACCAGAAGCAGTAGGAAAGGTCAGAGCCGGAATCAGTATGAGAGGACAAAGCAATAATCAGTATGAGAGGTCAGAGCCAGAATCAGTCTGAGAGGTCAGAGCCAGAATTAGTCTGAGAGGTCAGAGCCAGAATCAGTATGAAAGGTCAGAGCCAGAATCAGTATGAGAGGTCAGAGCCAGAATCAGACTGAGAGGTCAGAGGCAGAATTAGTATGAGAAGTAAGAGTCAGAATACGTCTGAGAGGTCAGAGCAAGAATCAGTCTGAGAGATCAGATCCAGAATCAGTCTGAGAGGTCAGATCCAGAATCAGTCTGAGAGGTCAGAGCCACAATCGGTATAAGAGGTCGGAGCCGGAAGCAGTATGAAAGGTCAGAGCCAGAATCAGTCTGAGAGGTCAGAGCCAGAATCAGTCTGAGAGGTCAGAGCCAGAATCAGTCTGAGAGGTCAGAGCCAGAATCAGTCTGAGAGGTGAGAGCCAGAATCAGTCTGTGAGGTCAGAGCCAGAATCAATAAGAGAGGTCAGAGCCAGAATCAGTATGAGAGGTCAGAGCCAGAATCAGTCTGAGTGGTCAGAGCCAGAATCAGTATGAGAGGTCAGAGCAAGAATTAGTATGAGAGGTCAGAACCAGAATCAGTCTGAGAGGTCAGAGCCAGAATCAGTCTGAGAGATCAGAGCCAGAATCAGTCTGAGAGTTCACAGCCAGAATCGGTATGAGAGGTCAGAGCCAGAATCAGTATGAGAAGTCAGAGCCAGAATCAGTATGAGAGGTCAGAGCCGGAATCAGACTGAGAGGTCAGAGCCAAAATCAGTCTGAGAGGTCAGAGCCAGAATCGGTATGAGAGGTCAGAGCTAGAAGCAATATGAGAGGTCAGAGCCGGAATCAGACTGAGAGGTCAAAGGAAGAATCAGTATGAGAGGTCAGAGCCAGAATCAGTATGAGAGGTCAGAGCCAGAATCAGACTGAGAGGTCAGAGGAAGAATCAGTCTAAGAGGTCAGAGCCAGAATCAGACTGAGAGTTCAGAGCCAGAATCAGTCTGAGAAGTCAGAGCCAGAAGTAGTATTAGACGTCAGAGCCAGAATCAGTCTGAGAGGTCAGAGCCAGAATCAGTCTGAGAGGTCAGAGCCAGAATCAGACTGAGAGGTTTGAGCCAGAATCAGTATGAGAGATCAGTGCCAGAAACAGTATGAGAGGTCAGAGCCGAAATCAGTATGAGAGGTCAGACCCAGAATCACTCTGAGAGGACAGAACCAGAAGCAGTAGGAAAGGTCAGAGCCGGAATCAGTATGAGAGGACAGAGCAAGAATCAGTATGAGAGATCAGTGCCAGAAACAGTATGAGAGGTCAGAGCCGGAATCAGTATGAGAGGTCAGACCCAGAATCAATCTGAGAGGTCAGACCCAGAATCAGTATGAGAGGTCAGAGCCAGAATCAGACTGAAAGATCAGAGCCGGAATCAGTATGAGAGGTCAGAGCCAGAATCAGTATGAGAGGTCAGAGCTGGAATCAGACTGAGAGGTCGGTGCCAGAATCAGTCTGAGAGGTCAGACCCAGAATCAGTCTGAGAGGTCAGAGCCAGAATCAGTCTGAGAGGTCAGAGCCAGGTCGAGCGCATATGTATGCGAACGCATATGTATGCAAGGGCATATGTATGCGACACCCGCGCACATGTGCGCGCAAATTTTTTTGGGACACCCAGTATATATATGCGAGCACCCTGTATAATATATATATAAATATATATATATATATATATATATATATATATATATATATACACATACATACCTACATACATGAGCACATATATATATGGGACACCCGCATGAGCGCATATGTATGCGATGTCAGAGCCAGAATCAGTATGAGAGGTCAGAGCAAGAATCAGTATGAAAGATCAGTGCCAGAATCAGTATGAGAGGTCGGAGCCAGAATCAGTCTGAGAGGTCAGAGCCAGAATCAGTCTGAGAGGTCAGAGCCAGAATCAATCGGAGAGGTCAGAGCCAGAAGCAGTATGAGAGGTCAGAGCCAGAATCAGTATGAGAGGTCAGAGCAAGAATCAGTCTGAGAGGTCAGAGCCAGAATCAGTATGAGAGGACAGAACCAGAAGCAGTAGGAAAGGTCAGAGCCGGAATCAGTATGAGAGGACAGAGCAAGAATCAGTATGAGAGATCAGTGCCAGAAACAGTATGAGGGTGCATGCACACTACGTAACGCCGGGCGTGTATGAGAGCCGTACACGCCGGCGTTACAGCAGACTGCCGAACACTTCCCATTCACTTCAATGGGAGCGCTCGTAACAGCGGCGTTTACGAGCGCTCCCATTGAAGTGAATGGGAAGTGTTCAGTAGCCCTGCTGTAACGCCGACGTGTACGGCTCTCATACACGCCTGGCGTTACGTAGTGTGCATGCACCCTGAGAGGTCAGAGCCAGAATCAGTCTGAGAGGTCAGAGCCAGAATCAGTCTGAGAGGTCAGAGCCAGAATCAGTCTGAGAGGTCAGAGCCAGAATCAGTCTAAAGAGGTCAGAGCCAGAATCAGTCTGAGAGGTCAGAGCCAGAATCAGTCTGAGAGGTCAGAGCCAGAATCAGTCTGAGAGGTCAGAGCCAGAATCAGTCTGAGAGGTCAGAGCCAAAATCAGTATGAGAGGTGAGAGCCAGAATCAGTCATAGAGGTCAGAGCCAGAATCAATATGAGAGGTCAGAGCCGGAATCAGACTGAGAGGTCAGAGCCAGAATCAGTCTGAGTGGTCAGAGCCAGAATCAGTATGAGAGGTAAGAGCCAGAATCAGTATGAGAGGTAAGAGCCAGAATTAGACTGAGAGGTCAGAGCCAGAATTAGTATGCGAAGTCAGAGCCAGAATCAGTCTGAGAGGTAAGTGCCAGAATCAGACTGAAAGGTCAGAGCCAGAATTAGTTTGAGAAGTCAGAGCCAGAATCAGTCTGAGAGGTCAGAGCCAGAATCAGTCTGAGAGGTCAGAGCCAGAATCAGTCTGAGAGGTCAGAGCCAGAATCGGTATGAGAGGTCAGAGCCGGAAGCAGTATGAAAGGTCAGAACTGGAATCGGTATGAGAGGTCAGAGCCAGAATCAGTATGAGAGGTCAGAGCCGGAATCAGTATGAGAGGTCAGAGCCAGAATCAGTATGAGAGGACAAAACCAGAAGCAGTAGGAAAGGTCAGAGCTGGAATCAGTATGAGAGGACAAAGCAAGAATCAGTATGAGAGGTCAGAGCCAGAATCAGTCTGAGAGGTCAGAGCCAGAATTAGTCTGAGAGGTCAGAGCCAGAATCAGTATGAAAGGTCAGAGCCAGAATCAGTATGAGAGGTCAGAGCCAGAATCAGTATGAGAGGTCAGAGCCAGAATCAGACTGAGAGGTCAGAGGCAGAATTAGTATGAGAAGTAAGAGCCAGAATACGTCTGAGAGGTCAGAGCAAGAATCAGTCTGAGAGATCAGATCCAGAATCAGTCTGAGAGGTCAGATACAGAATCAGTCTGAGAGGTCAGAGCCACAATCGGTATAAGAGGTCAGAGACGGAAGCAGTATGAAAGGTCAGAGCCAGAATCAGTCTGAGAGGTCAGAGCCAGAATCAGTCTGAGAGGTCAGAGCCAGAATCAGTCTGAGAGGTCAGAGCCAGAATCAGACTGAGAGGTCAGAGCCAGAATCAGTCTGAGAGGTGAGAGCCTGAATCAGTCTGAGAGGTCAGAGCCAGAATCAGTATGAGAGGTCAGAGCCAGAATCAGTATGAGAGGTCAGAGCCAGAATCATTCTGAGTGGTCAGAGCCAGAATCAGTATGAGAGGTCAGAGCCAGAATCAGTCTGAGAGGTCAGAGCCAGAATCAGTCTGAGAGGTCAGAGCCAGAATCAGTCTGAGAGGTCAGAGCCAGAATCGGTATGAGAGGTCAGAGCCAGTATCAGTATGAGAAGTCAGAGCCAGAATCAGTATGAGAGGTCAGAGCCGGAATTAGACTGAGAGGTCAGAGCCAGAATCAGTCTGAGAGGTCAGAGCCAGAATCGGTATGAGAGGTCAGAGCCTGAAGCAATATGAGAGGTCCGAGCCGGAATCAGACTGAGAGGTCAAAGGAAGAATCAGTATGAGAGGTCAGAGCCAGAATCAGTATGAGAGGTCAGAGCCAGAATCAGACTGAGAGGTCAGAGGAAGAATCAGTCTGAGAGGTCAGAGCCGGAATCAGACTGAGAGTTCAGAGCCAGAATCAGTTTGAGAAGTCAGAGCCAGAAGTAGTATTAGACGTCAGAGCCAGAATCAGTCTGAGAGGTCGGAGCCAGAATCAGTCTGAGAGGTCAGAGCCAGAATCAGTCTGAGAGGTCGGAGCCAGAATCAGTATGAGAGGTCAGAGCCAGAATCGGTATGAGAGGTCAGAGCCAGAAGCAGTATGAAAGGTCAGAACTGGAATCAGTATGAGAGGTCAGAGACAGAATCAGTATGAGAGTTCAGAGCCAGAATCAGTCTGAAAGGTCAGAGCCAGAATTAGACTGAGAGGTCAGAGCCAGAATTAGTATGAGAGGTCAGAACCAGAATCACTATGAGAGGTCAGAGCCAGAATCAGTCAAAGAGGTCAGAGCCAGAATCGATCTGAGAGTTCAGGGCCAGAATCAGTCTGAGAAGTCAGAGCCAGAAGTAGTATTAGACGTCAGAGCCAGAATCAGTAAGAGAGGTCAGACCCAGAATCAGTATGAGAGGTCAGAGCCAGAAACAGTAAAAAAGGTCAGAGCCAAAATCAGTCTGAGAGGTCAGAGCCAGAAGAAGTATGAGAAGTCAGAGACAGAAGTAGTATTAGACGTCAGAGCCAGAATCAGTAAGAGAGGTCAGACCCAGAATTAGTATGAGAGGTCAGAGCCAGAAACAGTAAAAAAGGTCAGAGCCAGAATCAGTCTGAGAGGTCAGAGCCAGAATCAGTATGAAAGGTCAGAGCAAGAATCAGACTGAGAGGTCAGAGCCAGAATTAGTATGAGAGGTCAGAGCCAGAATCAGTCTGAGAGGTCAGAGACAGAATAAGGGTGAATTCACACTGAGTAAACGCTAGCTTATTCTGAACGTAAAACACGTTCAGAATAAGCGGCGTCTAAAGCAGCTCCATTCATCTCTATGGGAGCCGGCATACGAGCGCTCCCCATAGAAATGAATGGGCTGCTTCTTTCACTCCGTGCAGTCCCATTGAAGTGAATGGGGAGTGCCGGCGTATACGGCAAGCTCTGCTCATGCCGGAGCGTACGCGCCGGCACTCCCCATTCACTTCAATGGGACTGCACGGAGTGAAAGAAGCAGCCCATTCATTTCTATGGGGAGCGCTCGTATCCCCGCTCCCATAGAAATGAATGGAGCTGCTTTAGACGCCGCTTAATCTGAACGTGTTTTACGTTCAGAATAAGCTAGCGTTTACTCAGTGTGAATGCACCCTAAGTCTGAAAGGTCAGAGCCAGAACCGGTATGAGAGGTCAGAGCCAGAAGCAGTATGAAAGGTCATAACTGGAATCAGTACGAGAGCTCAGAGCCAGAATCAGTATGAGAGGTCAGAGCCAGAATTAGTATGAGAGATCAGAGTCAGAATCAGTATGAGAGATCAGAGTCAGAATCAGTATGAGAGATCAGAGCCAGAATCATTATGAGAGGTCAGAGCTGGAATCAATATGAGAGGTCAGAGCCGGAATCAGTCTGAAAGGTCAGAGCCTGAAGCAGTATGAGACGTCAGAGCCAGAATCAGTCTGAGAGGTCAGAGCCAGAATTAGTATGAGAGGTCAGAGCCAGAATCAGTCTGAAAGGTCAGAGCCAGAATCAGTATGAGAGATCAGAGCCAGAATCAGTATGAGAGGTCAGAGCCAGAATCAGTATGAGAGGTCAGAGCCAGAATCAGTATGAGAGGTCAGAGCCATAATCAGTCTGAGAGGTCAGAGCCAGAATCAGTATTAGAGATCAGAGCCAGAATCAGTATGAGAGGACAGAGCCGAAATCAGACTGACAGGTCAGAGCCAGAAGCAGTCTGAGACGTCAGAGCCAGAAGCAGTCTGAGAGGTCAGAGCCAGAAGCAGTATAAGAGGTCAGAGCAAAAATCAGCATTAGAGATCAGAACCAGAATCAGTCTGAGAGGTCAGAGCCAGAATCAGTATGAGACGTCAGAGCCAGAATCAGTATGAGAGGTCAGAGCCAGAATCAATATGAGAGATCAGAACTGGAATCAGTCTGAGAGGTCAGAGCCGGAATCAGTATGAGAGGTCAGAGCAGGAATCAGACTGAGAGGTCAGAGCCGGAATCAGACTGAGAGGTCAGAGCCGGAATCAGTCTGAGAGGTCAGAGCAAGAAGCAGTATGAGACGTCAGAGCCGGAATCAGACTGAGAGTTCAGAGCCAGAATCAGTTTGAGAAGTCAGAGCCAGAAGTAGTATTAGACGTCAGAGCCAGAATCAGTCTGAGAGGTCGGAGCCAGAATCAGTCTGAGAGGTCAGAGCCAGAATCAGTCTGAGAGGTCGGAGCCAGAATCAGTATGAGAGGTCAGAGCCAGAATCGGTATGAGAGGTCAGAGCCAGAAGCAGTATGAAAGGTCAGAACTGGAATCAGTATGAGAGGTCAGAGACAGAATCAGTATGAGAGTTCAGAGCCAGAATCAGTCTGAGAGGTCAGAGCCAGAATTAGACTGAGAGGTCAGAGCCAGAATTAGTATGAGAGGTCAGAACCAGAATCACTATGAGAGGTCAGAGCCAGAATCAGTCAAAGAGGTCAGAGCCAGAATCGATCTGAGAGTTCAGGGCCAGAATCAGTCTGAGAAGTCAGAGCCAGAAGTAGTATTAGACGTCAGAGCCAGAATCAGTAAGAGAGGTCAGACCCAGAATCAGTATGAGAGGTCAGAGCCAGAAACAGTAAAAAAGGTCAGAGCCAAAATCAGTCTGAGAGGTCAGAGCCAGAAGAAGTATGAGAAGTCAGAGACAGAAGTAGTATTAGACGTCAGAGCCAGAATCAGTAAGAGAGGTCAGACCCAGAATTAGTATGAGAGGTCAGAGCCAGAAACAGTAAAAAAGGTCAGAGCCAGAATCAGTCTGAGAGGTCAGAGCCAGAATCAGTATGAAAGGTCAGAGCAAGAATCAGACTGAGAGGTCAGAGCCAGAATTAGTATGAGAGGTCAGAGCCAGAATCAGTCTGAGAGGTCAGAGACAGAATAAGTGTGAATTCACACTGAGTAAACGCTAGCTTATTCTGAACGTAAAACACGTTCAGAATAAGCGGCGTCTAAAGCAGCTCCATTCATCTCTATGGGAGCCGGCATACGAGCGCTCCCCATAGAAATGAATGGGCTGCTTCTTTCACTCCGTGCAGTCCCATTGAAGTGAATGGGGAGTGCCGGCGTATACGGCAAGCTCTGCTCATGCCGGAGCGTACGCGCCGGCACTCCCCATTCACTTCAATGGGACTGCACGGAGTGAAAGAAGCAGCCCATTCATTTCTATGGGGAGCGCTCGTATCCCCGCTCCCATAGAAATGAATGGAGCTGCTTTAGACGCCGCTTAATCTGAACGTGTTTTACGTTCAGAATAAGCTAGCGTTTACTCAGTGTGAATGCACCCTAAGTCTGAAAGGTCAGAGCCAGAACCGGTATGAGAGGTCAGAGCCAGAAGCAGTATGAAAGGTCATAACTGGAATCAGTACGAGAGCTCAGAGCCAGAATCAGTATGAGAGGTCAGAGCCAGAATTAGTATGAGAGATCAGAGTCAGAATCAGTATGAGAGATCAGAGTCAGAATCAGTATGAGAGATCAGAGCCAGAATCATTATGAGAGGTCAGAGCTGGAATCAATATGAGAGGTCAGAGCCGGAATCAGTCTGAAAGGTCAGAGCCTGAAGCAGTATGAGACGTCAGAGCCAGAATCAGTCTGAGAGGTCAGAGCCAGAATTAGTATGAGAGGTCAGAGCCAGAATCAGTCTGAAAGGTCAGAGCCAGAATCAGTATGAGAGATCAGAGCCAGAATCAGTATGAGAGGTCAGAGCCAGAATCAGTATGAGAGGTCAGAGCCAGAATCAGTATGAGAGGTCAGAGCCATAATCAGTCTGAGAGGTCAGAGCCAGAATCAGTATTAGAGATCAGAGCCAGAATCAGTATGAGAGGACAGAGCCGAAATCAGACTGACAGGTCAGAGCCAGAAGCAGTCTGAGACGTCAGAGCCAGAAGCAGTCTGAGAGGTCAGAGCCAGAAGCAGTATAAGAGGTCAGAGCAAAAATCAGCATTAGAGATCAGAACCAGAATCAGTCTGAGAGGTCAGAGCCAGAATCAGTATGAGACGTCAGAGCCAGAATCAGTATGAGAGGTCAGAGCCAGAATCAATATGAGAGATCAGAACTGGAATCAGTCTGAGAGGTCAGAGCCGGAATCAGTATGAGAGGTCAGAGCAGGAATCAGACTGAGAGGTCAGAGCCGGAATCAGACTGAGAGGTCAGAGCCGGAATCAGTCTGAGAGGTCAGAGCAAGAAGCAGTATGAGACGTCAGAGCCGGAATCAGACTGAGAGTTCAGAGCCAGAATCAGTTTGAGAAGTCAGAGCCAGAAGTAGTATTAGACGTCAGAGCCAGAATCAGTCTGAGAGGTCGGAGCCAGAATCAGTCTGAGAGGTCAGAGCCAGAATCAGTCTGAGAGGTCGGAGCCAGAATCAGTATGAGAGGTCAGAGCCAGAATCGGTATGAGAGGTCAGAGCCAGAAGCAGTATGAAAGGTCAGAACTGGAATCAGTATGAGAGGTCAGAGACAGAATCAGTATGAGAGTTCAGAGCCAGAATCAGTCTGAGAGGTCAGAGCCAGAATTAGACTGAGAGGTCAGAGCCAGAATTAGTATGAGAGGTCAGAACCAGAATCACTATGAGAGGTCAGAGCCAGAATCAGTCAAAGAGGTCAGAGCCAGAATCGATCTGAGAGTTCAGGGCCAGAATCAGTCTGAGAAGTCAGAGCCAGAAGTAGTATTAGACGTCAGAGCCAGAATCAGTAAGAGAGGTCAGACCCAGAATCAGTATGAGAGGTCAGAGCCAGAAACAGTAAAAAAGGTCAGAGCCAAAATCAGTCTGAGAGGTCAGAGCCAGAAGAAGTATGAGAAGTCAGAGACAGAAGTAGTATTAGACGTCAGAGCCAGAATCAGTAAGAGAGGTCAGACCCAGAATTAGTATGAGAGGTCAGAGCCAGAAACAGTAAAAAAGGTCAGAGCCAGAATCAGTCTGAGAGGTCAGAGCCAGAATCAGTATGAAAGGTCAGAGCAAGAATCAGACTGAGAGGTCAGAGCCAGAATTAGTATGAGAGGTCAGAGCCAGAATCAGTCTGAGAGGTCAGAGACAGAATAAGTGTGAATTCACACTGAGTAAACGCTAGCTTATTCTGAACGTAAAACACGTTCAGAATAAGCGGCGTCTAAAGCAGCTCCATTCATCTCTATGGGAGCCGGCATACGAGCGCTCCCCATAGAAATGAATGGGCTGCTTCTTTCACTCCGTGCAGTCCCATTGAAGTGAATGGGGAGTGCCGGCGTATACGGCAAGCTCTGCTCATGCCGGAGCGTACGCGCCGGCACTCCCCATTCACTTCAATGGGACTGCACGGAGTGAAAGAAGCAGCCCATTCATTTCTATGGGGAGCGCTCGTATCCCCGCTCCCATAGAAATGAATGGAGCTGCTTTAGACGCCGCTTAATCTGAACGTGTTTTACGTTCAGAATAAGCTAGCGTTTACTCAGTGTGAATGCACCCTAAGTCTGAAAGGTCAGAGCCAGAACCGGTATGAGAGGTCAGAGCCAGAAGCAGTATGAAAGGTCATAACTGGAATCAGTACGAGAGCTCAGAGCCAGAATCAGTATGAGAGGTCAGAGCCAGAATTAGTATGAGAGATCAGAGTCAGAATCAGTATGAGAGATCAGAGTCAGAATCAGTATGAGAGATCAGAGCCAGAATCATTATGAGAGGTCAGAGCTGGAATCAATATGAGAGGTCAGAGCCGGAATCAGTCTGAAAGGTCAGAGCCAGAAGCAGTATGAGACGTCAGAGCCAGAATCAGTCTGAGAGGTCAGAGCCAGAATTAGTATGAGAGGTCAGAGCCAGAATCAGTCTGAAAGGTCAGAGCCAGAATCAGTATGAGAGATCAGAGCCAGAATCAGTATGAGAGGTCAGAGCCAGAATCAGTATGAGAGGTCAGAGCCAGAATCAGTATGAGAGGTCAGAGCCATAATCAGTCTGAGAGGTCAGAGCCAGAATCAGTATTAGAGATCAGAGCCAGAATCAGTATGAGAGGACAGAGCCGAAATCAGACTGAGAGGTCAGAGCCAGAAGCAGTCTGAGACGTCAGAGCCAGAAGCAGTCTGAGAGGTCAGAGCCAGAAGCAGTATAAGAGGTCAGAGCAAAAATCAGCATGAGAGATCAGAACCAGAATCAGTCTGAGAGGTCAGAGCCAGAATCAGTATGAGACGTCAGAGCCAGAATCAGTATGAGAGGTCAGAGCCAGAATCAATATGAGAGATCAGAACTGGAATCAGTCTGAGAGGTCAGAGCCGGAATCAGTATGAGAGGTCAGAGCAGGAATCAGACTGAGAGGTCAGAGCCGGAATCAGACTGAGAGGTCAGAGCCGGAATCAGTCTGAGAGGTCAGAGCAAGAAGCAGTATGAGACGTCAGAGTCAGAATCAGTATGAGAGGTCAGAGCCAGAATCAGTCTGAGAGGTCAGAGCCAGAATCAGTTTGAAAGGTCATAGCCAGAATTAGTATGAGAGGTCAGAGCCAGAATCAGTTTGAGAGGTCAGAGCCACAATCAGTCTGAGAGGTCAGAGCCAGAATCAGTCTGAGAGGTCAGAGCCAGAATCAATCGGAGAGGTCAGAGCCAGAAGCAGTATGAGAGGTCAGAGCCGGAATCAGACTGTGAGATCAGAGCCAGAATCAGACTGAAAGGTCCGAGCCGGAATCAGTATGAGAGGTCAGAGCCATAATCAGTATGAGAGGTCAGAGCAAGAATCAGTCTGAGAGGTCAGAGCCAGAATCAGTATGAGAGGACAGAACCAGAAGCAGTAGGAAAGGTCAGAGCCGGAATCAGTATGAGAGGACAGAGCAAGAATCAGTATGAGAGATCAGTGCCAGAAACAGTATGAGGGTGCATGCACACTACGTAACGCCGGGCGTGTATGAGAGCCGTACACGCCGGCGTTACAGCAGACTGCCGAACACTTCCCATTCACTTCAATGGGAGCGCTTGTAACAGCGGCGTTTACGAGCGCTCCCATTGAAGTGAATGGGAAGTGTTCAGTAGCCCTGCTGTAACGCCGACGTGTACGGCTCTCATACACGCCCGGCGTTACGTAGTGTGCATGCACCCTGAGAGGTCAGAGCCAGAATCAGTCTGAGAGGTCAGAGCCAGAATCAGTCTGAGAGGTCAGAGCCAGAATCAGTCTGAGAGGTCAGAGCCAGAATCAGTCTAAAGAGGTCAGAGCCAGAATCAGTCTGAGAGGTCAGAGCCAGAATCAGTCTGAGAGGTCAGAGCCAGAATCAGTCTGAGAGGTCAGAGCCAGAATCAGTCTGAGAGGTCAGAGCCAAAATCAGTATGAGAGGTGAGAGCCAGAATCAGTCATAGAGGTCAGAGCCAGAATCAATATGAGAGGTCAGAGCCGGAATCAGACTGAGAGGTCAGAGCCAGAATCAGTCTGAGTGGTCAGAGCCAGAATCAGTATGAGAGGTAAGAGCCAGAATCAGTATGAGAGGTAAGAGCCAGAATTAGACTGAGAGGTCAGAGCCAGAATTAGTATGCGAAGTCAGAGCCAGAATCAGTCTGAGAGGTAAGAGCCAGAATCAGACTGAGAGGTCAGAGCCAGAATTAGTTTGAGAAGTCAGAGCCAGAATCAGTCTGAGAGGTCAGAGCCAGAATCAGTCTGAGAGGTCAGAGCCAGAATCAGTCTGAGAGGTCAGAGCCAGAATCGGTATGAGAGGTCAGAGCCGGAAGCAGTATGAAAGGTCAGAGCCAGAATCAGTATGAGAGGTCAGAGCCAGAATCAGTATGAGAGGTCAGAGCCAGAATCAGACTGAGAGGTCAGAGGCAGAATTAGTATGAGAAGTAAGAGCCAGAATACGTCTGAGAGGTCAGAGCAAGAATCAGTCTGAGAGATCAGATCCAGAATCAGTCTGAGAGGTCAGATCCAGAATCAGTCTGAGAGGTCAGAGCCACAATCGGTATAAGAGGTCAGAGACGGAAGCAGTATGAAAGGTCAGAGCCAGAATCAGTCTGAGAGGTCAGAGCCAGAATCAGTCTGAGAGGTCAGAGCCAGAATCAGTCTGAGAGGTCAGAGCCAGAATCAGACTGAGAGGTCAGAGCCAGAATCAGTCTGAGAGGTGAGAGCCTGAATCAGTCTGAGAGGTCAGAGCCAGAATCAGTATGAGAGGTCAGAGCCAGAATCAGTATGAGAGGTCAGAGCCAGAATCATTCTGAGTGGTCAGAGCCAGAATCAGTATGAGAGGTCAGAGCCAGAATCAGTCTGAGAGGTCAGAGCCAGAATCAGTCTGAGAGGTCAGAGCCAGAATCAGTCTGAGAGGTCAGAGCCAGAATCGGTATGAGAGGTCAGAGCCAGTATCAGTATGAGAAGTCAGAGCCAGAATCAGTATGAGAGGTCAGAGCCGGAATTAGACTGAGAGGTCAGAGCCAGAATCAGTCTGAGAGGTCAGAGCCAGAATCGGTATGAGAGGTCAGAGCCTGAAGCAATATGAGAGGTCCGAGCCGGAATCAGACTGAGAGGTCAAAGGAAGAATCAGTATGAGAGGTCAGAGCCAGAATCAGTATGAGAGGTCAGAGCCAGAATCAGACAGAGAGGTCAGAGGAAGAATCAGTCTGAGAGGTCAGAGCCGGAATCAGACTGAGAGTTCAGAGCCAGAATCAGTTTGAGAAGTCAGAGCCAGAAGTAGTATTAGACGTCAGAGCCAGAATCAGTCTGAGAGGTCGGAGCCAGAATCAGTCTGAGAGGTCAGAGCCAGAATCAGTCTGAGAGGTCGGAGCCAGAATCAGTATGAGAGGTCAGAGCCAGAATCGGTATGAGAGGTCAGAGCCAGAAGCAGTATGAAAGGTCAGAACTGGAATCAGTATGAGAGGTCAGAGACAGAATCAGTATGAGAGTTCAGAGCCAGAATCAGTCTGAAAGGTCAGAGCCAGAATTAGACTGAGAGGTCAGAGCCAGAATTAGTATGAGAGGTCAGAACCAGAATCACTATGAGAGGTCAGAGCCAGAATCAGTCAAAGAGGTCAGAGGCAGAATCGATCTGAGAGTTCAGGGCCAGAATCAGTCTGAGAAGTCAGAGCCAGAAGTAGTATTAGACGTCAGAGCCAGAATCAGTAAGAGAGGTCAGACCCAGAATCAGTATGAGAGGTCAGAGCCAGAAACAGTAAAAAAGGTCAGAGCCAAAATCAGTCTGAGAGGTCAGAGCCAGAAGAAGTATGAGAAGTCAGAGACAGAAGTAGTATTAGACGTCAGAGCCAGAATCAGTAAGAGAGGTCAGACCCAGAATTAGTATGAGAGGTCAGAGCCAGAAACAGTAAAAAAGGTCAGAGCCAGAATCAGTCTGAGAGGTCAGAGCCAGAATCAGTATGAAAGGTCAGAGCAAGAATCAGACTGAGAGGTCAGAGCCAGAATTAGTATGAGAGGTCAGAGCCAGAATCAGTCTGAGAGGTCAGAGACAGAATAAGGGTGAATTCACACTGAGTAAACGCTAGCTTATTCTGAACGTAAAACACGTTCAGAATAAGCGGCGTCTAAAGCAGCTCCATTCATCTCTATGGGAGCCGGCATACGAGCGCTCCCCATAGAAATGAATGGGCTGCTTCTTTCACTCCGTGCAGTCCCATTGAAGTGAATGGGGAGTGCCGGCGTATACGGCAAGCTCTGCTCATGCCGGAGCGTACGCGCCGGCACTCCCCATTCACTTCAATGGGACTGCACGGAGTGAAAGAAGCAGCCCATTCATTTCTATGGGGAGCGCTCGTATCCCCGCTCCCATAGAAATGAATGGAGCTGCTTTAGACGCCGCTTAATCTGAACGTGTTTTACGTTCAGAATAAGCTAGCGTTTACTCAGTGTGAATGCACCCTAAGTCTGAAAGGTCAGAGCCAGAACCGGTATGAGAGGTCAGAGCCAGAAGCAGTATGAAAGGTCATAACTGGAATCAGTACGAGAGCTCAGAGCCAGAATCAGTATGAGAGGTCAGAGCCAGAATTAGTATGAGAGATCAGAGTCAGAATCAGTATGAGAGATCAGAGTCAGAATCAGTATGAGAGATCAGAGCCAGAATCATTATGAGAGGTCAGAGCTGGAATCAATATGAGAGGTCAGAGCCGGAATCAGTCTGAAAGGTCAGAGCCAGAAGCAGTATGAGACGTCAGAGCCAGAATCAGTCTGAGAGGTCAGAGCCAGAATTAGTATGAGAGGTCAGAGCCAGAATCAGTCTGAAAGGTCAGAGCCAGAATCAGTATGAGAGATCAGAGCCAGAATCAGTATGAGAGGTCAGAGCCAGAATCAGTATGAGAGGTCAGAGCCAGAATCAGTATGAGAGGTCAGAGCCATAATCAGTCTGAGAGGTCAGAGCCAGAATCAGTATTAGAGATCAGAGCCAGAATCAGTATGAGAGGACAGAGCCGAAATCAGACTGAGAGGTCAGAGCCAGAAGCAGTCTGAGACGTCAGAGCCAGAAGCAGTCTGAGAGGTCAGAGCCAGAAGCAGTATAAGAGGTCAGAGCAAAAATCAGCATTAGAGATCAGAACCAGAATCAGTCTGAGAGGTCAGAGCCAGAATCAGTATGAGACGTCAGAGCCAGAATCAGTCTGAGAGGTCAGAGCCAGAATCAGTCTGAGAGATCAGAGCCAGAATCAGTCTGAGAGGTCACAGCCAGAATCGGTATGAGAGGTCAGAGCCAGAATCAGTATGAGAAGTCAGAGCCAGAATCAGTATGAGAGGTCAGAGCCGGAATCAGACTGAGAGGTCAGAGCCAAAATCAGTCTGAGAGGTCAGAGCCAGAATCGGTATGAGAGGTCAGAGCTAGAAGCAATATGAGAGGTCAGAGCCGGAATCAGACTGAGAGGTCAAAGGAAGAATCAGTATGAGAGGTCAGAGCCAGAATCAGTATGAGAGGTCAGAGCCAGAATCAGACTGAGAGGTCAGAGGAAGAATCAGTCTAAGAGGTCAGAGCCAGAATCAGACTGAGAGTTCAGAGCCAGAATCAGTCTGAGAAGTCAGAGCCAGAAGTAGTATTAGACGTCAGAGCCAGAATCAGTCTGAGAGGTCAGAGCCAGAATCAGTCTGAGAGGTCAGAGCCAGAATCAGACTGAGAGGTTTGAGCCAGAATCAGTATGAGAGATCAGTGCCAGAAACAGTATGAGAGGTCAGAGCCGAAATCAGTATGAGAGGTCAGACCCAGAATCACTCTGAGAGGACAGAACCAGAAGCAGTAGGAAAGGTCAGAGCCGGAATCAGTATGAGAGGACAGAGCAAGAATCAGTATGAGAGATCAGTGCCAGAAACAGTATGAGAGGTCAGAGCCGGAATCAGTATGAGAGGTCAGACCCAGAATCAATCTGAGAGGTCAGACCCAGAATCAGTATGAGAGGTCAGAGCCAGAATCAGACTGAAAGATCAGAGCCGGAATCAGTATGAGAGGTCAGAGCCAGAATCAGTATGAGAGGTCAGAGCTGGAATCAGACTGAGAGGTCGGTGCCAGAATCAGTCTGAGAGGTCAGACCCAGAATCAGTCTGAGAGGTCAGAGCCAGAATCAGTCTGAGAGGTCAGAGCCAGGTCGAGCGCATATGTATGCGAACGCATATGTATGCAAGGGCATATGTATGCGACACCCGCGCACATGTGCGCGCA
Source organism: Leptodactylus fuscus (assembly GCF_031893055.1). Taxonomy (NCBI): domain Eukaryota; kingdom Metazoa; phylum Chordata; class Amphibia; order Anura; family Leptodactylidae; genus Leptodactylus; species Leptodactylus fuscus. The sequence continues at coordinate 119,515,048 of NC_134270.1, read as the reverse complement.
AATTTTTTTGGGACACCCAGTATATATATGCGAGCACCCTGTATAATATATATATAAATATATATATATATATATATATATATATACACATACATACCTACATACATGAGCACATATATATATGGGACACCCGCATGAGCGCATATGTATGCGATGTCAGAGCCAGAATCAGTATGAGAGGTCAGAGCAAGAATCAGTATGAAAGATCAGTGCCAGAATCAGTATGAGAGGTCGGAGCCAGAATCAGTCTGAGAGGTCAGAGCCAGAATCAGTCTGAGAGGTCAGAGCCAGAATCAATCGGAGAGGTCAGAGCCAGAAGCAGTATGAGAGGTCAGAGCCGGAATCAGACTGTGAGGTCAGAGCCAGAATCAGACTGAAAGGTCCGAGCCGGAATCAGTATGAGAGGTCAGAGCCATAATCAGTATGAGAGGTCAGAGCAAGAATCAGTCTGAGAGGTCAGAGCCAGAATCAGTATGAGAGGACAGAACCAGAAGCAGTAGGAAAGGTCAGAGCCGGAATCAGTATGAGAGGACAGAGCAAGAATCAGTATGAGAGATCAGTGCCAGAAACAGTATGAGGGTGCATGCACACTACGTAACGCCGGGCGTGTATGAGAGCCGTACACGCCGGCGTTACAGCAGACTGCCGAACACTTCCCATTCACTTCAATGGGAGCGCTCGTAACAGCGGCGTTTACGAGCGCTCCCATTGAAGTGAATGGGAAGTGTTCAGTAGCCCTGCTGTAACGCCGACGTGTACGGCTCTCATACACGCCCGGCGTTACGTAGTGTGCATGCACCCTGAGAGGTCAGAGCCAGAATCAGTCTGAGAGGTCAGAGCCAGAATCAGTCTGAGAGGTCAGAGCCAGAATCAGTCTGAGAGGTCAGAGCCAGAATCAGTCTAAAGAGGTCAGAGCCAGAATCAGTCTGAGAGGTCAGAGCCAGAATCAGTCTGAGAGGTCAGAGCCAGAATCAGTCTGAGAGGTCAGAGCCAGAATCAGTCTGAGAGGTCAGAGCCAAAATCAGTATGAGAGGTGAGAGCCAGAATCAGTCATAGAGGTCAGAGCCAGAATCAATATGAGATGTCAGAGCCGGAATCAGTATGAGAGGTCAGAGCCGGAATCAGACTGAGAGGTCAGAGCCAGAATCAGTCTGAGTGGTCAGAGCCAGAATCAGTATGAGAGGTAAGAGCCAGAATCAGTATGAGAGGTAAGAGCCAGAATTAGACTGAGAGGTCAGAGCCAGAATTAGTATGCGAAGTCAGAGCCAGAATCAGTCTGAGAGGTAAGAGCCAGAATCAGACTGAAAGGTCAGAGCCAGAATTAGTTTGAGAAGTCAGAGCCAGAATCAGTCTGAGAGGTCAGAGCCAGAATCAGTCTGAGAGGTCAGAGCCAGAATCAGTCTGAGAGGTCAGAGCCAGAATCGGTATGAGAGGTCAGAGCCGGAAGCAGTATGAAAGGTCAGAACTGGAATCGGTATGAGAGGTCAGAGCCAGAATCAGTATGAGAGGTCAGAGCCGGAATCAGTATGAGAGGTCAGAGCCAGAATCAGTATGAGAGGACAAAACCAGAAGCAGTAGGAAAGGTCAGAGCTGGAATCAGTATGAGAGGACAAAGCAAGAATCAGTATGAGAGGTCAGAGCCAGAATCAGTCTGAGAGGTCAGAGCCAGAATTAGTCTGAGAGGTCAGAGCCAGAATCAGTATGAAAGGTCAGAGCCAGAATCAGTATGAGAGGTCAGAGCCAGAATCAGTATGAGAGGTCAGAGCCAGAATCAGACTGAGAGGTCAGAGGCAGAATTAGTATGAGAAGTAAGAGCCAGAATACGTCTGAGAGGTCAGAGCAAGAATCAGTCTGAGAGATCAGATCCAGAATCAGTCTGAGAGGTCAGATACAGAATCAGTCTGAGAGGTCAGAGCCACAATCGGTATAAGAGGTCAGAGACGGAAGCAGTATGAAAGGTCAGAGCCAGAATCAGTCTGAGAGGTCAGAGCCAGAATCAGTCTGAGAGGTCAGAGCCAGAATCAGTCTGAGAGGTCAGAGCCAGAATCAGACTGAGAGGTCAGAGCCAGAATCAGTCTGAGAGGTGAGAGCCTGAATCAGTCTGAGAGGTCAGAGCCAGAATCAGTATGAGAGGTCAGAGCCAGAATCAGTATGAGAGGTCAGAGCCAGAATCATTCTGAGTGGTCAGAGCCAGAATCAGTATGAGAGGTCAGAGCCAGAATCAGTCTGAGAGGTCAGAGCCAGAATCAGTCTGAGAGGTCAGAGCCAGAATCAGTCTGAGAGGTCAGAGCCAGAATCGGTATGAGAGGTCAGAGCCAGTATCAGTATGAGAAGTCAGAGCCAGAATCAGTATGAGAGGTCAGAGCCGGAATTAGACTGAGAGGTCAGAGCCAGAATCAGTCTGAGAGGTCAGAGCCAGAATCGGTATGAGAGGTCAGAGCCTGAAGCAATATGAGAGGTCCGAGCCGGAATCAGACTGAGAGGTCAAAGGAAGAATCAGTATGAGAGGTCAGAGCCAGAATCAGTATGAGAGGTCAGAGCCAGAATCAGACTGAGAGGTCAGAGGAAGAATCAGTCTGAGAGGTCAGAGCCGGAATCAGACTGAGAGTTCAGAGCCAGAATCAGTTTGAGAAGTCAGAGCCAGAAGTAGTATTAGACGTCAGAGCCAGAATCAGTCTGAGAGGTCGGAGCCAGAATCAGTCTGAGAGGTCAGAGCCAGAATCAGTCTGAGAGGTCGGAGCCAGAATCAGTATGAGAGGTCAGAGCCAGAATCGGTATGAGAGGTCAGAGCCAGAAGCAGTATGAAAGGTCAGAACTGGAATCAGTATGAGAGGTCAGAGACAGAATCAGTATGAGAGTTCAGAGCCAGAATCAGTCTGAAAGGTCAGAGCCAGAATTAGACTGAGAGGTCAGAGCCAGAATTAGTATGAGAGGTCAGAACCAGAATCACTATGAGAGGTCAGAGCCAGAATCAGTCAAAGAGGTCAGAGCCAGAATCGATCTGAGAGTTCAGGGCCAGAATCAGTCTGAGAAGTCAGAGCCAGAAGTAGTATTAGACGTCAGAGCCAGAATCAGTAAGAGAGGTCAGACCCAGAATCAGTATGAGAGGTCAGAGCCAGAAACAGTAAAAAAGGTCAGAGCCAAAATCAGTCTGAGAGGTCAGAGCCAGAAGAAGTATGAGAAGTCAGAGACAGAAGTAGTATTAGACGTCAGAGCCAGAATCAGTAAGAGAGGTCAGACCCAGAATTAGTATGAGAGGTCAGAGCCAGAAACAGTAAAAAAGGTCAGAGCCAGAATCAGTCTGAGAGGTCAGAGCCAGAATCAGTATGAAAGGTCAGAGCAAGAATCAGACTGAGAGGTCAGAGCCAGAATTAGTATGAGAGGTCAGAGACAGAATCAGTCTGAGAGGTCAGAGACAGAATAAGGGTGAATTCACACTGAGTAAACGCTAGCTTATTCTGAACGTAAAACACGTTCAGAATAAGCGGCGTCTAAAGCAGCTCCATTCATCTCTATGGGAGCCGGCATACGAGCGCTCCCCATAGAAATGAATGGGCTGCTTCTTTCACTCCGTGCAGTCCCATTGAAGTGAATGGGGAGTGCCGGCGTATACGGCAAGCTCTGCTCATGCCGGAGCGTACGCGCCGGCACTCCCCATTCACTTCAATGGGACTGCACGGAGTGAAAGAAGCAGCCCATTCATTTCTATGGGGAGCGCTCGTATCCCCGCTCCCATAGAAATGAATGGAGCTGCTTTAGACGCCGCTTAATCTGAACGTGTTTTACGTTCAGAATAAGCTAGCGTTTACTCAGTGTGAATGCACCCTAAGTCTGAAAGGTCAGAGCCAGAACCGGTATGAGAGGTCAGAGCCAGAAGCAGTATGAAAGGTCATAACTGGAATCAGTACGAGAGCTCAGAGCCAGAATCAGTATGAGAGGTCAGAGCCAGAATTAGTATGAGAGATCAGAGTCAGAATCAGTATGAGAGATCAGAGTCAGAATCAGTATGAGAGATCAGAGCCAGAATCATTATGAGAGGTCAGAGCTGGAATCAATATGAGAGGTCAGAGCCGGAATCAGTCTGAAAGGTCAGAGCCAGAAGCAGTATGAGACGTCAGAGCCAGAATCAGTCTGAGAGGTCAGAGCCAGAATTAGTATGAGAGGTCAGAGCCAGAATCAGTCTGAAAGGTCAGAGCCAGAATCAGTATGAGAGATCAGAGCCAGAATCAGTATGAGAGGTCAGAGCCAGAATCAGTATGAGAGGTCAGAGCCAGAATCAGTATGAGAGGTCAGAGCCATAATCAGTCTGAGAGGTCAGAGCCAGAATCAGTATTAGAGATCAGAGCCAGAATCAGTATGAGAGGACAGAGCCGAAATCAGACTGAGAGGTCAGAGCCAGAAGCAGTCTGAGACGTCAGAGCCAGAAGCAGTCTGAGAGGTCAGAGCCAGAAGCAGTATAAGAGGTCAGAGCAAAAATCAGCATTAGAGATCAGAACCAGAATCAGTCTGAGAGGTCAGAGCCAGAATCAGTATGAGACGTCAGAGCCAGAATCAGTATGAGAGGTCAGAGCCAGAATCAATATGAGAGATCAGAACTGGAATCAGTCTGAGAGGTCAGAGCCGGAATCAGTATGAGAGGTCAGAGCAGGAATCAGACTGAGAGGTCAGAGCCGGAATCAGACTGAGAGGTCAGAGCCGGAATCAGTCTGAGAGGTCAGAGCAAGAAGCAGTATGAGACGTCAGAGCCGGAATCAGACTGAGAGTTCAGAGCCAGAATCAGTTTGAGAAGTCAGAGCCAGAAGTAGTATTAGACGTCAGAGCCAGAATCAGTCTGAGAGGTCGGAGCCAGAATCAGTCTGAGAGGTCAGAGCCAGAATCAGTCTGAGAGGTCGGAGCCAGAATCAGTATGAGAGGTCAGAGCCAGAATCGGTATGAGAGGTCAGAGCCAGAAGCAGTATGAAAGGTCAGAACTGGAATCAGTATGAGAGGTCAGAGACAGAATCAGTATGAGAGTTCAGAGCCAGAATCAGTCTGAGAGGTCAGAGCCAGAATTAGACTGAGAGGTCAGAGCCAGAATTAGTATGAGAGGTCAGAACCAGAATCACTATGAGAGGTCAGAGCCAGAATCAGTCAAAGAGGTCAGAGCCAGAATCGATCTGAGAGTTCAGGGCCAGAATCAGTCTGAGAAGTCAGAGCCAGAAGTAGTATTAGACGTCAGAGCCAGAATCAGTAAGAGAGGTCAGACCCAGAATCAGTATGAGAGGTCAGAGCCAGAAACAGTAAAAAAGGTCAGAGCCAAAATCAGTCTGAGAGGTCAGAGCCAGAAGAAGTATGAGAAGTCAGAGACAGAAGTAGTATTAGACGTCAGAGCCAGAATCAGTAAGAGAGGTCAGACCCAGAATTAGTATGAGAGGTCAGAGCCAGAAACAAAAAAAAAGGTCAGAGCCAGAATCAGTCTGAGAGGTCAGAGCCAGAATCAGTATGAAAGGTCAGAGCAAGAATCAGACTGAGAGGTCAGAGCCAGAATTAGTATGAGAGGTCAGAGCCAGAATCAGTCTGAGAGGTCAGAGACAGAATAAGTGTGAATTCACACTGAGTAAACGCTAGCTTATTCTGAACGTAAAACACGTTCAGAATAAGCGGCGTCTAAAGCAGCTCCATTCATCTCTATGGGAGCCGGCATACGAGCGCTCCCCATAGAAATGAATGGGCTGCTTCTTTCACTCCGTGCAGTCCCATTGAAGTGAATGGGGAGTGCCGGCGTATACGGCAAGCTCTGCTCATGCCGGAGCGTACGCGCCGGCACTCCCCATTCACTTCAATGGGACTGCACGGAGTGAAAGAAGCAGCCCATTCATTTCTATGGGGAGCGCTCGTATCCCCGCTCCCATAGAAATGAATGGAGCTGCTTTAGACGCCGCTTAATCTGAACGTGTTTTACGTTCAGAATAAGCTAGCGTTTACTCAGTGTGAATGCACCCTAAGTCTGAAAGGTCAGAGCCAGAACCGGTATGAGAGGTCAGAGCCAGAAGCAGTATGAAAGGTCATAACTGGAATCAGTACGAGAGCTCAGAGCCAGAATCAGTATGAGAGGTCAGAGCCAGAATTAGTATGAGAGATCAGAGTCAGAATCAGTATGAGAGATCAGAGTCAGAATCAGTATGAGAGATCAGAGCCAGAATCATTATGAGAGGTCAGAGCTGGAATCAATATGAGAGGTCAGAGCCGGAATCAGTCTGAAAGGTCAGAGCCAGAAGCAGTATGAGACGTCAGAGCCAGAATCAGTCTGAGAGGTCAGAGCCAGAATTAGTATGAGAGGTCAGAGCCAGAATCAGTCTGAAAGGTCAGAGCCAGAATCAGTATGAGAGATCAGAGCCAGAATCAGTATGAGAGGTCAGAGCCAGAATCAGTATGAGAGGTCAGAGCCAGAATCAGTATGAGAGGTCAGAGCCATAATCAGTCTGAGAGGTCAGAGCCAGAATCAGTATTAGAGATCAGAGCCAGAATCAGTATGAGAGGACAGAGCCGAAATCAGACTGAGAGGTCAGAGCCAGAAGCAGTCTGAGACGTCAGAGCCAGAAGCAGTCTGAGAGGTCAGAGCCAGAAGCAGTATAAGAGGTCAGAGCAAAAATCAGCATGAGAGATCAGAACCAGAATCAGTCTGAGAGGTCAGAGCCAGAATCAGTATGAGACGTCAGAGCCAGAATCAGTATGAGAGGTCAGAGCCAGAATCAATATGAGAGATCAGAACTGGAATCAGTCTGAGAGGTCAGAGCCGGAATCAGTATGAGAGGTCAGAGCAGGAATCAGACTGAGAGGTCAGAGCCGGAATCAGACTGAGAGGTCAGAGCCGGAATCAGTCTGAGAGGTCAGAGCAAGAAGCAGTATGAGACGTCAGAGTCAGAATCAGTATGAGAGGTCAGAGCCAGAATCAGTCTGAGAGGTCAGAGCCAGAATCAGTTTGAAAGGTCATAGCCAGAATTAGTATGAGAGGTCAGAGCCAGAATCAGTTTGAGAGGTCAGAGCCACAATCAGTCTGAGAGGTCAGAGCCAGAATCAGTCTGAGAGGTCAGAGCCAGAATCAATCGGAGAGGTCAGAGCCAGAAGCAGTATGAGAGGTCAGAGCCGGAATCAGACTGTGAGGTCAGAGCCAGAATCAGACTGAAAGGTCCGAGCCGGAATCAGTATGAGAGGTCAGAGCCATAATCAGTATGAGAGGTCAGAGCAAGAATCAGTCTGAGAGGTCAGAGCCAGAATCAGTATGAGAGGACAGAACCAGAAGCAGTAGGAAAGGTCAGAGCCGGAATCAGTATGAGAGGACAGAGCAAGAATCAGTATGAGAGATCAGTGCCAGAAACAGTATGAGGGTGCATGCACACTACGTAACGCCGGGCGTGTATGAGAGCCGTACACGCCGGCGTTACAGCAGACTGCCGAACACTTCCCATTCACTTCAATGGGAGCGCTTGTAACAGCGGCGTTTACGAGCGCTCCCATTGAAGTGAATGGGAAGTGTTCAGTAGCCCTGCTGTAACGCCGACGTGTACGGCTCTCATACACGCCCGGCGTTACGTACTGTGCATGCACCCTGAGAGGTCAGAGCCAGAATCAGTCTGAGAGGTCAGAGCCAGAATCAGTCTGAGAGGTCAGAGCCAGAATCAGTCTGAGAGGTCAGAGCCAGAATCAGTCTAAAGAGGTCAGAGCCAGAATCAGTCTGAGAGGTCAGAGCCAGAATCAGTCTGAGAGGTCAGAGCCAGAATCAGTCTGAGAGGTCAGAGCCAGAATCAGTCTGAGAGGTCAGAGCCAAAATCAGTATGAGAGGTGAGAGCCAGAATCAGTCATAGAGGTCAGAGCCAGAATCAATATGAGAGGTCAGAGCCGGAATCAGTATGAGAGGTCAGAGCCGGAATCAGACTGAGAGGTCAGAGCCAGAATCAGTCTGAGTGGTCAGAGCCAGAATCAGTATGAGAGGTAAGAGCCAGAATCAGTATGAGAGGTAAGAGCCAGAATTAGACTGAGAGGTCAGAGCCAGAATTAGTATGCGAAGTCAGAGCCAGAATCAGTCTGAGAGGTAAGAGCCAGAATCAGACTGAGAGGTCAGAGCCAGAATTAGTTTGAGAAGTCAGAGCCAGAATCAGTCTGAGAGGTCAGAGCCAGAATCAGTCTGAGAGGTCAGAGCCAGAATCAGTCTGAGAGGTCAGAGCCAGAATCGGTATGAGAGGTCAGAGCCGGAAGCAGTATGAAAGGTCAGAACTGGAATCGGTATGAGAGGTCAGAGCCAGAATCAGTATGAGAGGTCAGAGCCGGAATCAGTATGAGAGGTCAGAGCCAGAATCAGTATGAGAGGACAAAACCAGAAGCAGTAGGAAAGGTCAGAGCTGGAATCAGTATGAGAGGACAAAGCAAGAATCAGTATGAGAGGTCAGAGCCAGAATCAGTCTGAGAGGTCAGAGCCAGAATTAGTCTGAGAGGTCAGAGCAAGAATCAGTCTGAGAGATCAGATCCAGAATCAGTCTGAGAGGTCAGATCCAGAATCAGTCTGAGAGGTCAGAGCCACAATCGGTATAAGAGGTCAGAGACGGAAGCAGTATGAAAGGTCAGAGCCAGAATCAGTCTGAGAGGTCAGAGCCAGAATCAGTCTGAGAGGTCAGAGCCAGAATCAGTCTGAGAGGTCAGAGCCAGAATCAGACTGAGAGGTCAGAGCCAGAATCAGTCTGAGAGGTGAGAGCCTGAATCAGTCTGAGAGGTCAGAGCCAGAATCAGTATGAGAGGTCAGAGCCAGAATCAGTATGAGAGGTCAGAGCCAGAATCATTCTGAGTGGTCAGAGCCAGAATCAGTATGAGAGGTCAGAGCCAGAATCAGTCTGAGAGGTCAGAGCCAGAATCAGTCTGAGAGGTCAGAGCCAGAATCAGTCTGAGAGGTCAGAGCCAGAATCGGTATGAGAGGTCAGAGCCAGTATCAGTATGAGAAGTCAGAGCCAGAATCAGTATGAGAGGTCAGAGCCGGAATTAGACTGAGAGGTCAGAGCCAGAATCAGTCTGAGAGGTCAGAGCCAGAATCGGTATGAGAGGTCAGAGCCTGAAGCAATATGAGAGGTCCGAGCCGGAATCAGACTGAGAGGTCAAAGGAAGAATCAGTATGAGAGGTCAGAGCCAGAATCAGTATGAGAGGTCAGAGCCAGAATCAGACTGAGAGGTCAGAGGAAGAATCAGTCTGAGAGGTCAGAGCCGGAATCAGACTGAGAGTTCAGAGCCAGAATCAGTTTGAGAAGTCAGAGCCAGAAGTAGTATTAGACGTCAGAGCCAGAATCAGTCTGAGAGGTCGGAGCCAGAATCAGTCTGAGAGGTCAGAGCCAGAATCAGTCTGAGAGGTCGGAGCCAGAATCAGTATGAGAGGTCAGAGCCAGAATCGGTATGAGAGGTCAGAGCCAGAAGCAGTATGAAAGGTCAGAACTGGAATCAGTATGAGAGGTCAGAGACAGAATCAGTATGAGAGTTCAGAGCCAGAATCAGTCTGAAAGGTCAGAGCCAGAATTAGACTGAGAGGTCAGAGCCAGAATTAGTATGAGAGGTCAGAACCAGAATCACTATGAGAGGTCAGAGCCAGAATCAGTCAAAGAGGTCAGAGCCAGAATCGATCTGAGAGTTCAGGGCCAGAATCAGTCTGAGAAGTCAGAGCCAGAAGTAGTATTAGACGTCAGAGCCAGAATCAGTAAGAGAGGTCAGACCCAGAATCAGTATGAGAGGTCAGAGCCAGAAACAGTAAAAAAGGTCAGAGCCAAAATCAGTCTGAGAGGTCAGAGCCAGAAGAAGTATGAGAAGTCAGAGACAGAAGTAGTATTAGACGTCAGAGCCAGAATCAGTAAGAGAGGTCAGACCCAGAATTAGTATGAGAGGTCAGAGCCAGAAACAGTAAAAAAGGTCAGAGCCAGATTCAGTCTGAGAGGTCAGAGCCAGAATCAGTATGAAAGGTCAGAGCAAGAATCAGACTGAGAGGTCAGAGCCAGAATTAGTATGAGAGGTCAGAGCCAGAATCAGTCTGAGAGGTCAGAGACAGAATAAGGGTGAATTCACACTGAGTAAACGCTAGCTTATTCTGAACGTAAAACACGTTCAGAATAAGCGGCGTCTAAAGCAGCTCCATTCATCTCTATGGGAGCCGGCATACGAGCGCTCCCCATAGAAATGAATGGGCTGCTTCTTTCACTCCGTGCAGTCCCATTGAAGTGAATGGGGAGTGCCGGCGTATACGGCAAGCTCTGCTCATGCCGGAGCGTACGCGCCGGCACTCCCCATTCACTTCAATGGGACTGCACGGAGTGAAAGAAGCAGCCCATTCATTTCTATGGGAGCGGGGATACGAGCGCTCCCCATAGAAATGAATGGAGCTGCTTTAGACGCCGCTTAATCTGAACGTGTTTTACGTTCAGAATAAGCTAGCATTTACTCAGTGTGAATGCACCCTAAGTCTGAAAGGTCAGAGCCAGAACCGGTATGAGAGGTCAGAGCCAGAAGCAGTATGAAAGGTCATAACTGGAATCAGTACGAGAGCTCAGAGCCAGAATCAGTATGAGAGGTCAGAGCCAGAATTAGTATGAGAGATCAGAGTCAGAATCAGTATGAGAGATCAGAGTCAGAATCAGTATGAGAGATCAGAGCCAGAATCATTATGAGAGGTCAGAGCTGGAATCAATATGAGAGGTCAGAGCCGGAATCAGTCTGAAAGGTCAGAGCCAGAAGCAGTATGAGACGTCAGAGCCAGAATCAGTCTGAGAGGTCAGAGCCAGAATTAGTATGAGAGGTCAGAGCCAGAATCAGTCTGAAAGGTCAGAGCCAGAATCAGTATGAGAGATCAGAGCCAGAATCAGTATGAGAGGTCAGAGCCAGAATCAGTATGAGAGGTCAGAGCCAGAATCAGTATGAGAGGTCAGAGCCATAATCAGTCTGAGAGGTCAGAGCCAGAATCAGTATTAGAGATCAGAGCCAGAATCAGTATGAGAGGACAGAGCCGAAATCAGACTGAGAGGTCAGAGCCAGAAGCAGTCTGAGACGTCAGAGCCAGAAGCAGTCTGAGAGGTCAGAGCCAGAAGCAGTATAAGAGGTCAGAGCAAAAATCAGCATTAGAGATCAGAACCAGAATCAGTCTGAGAGGTCAGAGCCAGAATCAGTATGAGACGTCAGAGCCAGAATCAGTCTGAGAGGTCAGAGCCAGAATCAGTCTGAGAGATCAGAGCCAGAATCAGTCTGAGAGGTCACAGCCAGAATCGGTATGAGAGGTCAGAGCCAGAATCAGTATGAGAAGTCAGAGCCAGAATCAGTATGAGAGGTCAGAGCCGGAATCAGACTGAGAGGTCAGAGCCAAAATCAGTCTGAGAGGTCAGAGCCAGAATCGGTATGAGAGGTCAGAGCTAGAAGCAATATGAGAGGTCAGAGCCGGAATCAGACTGAGAGGTCAAAGGAAGAATCAGTATGAGAGGTCAGAGCCAGAATCAGTATGAGAGGTCAGAGCCAGAATCAGACTGAGAGGTCAGAGGAAGAATCAGTCTAAGAGGTCAGAGCCAGAATCAGACTGAGAGTTCAGAGCCAGAATCAGTCTGAGAAGTCAGAGCCAGAAGTAGTATTAGACGTCAGAGCCAGAATCAGTCTGAGAGGTCAGAGCCAGAATCAGTCTGAGAGGTCAGAGCCAGAATCAGACTGAGAGGTTTGAGCCAGAATCAGTATGAGAGATTAGTGCCAGAAACAGTATGAGAGGTCAGAGCCGAAATCAGTATGAGAGGTCAGACCCAGAATCACTCTGAGAGGACAGAACCAGAAGCAGTAGGAAAGGTCAGAGCCGGAATCAGTATGAGAGGACAGAGCAAGAATCAGTATGAGAGATCAGTGCCAGAAACAGTATGAGAGGTCAGAGCCGGAATCAGTATGAGAGGTCAGACCCAGAATCAATCTGAGAGGTCAGACCCAGAATCAGTATGAGAGGTCAGAGCCAGAATCAGACTGAAAGATCAGAGCCGGAATCAGTATGAGAGGTCAGAGCCAGAATCAGTATGAGAGGTCAGAGCTGGAATCAGACTGAGAGGTCGGTGCCAGAATCAGTCTGAGAGGTCAGACCCAGAATCAGTCTGAGAGGTCAGAGCCAGAATCAGTCTGAGAGGTCAGAGCCAGGTCGAGCGCATATGTATGCGAACGCATATGTATGCAAGGGCATATGTATGCGACACCCGCGCACATGTGCGCGCAAATTTTTTTGGGACACCCAGTATATATATGCGAGCACCCTGTATAATATATATATATATATATATATATATATATATACACATACATACCTACATACATGAGCACATATATATATGGGACACCCGCATGAGCGCATATGTATGCGATGTCAGAGCCAGAATCAGTATGAGAGGTCAGAGCAAGAATCAGTATGAAAGATCAGTGCCAGAATCAGTATGAGAGGTCGGAGCCAGAATCAGTCTGAGAGGTCAGAGCCAGAATCAGTCTGAGAGGTCAGAGCCAGAATCAATCGGAGAGGTCAGAGCCAGAAGCAGTATGAGAGGTCAGAGCCGGAATCAGACTGTGAGGTCAGAGCCAGAATCAGACTGAAAGGTCCGAGCCGGAATCAGTATGAGAGGTCAGAGCCATAATCAGTATGAGAGGTCAGAGCAAGAATCAGTCTGAGAGGTCAGAGCCAGAATCAGTATGAGAGGACAGAACCAGAAGCAGTAGGAAAGGTCAGAGCCGGAATCAGTATGAGAGGACAGAGCAAGAATCAGTATGAGAGATCAGTGCCAGAAACAGTATGAGGGTGCATGCACACTACGTAACGCCGGGCGTGTATGAGAGCCGTACACGCCGGCGTTACAGCAGACTGCCGAACACTTCCCATTCACTTCAATGGGAGCGCTCGTAACAGCGGCGTTTACGAGCGCTCCCATTGAAGTGAATGGGAAGTGTTCAGTAGCCCTGCTGTAACGCCGACGTGTACGGCTCTCATACACGCCCGGCGTTACGTAGTGTGCATGCACCCTGAGAGGTCAGAGCCAGAATCAGTCTGAGAGGTCAGAGCCAGAATCAGTCTGAGAGGTCAGAGCCAGAATCAGTCTGAGAGGTCAGAGCCAGAATCAGTCTAAAGAGGTCAGAGCCAGAATCAGTCTGAGAGGTCAGAGCCAGAATCAGTCTGAGAGGTCAGAGCCAGAATCAGTCTGAGAGGTCAGAGCCAGAATCAGTCTGAGAGGTCAGAGCCAAAATCAGTATGAGAGGTGAGAGCCAGAATCAGTCATAGAGGTCAGAGCCAGAATCAATATGAGAGGTCAGAGCCGGAATCAGTATGAGAGGTCAGAGCCGGAATCAGACTGAGAGGTCAGAGCCAGAATCAGTCTGAGTGGTCAGAGCCAGAATCAGTATGAGAGGTAAGAGCCAGAATCAGTATGAGAGGTAAGAGCCAGAATTAGACTGAGAGGTCAGAGCCAGAATTAGTATGCGAAGTCAGAGCCAGAATCAGTCTGAGAGGTAAGAGCCAGAATCAGACTGAAAGGTCAGAGCCAGAATTAGTTTGAGAAGTCAGAGCCAGAATCAGTCTGAGAGGTCAGAGCCAGAATCAGTCTGAGAGGTCAGAGCTAGAATCAGTCTGAGAGGTCAGAGCCAGAATCGGTATGAGAGGTCAGAGCCGGAAGCAGTATGAAAGGTCAGAACTGGAATCGGTATGAGAGGTCAGAGCCAGAATCAGTATGAGAGGTCAGAGCCGGAATCAGTATGAGAGGTCAGAGCCAGAATCAGTATGAGAGGACAAAACCAGAAGCAGTAGGAAAGGTCAGAGCTGGAATCAGTATGAGAGGACAAAGCAAGAATCAGTATGAGAGGTCAGAGCCAGAATCAGTCTGAGAGGTCAGAGCCAGAATTAGTCTGAGAGGTCAGAGCCAGAATCAGTATGAAAGGTCAGAGCCAGAATCAGTATGAGAGGTCAGAGCCAGAATCAGTATGAGAGGTCAGAGCCAGAATCAGACTGAGAGGTCAGAGGCAGAATTAGTATGAGAAGTAAGAGCCAGAATACGTCTGAGAGGTCAGAGCAAGAATCAGTCTGAGAGATCAGATCCAGAATCAGTCTGAGAGGTCAGATACAGAATCAGTCTGAGAGGTCAGAGCCACAATCGGTATAAGAGGTCAGAGACGGAAGCAGTATGAAAGGTCAGAGCCAGAATCAGTCTGAGAGGTCAGAGCCAGAATCAGTCTGAGAGGTCAGAGCCAGAATCAGTCTGAGAGGTCAGAGCCAGAATCAGACTGAGAGGTCAGAGCCAGAATCAGTCTGAGAGGTGAGAGCCTGAATCAGTCTGAGAGGTCAGAGCCAGAATCAGTATGAGAGGTCAGAGCCAGAATCAGTATGAGAGGTCAGAGCCAGAATCATTCTGAGTGGTCAGAGCCAGAATCAGTATGAGAGGTCAGAGCCAGAATCAGTCTGAGAGGTCAGAGCCAGAATCAGTCTGAGAGGTCAGAGCCAGAATCAGTCTGAGAGGTCAGAGCCAGAATCGGTATGAGAGGTCAGAGCCAGTATCAGTATGAGAAGTCAGAGCCAGAATCAGTATGAGAGGTCAGAGCCGGAATTAGACTGAGAGGTCAGAGCCAGAATCAGTCTGAGAGGTCAGAGCCAGAATCGGTATGAGAGGTCAGAGCCTGAAGCAATATGAGAGGTCCGAGCCGGAATCAGACTGAGAGGTCAAAGGAAGAATCAGTATGAGAGGTCAGAGCCAGAATCAGTATGAGAGGTCAGAGCCAGAATCAGACTGAGAGGTCAGAGGAAGAATCAGTCTGAGAGGTCAGAGCCGGAATCAGACTGAGAGTTCAGAGCCAGAATCAGTTTGAGAAGTCAGAGCCAGAAGTAGTATTAGACGTCAGAGCCAGAATCAGTCTGAGAGGTCGGAGCCAGAATCAGTCTGAGAGGTCAGAGCCAGAATCAGTCTGAGAGGTCGGAGCCAGAATCAGTATGAGAGGTCAGAGCCAGAATCGGTATGAGAGGTCAGAGCCAGAAGCAGTATGAAAGGTCAGAACTGGAATCAGTATGAGAGGTCAGAGACAGAATCAGTATGAGAGTTCAGAGCCAGAATCAGTCTGAGAGGTCAGAGCCAGAATTAGACTGAGAGGTCAGAGCCAGAATTAGTATGAGAGGTCAGAACCAGAATCACTATGAGAGGTCAGAGCCAGAATCAGTCAAAGAGGTCAGAGCCAGAATCGATCTGAGAGTTCAGGGCCAGAATCAGTCTGAGAAGTCAGAGCCAGAAGTAGTATTAGACGTCAGAGCCAGAATCAGTAAGAGAGGTCAGACCCAGAATCAGTATGAGAGGTCAGAGCCAGAAACAGTAAAAAAGGTCAGAGCCAAAATCAGTCTGAGAGGTCAGAGCCAGAAGAAGTATGAGAAGTCAGAGACAGAAGTAGTATTAGACGTCAGAGCCAGAATCAGTAAGAGAGGTCAGACCCAGAATTAGTATGAGAGGTCAGAGCCAGAAACAGTAAAAAAGGTCAGAGCCAGAATCAGTCTGAGAGGTCAGAGCCAGAATCAGTATGAAAGGTCAGAGCAAGAATCAGACTGAGAGGTCAGAGCCAGAATTAGTATGAGAGGTCAGAGCCAGAATCAGTCTGAGAGGTCAGAGACAGAATAAGGGTGAATTCACACTGAGTAAACGCTAGCTTATTCTGAACGTAAAACACGTTCAGAATAAGCGGCGTCTAAAGCAGCTCCATTCATCTCTATGGGAGCCGGCATACGAGCGCTCCCCATAGAAATGAATGGGCTGCTTCTTTCACTCCGTGCAGTCCCATTGAAGTGAATGGGGAGTGCCGGCGTATACGGCAAGCTCTGCTCATGCCGGAGCGTACGCGCCGGCACTCCCCATTCACTTCAATGGGACTGCACGGAGTGAAAGAAGCAGCCCATTCATTTCTATGGGGAGCGCTCGTATCCCCGCTCCCATAGAAATGAATGGAGCTGCTTTAGACGCCGCTTAATCTGAACGTGTTTTACGTTCAGAATAAGCTAGCGTTTACTCAGTGTGAATGCACCCTAAGTCTGAAAGGTCAGAGCCAGAACCGGTATGAGAGGTCAGAGCCAGAAGCAGTATGAAAGGTCATAACTGGAATCAGTACGAGAGCTCAGAGCCAGAATCAGTATGAGAGGTCAGAGCCAGAATTAGTATGAGAGATCAGAGTCAGAATCAGTATGAGAGATCAGAGTCAGAATCAGTATGAGAGATCAGAGCCAGAATCATTATGAGAGGTCAGAGCTGGAATCAATATGAGAGGTCAGAGCCGGAATCAGTCTGAAAGGTCAGAGCCAGAAGCAGTATGAGACGTCAGAGCCAGAATCAGTCTGAGAGGTCAGAGCCAGAATTAGTATGAGAGGTCAGAGCCAGAATCAGTCTGAAAGGTCAGAGCCAGAATCAGTATGAGAGATCAGAGCCAGAATCAGTATGAGAGGTCAGAGCCAGAATCAGTATGAGAGGTCAGAGCCAGAATCAGTATGAGAGGTCAGAGCCATAATCAGTCTGAGAGGTCAGAGCCAGAATCAGTATTAGAGATCAGAGCCAGAATCAGTATGAGAGGACAGAGCCGAAATCAGACTGAGAGGTCAGAGCCAGAAGCAGTCTGAGATGTCAGAGCCAGAAGCAGTCTGAGAGGTCAGAGCCAGAAGCAGTATAAGAGGTCAGAGCAAAAATCAGCATTAGAGATCAGAACCAGAATCAGTCTGAGAGGTCAGAGCCAGAATCAGTATGAGACGTCAGAGCCAGAATCAGTATGAGAGGTCAGAGCCAGAATCAATATGAGAGATCAGAACTGGAATCAGTCTGAGAGGTCAGAGCCGGAATCAGTATGAGAGGTCAGAGCAGGAATCAGACTGAGAGGTCAGAGCCGGAATCAGACTGAGAGGTCAGAGCCGGAATCAGTCTGAGAGGTCAGAGCAAGAAGCAGTATGAGACGTCAGAGCCGGAATCAGACTGAGAGTTCAGAGCCAGAATCAGTTTGAGAAGTCAGAGCCAGAAGTAGTATTAGACGTCAGAGCCAGAATCAGTCTGAGAGGTCGGAGCCAGAATCAGTCTGAGAGGTCAGAGCCAGAATCAGTCTGAGAGGTCGGAGCCAGAATCAGTATAAGAGGTCAGAGCCAGAATCGGTATGAGAGGTCAGAGCCAGAAGCAGTATGAAAGGTCAGAACTGGAATCAGTATGAGAGGTCAGAGACAGAATCAGTATGAGAGTTCAGAGCCAGAATCAGTCTGAGAGGTCAGAGCCAGAATTAGACTGAGAGGTCAGAGCCAGAATTAGTATGAGAGGTCAGAACCAGAATCACTATGAGAGGTCAGAGCCAGAATCAGTCAAAGAGGTCAGAGCCAGAATCGATCTGAGAGTTCAGGGCCAGAATCAGTCTGAGAAGTCAGAGCCAGAAGTAGTATTAGACGTCAGAGCCAGAATCAGTAAGAGAGGTCAGACCCAGAATCAGTATGAGAGGTCAGAGCCAGAAACAGTAAAAAAGGTCAGAGCCAAAATCAGTCTGAGAGGTCAGAGCCAGAAGAAGTATGAGAAGTCAGAGACAGAAGTAGTATTAGACGTCAGAGCCAGAATCAGTAAGAGAGGTCAGACCCAGAATTAGTATGAGAGGTCAGAGCCAGAAACAGTAAAAAAGGTCAGAGCCAGAATCAGTCTGAGAGGTCAGAGCCAGAATCAGTATGAAAGGTCAGAGCAAGAATCAGACTGAGAGGTCAGAGCCAGAATTAGTATGAGAGGTCAGAGCCAGAATCAGTCTGAGAGGTCAGAGACAGAATAAGTGTGAATTCACACTGAGTAAACGCTAGCTTATTCTGAACGTAAAACACGTTCAGAATAAGCGGCGTCTAAAGCAGCTCCATTCATCTCTATGGGAGCCGGCATACGAGCACTCCCCATAGAAATGAATGGGCTGCTTCTTTCACTCCGTGCAGTCCCATTGAAGTGAATGGGGAGTGCCGGCGTATACGGCAAGCTCTGCTCATGCCGGAGCGTACGCGCCGGCACTCCCCATTCACTTCAATGGGACTGCACGGAGTGAAAGAAGCAGCCCATTCATTTCTATGGGGAGCGCTCGTATCCCCGCTCCCATAGAAATGAATGGAGCTGCTTTAGACGCCGCTTAATCTGAACGTGTTTTACGTTCAGAATAAGCTAGCGTTTACTCAGTGTGAATGCACCCTAAGTCTGAAAGGTCAGAGCCAGAACCGGTATGAGAGGTCAGAGCCAGAAGCAGTATGAAAGGTCATAACTGGAATCAGTACGAGAGCTCAGAGCCAGAATCAGTATGAGAGGTCAGAGCCAGAATTAGTATGAGAGATCAGAGTCAGAATCAGTATGAGAGATCAGAGTCAGAATCAGTATGAGAGATCAGAGCCAGAATCATTATGAGAGGTCAGAGCTGGAATCAATATGAGAGGTCAGAGCCGGAATCAGTCTGAAAGGTCAGAGCCAGAAGCAGTATGAGACGTCAGAGCCAGAATCAGTCTGAGAGGTCAGAGCCAGAATTAGTATGAGAGGTCAGAGCCAGAATCAGTCTGAAAGGTCAGAGCCAGAATCAGTATGAGAGATCAGAGCCAGAATCAGTATGAGAAGTCAGAGCCAGAATCAGTATGAGAGGTCAGAGCCAGAATCAGTATGAGAGGTCAGAGCCATAATCAGTCTGAGAGGTCAGAGCCAGAATCAGTATTAGAGATCAGAGCCAGAATCAGTATGAGAGGACAGAGCCGAAATCAGACTGAGAGGTCAGAGCCAGAAGCAGTCTGAGACGTCAGAGCCAGAAGCAGTCTGAGAGGTCAGAGCCAGAAGCAGTATAAGAGGTCAGAGCAAAAATCAGCATGAGAGATCAGAACCAGAATCAGTCTGAGAGGTCAGAGCCAGAATCAGTATGAGACGTCAGAGCCAGAATCAGTATGAGAGGTCAGAGCCAGAATCAATATGAGAGATCAGAACTGGAATCAGTCTGAGAGGTCAGAGCCGGAATCAGTATGAGAGGTCAGAGCAGGAATCAGACTGAGAGGTCAGAGCCGGAATCAGACTGAGAGGTCAGAGCCGGAATCAGTCTGAGAGGTCAGAGCAAGAAGCAGTATGAGACGTCAGAGTCAGAATCAGTATGAGAGGTCAGAGCCAGAATCAGTCTGAGAGGTCAGAGCCAGAATCAGTTTGAAAGGTCATAGCCAGAATTAGTATGAGAGGTCAGAGCCAGAATCAGTTTGAGAGGTCAGAGCCACAATCAGTCTGAGAGGTCAGAGCCAGAAGCATTCTGAGAGGTCAGAGCCAGAAGCAGTCTGAGAGGTCAGAGCCGGAATCAGCCTGAGAGGTCAGAGCAAGAAGCAGTATGAGACGTCAGAGTCAGATTCAGTATGAGAGGTCAGAGCCAGAATCAGTATGAGAGGTCAGAGCCAGAGTCAGTCTGAGAGGTCAGAGCCAGAATTAGTATGAAAGGTCAGAGCCAGAAATCATTCTGAGAGGTCAGAGCCAGAATAAGTCTTAGAGGTCAGAGCCAGAAGAAGTATGAGATGTCAAAGCCAGAATCAGTATGAGAGATCAGAGCCAGAATCAGTATGAGAGGTTAGAGCCGGAATCAGTATGAGAGGTCAGAGCCGGAATCAGTATGAGAGGTCAGAGCCAGAATCAGTCTGAGAGGTCATTGCCAGAAGTAGTATGAAAGGTCAGAACTGGAATCAGTATGAGAGGTCAGAGCCAGAAGAAGTATGAGATGTCAGAGCCAGAATCAGACTGAGAGGTCAGAGACAGAATCAGTATGAGAGGTCAGAGCCAGAATCAGTCTGAGAGGTCAGAGCCGGAATCAGTATGAGAGGTCAGAGCCAGAATCAGTATGAGAGGTCATTGCCAGAAGTAGTATGAAAGGTCAGAACTGGAATCAGTATGAGAGGTCAGAGCCAGAATCAGTATGAGAGATCAGTGCCAGAATCAGTATGAGAGGTCAGAGACAGAATCAGTATGAGAGGTCAGAGCCAGAATCAGTCTGAGAGGTCAGAGCCGGAATCAGTATGAGAGGTCAGAGCCAGAATCAGTCTCAGAGGTCATTGCCAGAAGTAGTATGAAAGGTCAGAGCCGGAATCAGTATGAGAGGTCAGAGCCAGAATCAGTATGAGAGATCAGTGCCAGAATCAGTATGAAAGGTCAGAGCCGGAATCAGTATGAGAGGTCAGAGCCAGAAGCAGTATGAGAGGTCAGAGTCAGAAGCAGTCTGAGAGGTCAGAACCAGAATCAGTCTGATTAGTCAGAGCCGGAATCAGACTGAGAGGTCAGAGCCAGAATCAGTCTGAGAGGTCAGAGCCAGAATCATTATGAGAGGTCAGAGCCAGAATCATTATGAGAGGTCAGAGCCAGAATCAGTCTGAGAGGTCAGAGCAAGAATTAGTATGAGACATCAGAGCTAGAAGCAGTCTGAGAGGTCAGAGCAAGAATTAGTATGAGAGATCAGTGCCAGTATCAGTATGAGAGGACAGAGCCAGAAGCAGTATGAAAGGTCAGAGCCGGAATCAGTATGAGAGGTCAGAGCCAGAAGCAGTATGAGACATTAGAGCCAGAAGCAGTCTGAGAGGTCAGAGCCAGAATCAGTCTGAGAAGTCAGAGCCGGAATCAGACTGAGAGGTCAGAGCCAGAATCATTCTGAGAGGTCAGAGTCAGAATCAATATGAGAGGTCAGAGCCAGAATCAGTCTGAGAGGTCAGAGCAAGAATTAGTATGAGACATCAGAGCTAGAAGCAGTCTGAGAGGTCAGAGCAAGAATTAGTATGAGACGTCAGAGCTAGAAGCAGTATGAGAGATCAGAGCCAGAATCAGTCTGAGAGGTCAGAGCCAGAATCAGTCTGAGAGGTCAGAGCCAGAATCAGTCTGAGAGGTGAGAGCCAGAAGCAATATGAAAGTTCAGAACCGGAATCAGTATGAGAGGTCAGAGCCAGAATCGGTATGAGAGGTCAGAGCCAGATTCAGTCTGAGATATATAAATACAGGGTGTCCATAAAAACGCGCGCGCACATGGGCGCGGGTGTCCCATATATATACGTGCACATATACAGGGTCTCGCATATATATGCGCTCGCATATATATGCGCGCGCATATACAGGGTGTCGCATATATATGCGTGCGCATATACAGGGTGTCCAAAAAAAATGTATACACATTTTAGCAGCTGATAATTCAATTATTTATTCTTTCTTTACAGACTGAACCCATTACGAGCGCTCCCATTGAAGTTAAAGGGAAGTGTTCGGCAGCCTGCCGTAGCGCTGGCGTGTACGGCTGTGATACACGCTCGGTGTTACTCTGTGTGAATGTTCCCTTACACGTGGTTGTGCACGTCAGTTTCACAACCTGAACAGGTGAGAGGCCATCGGGTCTAAATAGATATTATTACTTTTTATACTTTTTTTGTAACAACCATATTTTAAAAATTACTACACTATCATCGGTTTTTGCTCGGTGCTGTTTTGTTTTGTGTTCTCTTTGAGGTTTAATATGATGGAAGTTCTTGGTTGTCCTGATCTGGTCCTAGTCTTCGCTGAAGTCCTCGCCTGTCTTGGATTGTGTTCAGTCCTGGTCTTGGGTTGTGTCTAGCCTTGTCCTGGATTGTGTCTATTCCTGTCCTTGGGCTGTATCTAGTCCTGTATTGGGCTGTGTGTAGCCTGGTCTTGGGCTGTGTCTAGACCTATTCTTGGGCTGTGTCTGACCCTGTCCTGGATCGGGTCTAGTCCTGTCTTGGACTGTATCTAGTCCTGGTCTCGGGCTGTGTCTGACCTTGTCCTGGATTGAGTCTAGTCCTGTCCTTGGACTGTATCTAGTCCTGGTCTTGGGCTGTGTCTGACCTTGTCCTGTCTTGGACTGTATCTAGTCCTGTATTGGGCCGTGTCTAGACCTATTCTTGGGCTGTGTCTGACCCTGTCCTAGATTGTGTCTAGTCCTGTCTTGGACTGTATCTAGTCCTGTCTTGGACTGTATCTAGTCCTGTATTGGCCTGGTGTAGCCTGCTTTTGGGCCGTGTCTAGACCTATCCTTGGGCTGTGTCTGGCCTTGTCTTGTATTGTGTCTAGTCCTGTCTTGGGCTGTATCTAGTTCTGACCTAGGGCTCTGTTTAGCCTGATCTTTGGATGCTTCTTAGTCTTGTCTTGGGCTCCGTATACTCCTGATCTAATATTATCTATAGTCAGAGTGTTTTGAGCATGCATTATCCCTAGCTTCACACAGCGGGGACTCAGTAGTCAGCACTGCTACATCTGTCAGACCCCATAGGAATGTTATTATCCATATTCTGCACCGATTCTATGCTGACGGCTTAAAGTGACAGAGCAGACTTTCATATAACCTTCATGGAGTGCATCTGTCAGGGGTTTGTGTGATGCTGCGGTGCCGTACGTGTCTCATTCAGTCCATTCTTTGTTACACACACACACATATATATATATATATATATATATATATATATATACACACACATACTGTACATATCATGGAGGCTTCAGACCCGGGAGGTCAATTATTACCATCTCCCAGTACATGCTCGGCGTTCTACCTCCCAGAGGACACAATCCGCAGCAGAACCATCACCCAATTATATCGACAACCCAGCAGGAGCCACAATTATTATTATTTCTTTCTAGTCACGTCCAATGTAAGCATTATAAAAAAAGTATTTGCCCCCTTCCAGAATCATTATTTATGAGTGTAAATGTACTTCAGTACTTTCCTCCTGTATTTGTAGTGCAGAAGTCTCGCCCCTGGCCATTGGGGGTAGCTGGTTCCATAGATCCAAAAAGCCCCAAGATGTCTCCGTAGGACAGAGGCAGGGTCTTCAGTATGGCACCTGTGAACCGAGTAGGGTCCAGTACGTAGACAATGGGGCTGAGCCACAGAACTACCATTGGAGAGGCTAGACAATGTTGCAGACAGAAAAATGGAAAAGAGTCCATGTTGCTAGTTGGGATGGGTACAGCACAGATCCAGTTGTGAACCCTCAACAACATGGAAGACGTCATCTTATCAAGAGACTGAGTTGGCCTGGAACCTGGAGGACAAACCTGGGTTTGTCCTTGTAACGTAAGAGACCAGCTTGTAGGCCGTGGGTTGAAGACCAGAGGCAAAGACAGCAGAGACACTGCACTTATTTGGAGATCCCTGGGTGGAAGTGGTGATCCTTATACCGCCAAAAACGGCCTATAGAGTCACCTGTAGGGGTGGGATGAAGCCTCTTCTCCCCAGTTCTGTTGATCTACTTGTTAAATATTTGGCAGGTTTGCAAAGACAGTGATAAAAGGTTCCACCGATGTGATTCTGAGCCTCCGGTAGAGCAGGAAGCCATAGGCCTCCTGCCCTACCACTCTGATATATAGGTTAAAAGTACCCTGCGGTCTACAAGGTGCGAGGAAAAAAGACAAGTTACGTGTCCTGGTGCAGGTGGTGGAATAATTACTGCCTTGTGTCCCCCGTGTCGGGTCACTCATGTCCTCTCAGAGCTCCCGATACCTTGTATGTGGCTCACAATTTGGAAGAAGAAGCAGCGTCACCGCGGGATGGCGGAGGTGAGTATAATATTCACACATCGGGGGGGTTATAATAAGGGGACATTGTGGGGGATTATATTATTGGGGTAATCAGGTTACATTACAGGAGGGTATAAAAACATGGTGGCAGCAGGTGACATTGATGGTCTTAGAGCACATTGGGGGGATTGGTTATATCATGGGGGTATCAGGGGATATTGGGGGAATATTAATACAAAGAGACACCATTTATATCAGGCTATAGTCATACTACCTTCTTTCTATCTTGAAACACTATGCTAAAAAAGCGCAATGCCACAAAAAATGTTTAACAAAAATATATCAGACTTTATTTAAATACATGTTAAAACATATATAAGAAAAGAGATAATGAGGTGGTACAACCATACAAAAAATGGAGGCCCAATTGAGATAATACTATATATTAGTAAGTAAATGACACTCTCATTGCATACATATAAGGATATATACAATATCCATAATTTTTAGAGTGCAAATACAACATAGAATTATCATAGTACAAAAATATTAATTATCTATGGGAAGACCTCCATATAGTAAACGCACCCCAGGGACCTCCAAACAAGGACACAGGTCGCAGCATGGGCATGTTATACTGTATGGGGGAGCACTGCTGGGCTTGCTATACTGTGGGGGGACACACTGCTAGGGATATAATACTGTGGGGGGACACACTGCTGGGCATGAAATACTGTGTGTGGGGGGGGACACTGCTGGGCATGTAATACTGTGGGGGGGGGGCACTGCTGAGCATGAAATACTGTGCACGACACTGCCCTCCCCCTTGGATGCAGCAGTACCCCCAAAGATCTCCTGCTCCCCCTTAAATGCCAGAAACACCCAAAGAACCCTGTCTCCCTCCATGCCAACGACTCCTATACCACCCTAAACATCAATCCAATCCCTCAGACCCTCCATGATACAGTCCCATATAAAACATCATTCTCTTTTCAGCCTCATCCAACATGCAGTCCCGTGTAACTACATAACTCACCCCCCCAGCCTTACCCAACGTGCAGCCCCATGTAACTAACTCACTCCCCCCTCAGCCTCATCCAATGTGCAGTCCCATGTAACTACATCACTCCCCCCTCAGCCTCATCCAACGTGCAGTCCCATGTAACTAACTCACTCCCCCCTCAGCCTCATCCAATGTGCAGTCCCATGTAACTACATCACTCCTTCCCTCAGCCTCATCCAACATGCAGCCCCATGTAACTACATCACTCCCCCCTCAGCCTCATCCAACGTGCAGTCCCATGTAACTACATCACTCCCCCCTCAGCCTCATCCAACGTGCAGTCCCATGTAACTACATCACTCCCCCCTCAGCCTCATCCAACATGCAGTCCCTTGTAACTACATCATTCCCCCCTCAGCCTCATCCAAAGTGCA
The DNA here is from genome assembly GCF_031893055.1 of Leptodactylus fuscus. Lineage (NCBI taxonomy): Eukaryota > Metazoa > Chordata > Amphibia > Anura > Leptodactylidae > Leptodactylus > Leptodactylus fuscus. The sequence goes on along the minus strand of NC_134270.1, from coordinate 119,490,077 downwards.
GTCCCATGTAACTACATCACTCCCCCCTCAGCCTCATCCAACGTGCAGTCCCATGTAACTACATCACTCGCTTCCCTCAGCCAACGTGCAGTCCCATGTAACTACATCACTTGCTTCCCTCAGCCTCGTCGAACATGCAGTCCTATGTCACTACATCACTCTCTCCCCTCAGCCTCATCCAACGTGCAGTCCCATGTAACTACATCACTCTCTCCCCTCAGCCTAATCTAACGTGCAGTCCCAAGTAACTACATCAATCCTTCCCTCAGCCTCATCCAACATGCAGTCCCATGTAACTACATCACTCGGTACTATTCCGTTATCGGGCCAGCAGCAGCGCAGTTCAGCAGCAGCTTTCGGGACAGCAGTTCAGCAGCGGGAATTACAATGACATCCGAGGACTGCTGGCCCGATGCTTGTGCCCAGTAACCAGTACATCGATGACCCCCCTCCCCCATCCTTCTCCTCCTGCCAGTGCTGCCCCCCAGCTCTCCTTACATCTTCCCCGTACCCTCTCCCCGCCACACGACTAGGCCTCACCTCAGCGCTAGTACCGAGACCGAAAGGAAAGACACCGGGGCTCAATCCAGGCCCTGACAAGAAACACGCCGACTATAGGAACGGTGAGCTACAGCGAGCCGGAGGGACAAACTTTCTGCAGCGTCCGGCGGCTATCTAGTAGCATTCATTGCTCAAGATTTACGGTGAGGCCTATTACAGGGAGAGGGTACGGGGCAGATGTAAGAAGAGCTGGGGGGCAGCACTGGAAGGAAGAGGAGGATGAGGGCATCGATCGATGTACTGCCTACTACACACAAGCACGGCCTCTATCATCGGGCCAGCATCGGCTTAGTCATGTGGCGGGGAGAGGGTACGGGGTAGATGTAAGGAGAGCTGGGGGGCAGCACTGGAAGGAGGAGGAGATGGAGGGGGGGTCATTGATGTACTGGCTACTGGGCACAAGCATCGGGCCAGCAGTCCTCGGATGTCATTGTAATTCCCGCTGCTGAACTGAACTGCTGTCCCGAAAGCTGGTGCTGAAATGCGCTGCTGCTGGCCCGATAACGGAATAGTACCCATCACTCCTTACCTCAGCCTCATCAACGTGCAGGCCCATGTAACTACATCACTCTCTTCCCCCTCAGCCTAATCTAACGTGCAGTCCTATGTAACTACATCACTCTCTCCCCTCAGCCTCATCCAACATGCAGTCCCATGCAACTACATCAATCCTTCCTCAGCCTCATCCAACATGCAGTCCCATGTAACTACATCACTCCTTACCTCAGCCTCATTGAATGTGCAGTCCCATGTAACTACATCACTCACTCCCCTCAGCCTCATCCAACATGCCGTCTCATGTAAAACAAACCTGTCTCTCCCCTTCCATCCTCCATTACCACGCTACAATCCCCTCTGCTTTCTGTTCTCCAGCTCCATGTGCTCTGCTCCGGCTTCCTCTACACAGCACAGAGCAGTGATGGCCGAAACTCCGCCCTCCTCTGAGAGGCCACGCCCCTTCCTTTGACATCATACCTACCAGGAGCAACTCCACTCTAGTCACGACCCTGTGATAAGAGCGGGGGTAGCAAGGGTAGCTGTCACCGGGCCCCTAATGTCCCGGGCCCTGTGGCAGCTGCCTCTGCTGCTATGGTGGTAGTTACGCCACTGTGTCAAGGGGAAAACAGGTATGAGAAAGAAGAGAAAAAGGAAAACAAAAAGACACCGGGGGGCACAGACAACAAAGGAGGATACAGGAGGAAGGGGATTGGGGGGACCAAGAAGGCTTATGAGAAGAGACTAGTAAACTCCGAGGATCCCTGAAACACCAACCATGGCCACTGGAGCAGCTAGTCTGTTATTAAAGGGGTAAATTAAGAGTTTTCCCAAATACATTGCTTTAGCAATGCTGCTTCATTCACCTGCTCTGTAACATCATTCCTCCCATTGTTTACACATCATTGTCAAGGCTCCTGGCCTCTACCTGATCTTAGGTCAGATGAACTGATTCACTCACTGTTCCCTGGAGCTATTATTTCTTGCATTTCTGTCCAGGCAATCAGGCCAGCTAACTGCAGTTTGCTGACAAAGGCTCAGACAGTGTCATTTATCTCTCTATGATAACTTTTCTCAATGCAATTCCATTCTCTCCTCTGCAGCATGTAAGTTTGTTCTCTCCTAGTCTGTGTAATGTAATATACATTTACTGTGCATATTATTTGGTCTGCATTTCTATTAGATTTCTAGTAATAATAATAAATAATTTATCATGATAAAGGCAATGTCTATATCTACTGAGGTACCTTATAGTGTTCTGTTCATCAAACACTTAAAACCCACCCCCCAGATTGTTGAAGAATATAGGAAGTGAGAAGAGATAGCAGGCAAAGGCAGGCCTTTTAGTTTGGAAGTGTTTACTTGTGCAGAGGTGTTCTGGTGTTGTAGTCTGTCATTCACTTACCATGTTTTCCCAAAAATAAGACAGTGTCTTATATTAAATTCTCGTCCTAAATATAGGACATGTCTTATTTTGGGGGGACAACACGCTCCATAAAACATGCAGGACGTTAAGCGAGGGGAGGGGGAGGTAGGCTACAGAAGTGGTGGGCGGGGCTTAGCAAGGTTGCCAGCAGTTGCCAGGGAGCCTCACTTTGTGGGCATTGCAGCCAGCTGAATGCTGTGCAATGTGTTCCATGTGCACAGGAAAGCCGGCTGCTGCCTCTGCTGTGATACTGGCTGCTGTGGGATGAGCTGGGAGAGCCAACTCCCTGCAGCATATGCACAGCGGGCATCTCTCAGTTCATCCTACAGCGGGGACAGTGGATACAACCCACGGTATCACAGCAGAGGCAGCAGCTGGCTTTCCTGTGCACACAGAACATTGTGCACAGTGTTCAGCCAGCTGTAATGGTTTTTTGGGGATGCCTTATTTTCGGGGGGTGTCTTATATTAGGCAATTAAAAAGAAACCTCCCCCATGCCTTATTTTCGGGGGATGACCTATTTTCAGGGAAACACGGTAATAAAAGCTATGGTAGTACTGGCAGTCTATTGTAATATTCTTGAACAATTCCATCCCAAATCATTAGTTATTTCCTTGCTGTATACTTTACAGCATCTCCTTTGTATCTAATCTCAGAATCTTCCTACAGTCTATGTAATGAAAGTGATGATTCTGTAGACCACAGGAACTAAAAGATGGATTTGGTTTCTGTAGTTCTTCTTACTTTTCTACTGAAACTAGATAGAAGCCCTGAGCTCTTATTGACATAGCCCTCACCTCAGTCAGTGCTCAGGAAAGTTGGGTACATAGAAATCGATTGCTGCACACAGGCAGTCATTTCAACACCAAATATACTGGAAATCATCCTTGCAAAACTAGTCATTTCAACATTTGTGTTCTCAGAAGGAGATTTTTACTTTCTGTTCCACTATTGGCCAACACTAAGGTACGTGCAGATGAGGACGAGGTAAACGGCAAACACTTCTGCATGTGTGACTATCGAGGGTGTGTTTGCTTGGTCATCAGTTTCTGATTCAATGATCCACACACAAACAGCCAATGACATATGTGTACAGGATATGGCTGAAGACAGTAAGTTGATGCAGTGACTACCGACAAAACATTGCCACTTCAGACCACCTGCAGCCTTGCAGCCCCAGAGAAGGGAATGTAGTACCGGTCATGCAAGTGCATTGGTGGTTCTTTCGTAAGGAAGCACCAGGGAGCCTTTTGGGCCCTTTTTCTCCTGTGGATAGGAGATAAGTGTCTGCAGTGGCCAAAGCCCTGGCAAAATAGGAATTGTCCTTGTCCTCTAGGGTAGGACTAACAAAGATAGTTTATGTCAGTTTTTTTGAAAGCCACAAAAAACGGACATGCGAATAAACACATTAAATTCAAGGTGTTCTCAAAATGGATGTGTGACAGACTTGCAGAAATGGCCTTTACATGTCAATTTTTCATGTTGTGTGAATAAACCCTAAGGCTAGGGCTACAGAGCTACTTTGGTCATGTGCATTACTTGTGATGTTGAAAGGCTAGACGGCAATCTTTTGGACATGTGATGGCAGTTTCATCCAAAAGGAGACATTGTATACACGAACTATATGAATAGATCTACTCTACAAGGAAAGTTACTGGCAAAGTAGTCTTTTCTTCAATCAGAGTCTGTCCTCTTGTTGAGCGTACGCATTGTATTTTTTTTGCTGCCTTTTTGTCTATGGTATATCTTCACTTATTAACCCCATAACACAAAATGACATAATAGTACGTCATGGGAAGGTGTCATGTTAATTTTATCCGCTCAGAAGCCGCGCGGGTGACAGCTGTAAACAACAACTGACACCCATGTGTAATAACCATGGCCCGAGGCTGAGCTCTGATCGTGGATGTTAACCAATTATATGCCGCAATCAATCATGACATTCGCAGGATTCCCGCTTAAGAGTTTTTGAAATGTGTCCCTCTGCTAACATAAGCTGGGCACAACATATTAGGCACTAAAATGCTGTATCTCTGGAAAAACTGCAATTTTCACCTTTCAATATAAGCTGCGCATTTGTTTTTAGAAATTAAATTAATGTAACATTCAAGGGTTAAAAATGCTTGCTACACCACTTGATAAATCCCTTGAGGGGCGTAGTTTCAAAAATGGGGTCACATGTATACGGATTCCATTTTACTGGCATTTCAGGGACTCTGCCAACACATATCATTAGTGATATGTGGAGGAGTGACGACAGGATTTGCAGACTGAAACAGAATCCTTTGGGACTCACACCTTATGTACTCTAACACCGCATGGCTTGAACCATAAATGTGATCTATTCATTTTTTTTATTTGGCATCTATGTATGATCGTCCACACAAATACTCACCTCCACATTTTTATATTATAGATCAGATCTTTAATATCATCCACATAGTAGGATCTGTTTTTTGTTCTGTTTATTGCTAGTAAATAGAGATGAGCGAACACTAAAATGTTCGAGGTTCGAAATTCGATTCGAACAGCCGCTCAATGTTCGTGTGTTCGAACGGGTTTCGAACCCCATTATAGTCTATGGGGAACAGATACTCGTTAAGGGGGAAACCCAAATCCGTGTCTGGAGGGTCACCAAGTCCACTATGACAACCCAGGAAATGATGCCAACACCTCTGGAATGACACTGGGACAGCAGGGGAAGCATGTCTGGGGGCATCTAACACACCAAAGACCCTCTATTACCCCAACATCACAGCCTAACAACTACACACTTTACACACTCAATACCACCTCTCTGACAGTAGGAAAACACCTTGAAACATGTGTATTTGGCACTTGCAGTGAGGAGAGCTTGTCACCAGCAGTGAATTTGGCCCTTGTAGTAAGTTGAGGTTGGCACCAACATTTGTTTTGAAAATCAGGGTGGATTGAGCCTCTAACCAGCAGAGTTTGGGCAAATTCATGGTGGAGGGAGCCTCTAAAAACCCCAGTTTGGACCAATTCATGGTGGAGGAAGCCTCTAAAAACCCCAGTTTGGACCAATTCATGGTGGAGGGAGCCTCTAAAAACCCCAGTTTGGACCAATTCATGGTGGAGGGAGCCTCTAAACAGCCCAGTTTGGACCAATTCATGGTGGAGGGAGCCTCTAAAAACCCCAGTTTGGACCAATTCATGGTGGAGGGAGCCTCTAAACAGCCCAGTTTGGGCAAATTCATGGTGGAGGGAGCCTCTAACCAGCCCAGTTTGGACCAATTCATGGTGGAGGGAGCCTCTAAAAACCCCAGTTTGGACCAATTCATGGTGGAGGGAGCCTCTAAAAACCCCAGTTTGGACCAATTCATGATGGAGGGAGCCTCTAAACAGCCCAGTTTGGGCAAATTCATGGTGGAGGGAGCCTCTAAAAACCCCCAGTTTGGACCAATTCATGGTGGAGGGAGCCTCTAAAAACCCCAGTTTGGACCAATTCATGGTGGAGGGAGCCTCTAAACAGCCCAGTTTGGGCAAATTCATGGTGGAGGGAGCCTCTAAACAGCCCAGTTTGAGCAAATTCATGGTGGAGGGAGCCTCTAAAAACCCCAGTTTGGACCAATTCATGGTGGAGGGAGCCTCTAAAAACCCCAGTTTGGACCAATTCATGGTGGAGGGAGCCTCTAAAAACCCCAGTTTGGACCAATTCATGATGGAGGGAGCCTCTAAACAGCCCAGTTTGGGCAAATTCATGGTGGAGGGAGCCTCTAAAAACCCCCAGTTTGGACCAATTCATGGTGGAGGGAGCCTCTAAAAACCCCAGTTTGGACCAATTCATGGTGGAGGGAGCCTCTAAACAGCTCAGTTTGGGCAAATTCATGGTGGAGGGAGCCTCTAAAAACCCCAGTTTGGACCAATTCATGGTGGAGGGAGCCTCTAAACAGCCCAGTTTGGGCAAATTCATGGTGGAGGGAGCCTCTAACCAGCCCAGTTTGGACCAATTCATGGTGGAGGGAGCCTCTAAAAACCCCAGTTTGGACCAATTCATGGTGGAGGGAGCCTCTAAAAACCCCAGTTTGGACCAATTCATGATGGAGGGAGCCTCTAAACAGCCCAGTTTGGGCAAATTCATGGTGGAGGGAGCCTCTAAAAACCCCCAGTTTGGACCAATTCATGGTGGAGGGAGCCTCTAAAAACCCCAGTTTGGACCAATTCATGGTGGAGGGAGCCTCTAAACAGCCCAGTTTGGGCAAATTCATGGTGGAGGGAGCCTCTAAACAGCCCAGTTTGAGCAAATTCATGGTGGAGGGAGCCTCTAAAAACCCCAGTTTGGACCAATTCATGGTGGAGGGAGCCTCTAAAAACCCCAGTTTGGACCAATTCATGGTGGAGGGAGCCTCTAAAAACCCCAGTTTGGACCAATTCATGATGGAGGGAGCCTCTAAACAGCCCAGTTTGGGCAAATTCATGGTGGAGGGAGCCTCTAAAAACCCCCAGTTTGGACCAATTCATGGTGGAGGGAGCCTCTAAAAACCCCAGTTTGGACCAATTCATGGTGGAGGGAGCCTCTAAACAGCTCAGTTTGGGCAAATTCATGGTGGAGGGAGCCTCTAAACAGCCCAGTTTGGGCAAATTCATGGTGGAGGGAGCCTCTAAAAACCCCAGTTTGGACCAATTCATGGTGGAGGGAGCCTCTAAAAACCCCAGTTTGGACCAATTCATGGTGGAGGGAGCCTCTAAACAGCCCAGTTTGGACCAATTCATGGTGGAGGGAGCCTCTAAAAACCCCAGTTTGGACCAATTCATGGTGGAGGGAGCCTCTAAACAGCCCAGTTTGGGCAAATTCATGGTGGAGGGAGCCTCTAAAAACCCCCAGTTTGGACCAATTCATGGTGGAGGGAGCCTCTAAAAACCCCAGTTTGGACCAATTCATGGTGGAGGGAGCCTCTAAACAGCCCAGTTTGGGCAAATTCATGGTGGAGGGAGCCTCTAAAAACCCCCAGTTTGGACCAATTCATGGTGGAGGGAGCCTCTAAAACCCCAGTTTGGACCAATTCATGGTGGAGGGAGCCTCTAAACAGCTCAGTTTGGGCAAATTCATGGTGGAGGGAGCCTCTAAACAGCCCAGTTTGGGCAAATTCATGGTGGAGGGAGCCTCTAAAAACCCCAGTTTGGACCAATTCATGGTGGAGGGAGCCTCTAAAAACCCCAGTTTGGACCAATTCATGGTGGAGGGAGCCTCTAAACAGCCCAGTTTGGACCAATTCATGGTGGAGGGAGCCTCTAAAAACCCCAGTTTGGACCAATTCATGATAGAGGGAGCCTCTAAACAGCCCAGTTTGGGCAAATTCATGGTGGAGGGAGCCTCTAAAAACCCGCAGTTTGGACCAATTCATGGTGGAGGGAGCCTCTAAAAACCCCAGTTTGGACCAATTCATGGTGGAGGGAGCCTCTAAACAGCCCAGTTTGGGCAAATTCATGGTGGAGGGAGCCTCTAAACAGCCCAGTTTGGGCAAATTCATGGTGGAGGGAGCCTCTAAAAACCCCAGTTTGGACCAATTCATGGTGGAGGGAGCCTCTAAAAACCCCAGTTTGGACCAATTCATGGTGGAGGGAGCCTCTAAAAACCCCAGTTTGGACCAATTCATGATGGAGGGAGCCTCTAAACAGCCCAGTTTGGGCAAATTCATGGTGGAGGGAGCCTCTAAAAACCCCCAGTTTGGACCAATTCATGGTGGAGGGAGCCTCTAAAAACCCCAGTTTGGACCAATTCATGGTGGAGGGAGCCTCTAAACAGCTCAGTTTGGGCAAATTCATGGTGGAGGAGCCTCTAAACAGCCCAGTTTGGGCAAATTCATGGTGGAGGGAGCCTCTAAAAACCCCAGTTTGGACCAATTCATGGTGGAGGGAGCCTCTAAAAACCCCAGTTTGGACCAATTCATGGTGGAGGGAGCCTCTAAACAGCCCAGTTTGGACCAATTCATGGTGGAGGGAGCCTCTAAAAACCCCAGTTTGGACCAATTCATGGTGGAGGGAGCCTCTAAACAGCCCAGTTTGGGCAAATTCATGGTGGAGGGAGCCTCTAACCAGCCCAGTTTGGACCAAATCATGGTGGAGGGAGCCTCTAAAAACCCCAGTTTGGACCAATTCATGATGGAGGGAGCCTCTAAACAGCCCAGTTTGGACCAATTCATGGTGGAGAGAGCCTCTAAAAACCCCAGTTTGGATCAATTCATGGTGGAGGGAGCCTCTAAACAGGCCAGTTTGGGCAAATTCATGGTGGAGGGAGCCTCTAAACAGCCCAGTTTGGGCAAATTCATGGTGGAGGGAGCCTCTAACCAGCCCAGTTTGGACCAATTCATGGTGGAGGGAGCCTCTAAAAACCCCAGTTTGGACCAATTCATGGTGGAGGGAGCCTCTAAACAGCCCAGTTTGGACCAATTCATGGTGGAGGGAGCCTCTAAAAACCCCAGTTTGGACCAATTCATGGTGGAGGGAGCCGCTAAACAGCCCAGTTTGGACCAATTCATGGTGGAGGGAGCCTCTAACCAGCAGAGTTGGTGGAAATCAGGGTGGAGGGAGCCTCTAACCAGCAGAGTTGTGGGAAAGCAGGGTGGAGGGAGCCTCTAACCAGCAGAGTTGGTGGAAATCAGGGTGGAGGGAGCCTCTAACCAGCAGAGTTGTGGGAAAGCAGGGTGGAGGGAGCCTCTAACCAGCAGAGTTGTGGGAAAGCAGGGTGGAGGGAGCCTCTAACCAGCAGAGTTGTGGGAAAGCAGGGTGGAGGGAGCCTCTAACCAGCAGAGTTGGGGGAAATCAGGGTGGAGGGAGCCTAGTATTAGCAGAATTGTGCAACGCTTATGGTGGATGAGTATGAGGATGCGGAGGAATTGGAGAGGTTGAGTACAGACATGGAGTTTCATGTTGGGGTGCTTTACACAGGTGGGCACAAAAATGAAGGCTCTATCCAGTGGTGGTTCATTTTTATCAAAGTGAGCCGGTCGGCACTCTCAGCTGACAGACGGGTGCGCTTGTCAGTGATGATGCCACCGGCTGCACTGAACACCCTCTCAGATAGGACGCTGGCGGCAGGACAGGACAGCACCTCCAAGGCATATAGGGCAAGTTCAAGCCACAGGTCCAACTTTGACACCCAATACGTGTAGGGCGCAGAGGGGTCGGAGAGGACAGGGCTGTGGTCGGAAAGGTATTCCCGCAACATGCGCCTATACTTCTCACGCCTGGTGACACTAGGACCCTCTGTGGCGGCACTTTGGCGAGGGGGTGCCATCAAGGTGTCCCAGACCTTAGACAGTGTGCCCCTCGTTTGTGTGGACCGGTGAGAACTTGGTTGCCTACTGGAGGAACTGCCCTCCCTGCCGCCAACGTCACATGCTGGAAACATCTCCATCATATTCTGCACCAATTGCCTGTGGCAAGCATTGATGCGATTGGCCCTCCCCTCTACCGGAATAAAAGACGAGATGTTGTTTTTATACCGGGGGTCAAGGATAGCAAAGATCCAGTACTGGTTGTCCTCCATGATTTTGACAATACGCTTGTCGGTTGTAAAGCACCCCAACATGAACTCAGCCATGTCTGCCACAGTGTTAGTTGGCATGACTCCTCTGGCCCCACCGGAAAGTTCAATCTCCATTTCCTCCTCATCCTCCATGTCTACCCATCCGCGCTGCAACAATGGGACAATTCGAAGTTGCCCGGAAGCCTCCTGTATCACCATCACATCATCGGACAACTCTTCTTCCTCCTCCTCCTCCTCCTCCTCCTCCATTAAACGCAGTGAAGCGGACAGATGTGTGGACCTACTCTCCAGCTGTGACGGATCGGATGCTATCCCTAACTCCTCTGTGTGATCTGAGTTATCCCTGATGTCAATCAGGGATTCTCTCAGAACACACAAGAGCGGGATTGTAAGGCTCACCATCGCATCCTCAGAGCTCACCCTCCTTGTGGACTCCTCAAAGACCCGTAGGATGTCACAAAGGTCTCTCATCCATGGCCACTCATGGATGTGAAACTGAGGCAGCTGACTTTGTGGCACCCTAGGGTTTTGTAGCTGGTATTCCATCAAAGGTCTCTGCTGCTCAACCACTCTATTCAACATCTGAAACGTTGAGTTCCAGCGTGTGGGGACGTCGCACAAAAGCCGGTGTTGTGGCACATGCAGGCGTTGCTGGAGAGATTTTAAGCTAGCAGCGGCTACTGTCGACTTGCGAAAGTGGGCGCACATGCGCCGCACTTTCACCAGTAGCTCTGGAACATTGGGGTAGCTCTTTAGGAAACGTTGCACCACTAGGTTGAAGACGTGGGCCAGGCATGGAACATGTTGGAGTCCGGCAAGCTCCAGAGCTTCTACCAGGTTCCGGCCATTATCACAAACGACCATGCCTGGGCCCAGGTGCAGCGGCTCAAACCATATTGCCGTCTCATCGAGGAGGGCATCCCTCACCTCGGAGGCAGTGTGCTGTCTGTCCCCCAAGCTGATCAGCTTCAGCACAGCCTGCTGACGTCTACCAACGCCAGTGCTGCAACGTTTCCAACTCGTAGCTGGGGTCAATCTAACAGCGGAGGAGGAGGCGGTGGCGGAGGAGGAGGCGGTGGCAGAGGAGGAGGCGGTAGAGGAGGAGGAGGAGGGGGGTGTTCTTCTCGTGTCCCTGCCAGGAATGTTAGGCGGGGAGACGAGGTACACCGGGCCAGTTTGGGAAGCAGTCCCAGCCTCAACTACATTCACCCAGTGTGCCGTCAGTGAAATGTAGCGTCCCTGTCCGCATGCACTTGTCCACGCGTCGGTGGTCAAGTGGACCTTTGTGCAAAGCGCGGAACTAAGGGCCCGCCTGATGTTGAGTGACACGTGCTGGTGCAAGGCGGGGACGGCACACCGGGAGAAGTAGTGACGGCTAGGGACGGCATAGCGAGGTGCCGCAGTTGCCATCAGGTCCAGGAAGGCGGGAGTTTCAACAAGCCGGAACGCCAACATCTCCTGGGCCAGCAGTTTAGCGATGTTGGCGTTCAAGGCTTGCGCGTGTGGGTGGTTAGCAGTGTATTTCTGCCGCCGCTCCAATGTCTGAGAGATGGTGGGTTGTTGTAAAGAAGCGCCTGATGGTGCCTTTGATGGTGCAGGAGAAGGAGATAAGACAGGAACAGGGGAGGATGAGGGAGAAGTCAACAAAGTGGCGGAGGCAGATGAAGTGGTGTCCTGGCTCGTCCTCTGGAGTGCATTGCCAGCACAGTCAGCAGTGGCAGTGGCAGAGGCAGAGGCAGTGGCAGAGGCAGTGGCAGTGGCGTGAACGGCAGGCGGCCTTTGTCCTGCCGTTGCTGCCTGCCACTGATTCCAGTGCTTGGATTCCAAATGACGGCGCATTGAAGTGGTGGACAGGTTGCTCTTCTCAGAGCCCCTAATCAATTTCGAGAGGCAAATTGTGCAGACAACACTATATCTGTCCTCGGCGCATTCCTTGAAAAAACTCCACACCTTCGAGAAACGTGCCCTCGAGGTGGGAGTTTTTCGGGGCTGGGTACGAACTGGAACATCTTGGGAGATTCCGGGTGTGGCCTGGCTTCGCCTAAGCTGCTGACCTCTGCCTCTGCCTCTAGCTACCCTTTTTGGTGCTGCACCTGCCTCAACATCCACACTACTTTCCCCGCTTGACATCCCCCCTGTCCAGGTCGGGTCAGTGTCCTCATCATCCACCACTTCCTCTTCCAACTCCTGTCTCATCTCCTCCTCCCGCACAATGCGCCGGTCAACTGGATGCCCTGACGGCAACTGCGTCACATCATCGTCGATGAGGGTGGGTTGCTGGTCATCCACCACCAAATCGAACAGAGATGGAGGAGACTCTAGTGTTTGAGCATCTGGACACAGATGCTCCTCTGTTAGGTTCGTGGAATCGTGACGTGGAGAGGCAGGTTGAGGGACAATGAAAGGAGCGGAGAACAGCTCTGGGGAGCAGGGACAGTTGGGGTTATTGTTCAGTGAAGCTTGGGAATTTTGGGAGGAAGGAGGACAAGACTGTTGGGTAATATGAGGAGAGGAGGCAGAGTCTGACTGGCTGCTGGACAATGTGCTGTAAGCGTTCTCTGACAGCCATTGCAAGACCTGTTCCTGGTTCTCGGGCCTACTAAGGTTTGTACCCTGCAGTTTAGTTAATGTGGCAAGCAACCCTGGCACTGTGGAGTGGCGCAATGCTTGCTGCCCCACAGGAGTAGGCACGGGACGCCCTGTGGCTTCACTGCTACCTTGCTCCCCAGAACCATTCCCCCGACCTCGCCCACGGCCTCGTCCACGTCCCTTTCCGGGAGCCTTGCGCATTTTGAATTCCCAGTTAGAAATTGGCACTATATACCAGTAGCAAAAATTGTGGGTGCACGTAACCCCAATATATTCTTTGAATTACCAGTCAGACAATGGCACTATATACCAGTAGCAAGAAATGAGGGTATTTATAACCCCAATATATTCTTTGAATTACCAGTCAGAAACTGGCACTATATGGCAGTAGCAAGAAATGAGGGTATTTATAACCCCAATATATTCTTTGAATTACCAGTCAGAAACTGGCACTATATGGCAGTAGCAAGAAATGAGGGTATTTGTAACCCCAATATATTCTTTGAATTCCCAGTCAGACAATGGCACTATATACCAGTAGCAAGAAATGAGGGTATTTGTAACTCCAATATATTCTTTGAATTCCCAGTCAGACAATGGCACTATATACCAGTAGCAAAAATTGTGGGTGCACGTAACCCCAATATATTCTTTGAATTACCAGTCAGAAACTGGCACTATAGGGCAGTAGCAAGAAATGAGGGTATTTGTAACCCCAATATATTCTTTGAATTCCCAGTCAGACAATGGCACTATATACCAGTAGCAAGAAATGAGGGTATTTGTAACCCCAATATATTCTTTGAATTCCCAGTCAGACAATGGCACTATATACCAGTAGCAAAAATTGTGGGTGCACGTAACCCCAATATATTCTTTGAATTACCAGTCAGAAACTGGCACTATATGGCAGTAGCAAGAAATGAGGGTATTTGTAACCCCAATATATTCTTTGAATTCCCAGTCAGACAATGGCACTATATACCAGTAGCAAGAAATGAGGGTATTTATAACCCCAATATATTCTTTGAATTCCCAGTCAGACAATGGCACTATATACCAGTAGTAAGAAATGAGGGTATTTATAACCCCAATATATTCTTTGAATTCCCAGTCAGACAATGGCACTATATACCAGTAGCAAAAATTGTGGGTGCACGTAACCCCAATATATTCTTTGAATTACCAGTCAGAAACTGGCACTATATGGCAGTAGCAAGAAATGAGGGTATTTGTAACCCCAATATATTCTTTGAATTCCCAGTCAGACAATGGCACTATATACCAGTAGCAAGAAATGAGGGTATTTGTAACCCCAATATATTCTTTGAATTCCCAGTCAGAAACTGGCACTATATGGCAGTAGCAAGAAATGAGGGTATTTATAACCCCAATATATTCTTTGAATTACCAGTCAGAAACTGGCACTATATGGCAGTAGCAAGAAATGAGGGTATTTGTAACCCCAATATATTCTTTGAATTCCCAGTCAGACAATGGCACTATATACCAGTAGCAAGAAATGAGGGTATTTGTAACCCCAATATATTCTTTGAATTCCCAGTCAGACAATGGCACTATATACCAGTAGCAAAAATTGTGGGTGCACGTAACCCCAATATATTCTTTGAATTACCAGTCAGAAACTGGCACTATATGGCAGTAGCAAGAAATGAGGGTATTTATAACCCCAATATATTCTTTGAATTCCCAGTCAGACAATGGCACTATATACCAGTAGCAAGAAATGAGGGTATTTGTAACTCCAATATATTCTTTGAATTCCCAGTCAGACAATGGCACTATATACCAGTAGCAAAAATTGTGGGTGCACGTAACCCCAATATATTCTTTGAATTACCAGTCAGAAACTGGCACTATATGGCAGTAGCAAGAAATGAGGGTATTTGTAACCCCAATATATTCTTTGAATTCCCAGTCAGACAATGGCACTATATACCAGTAGCAAGAAATGAGGGTATTTATAACCCCAATATATTCTTTGAATTCCCAGTCAGACAATGGCACTATATACCAGTAGCAAGAAATGAGGGTATTTGTAACCCCAATATATTCTTTGAATTCCCAGTCAGACAATGGCACTATATACCAGTAGCAAGAAATGAGGGTATTTGTAACCCCAATATATTCTTTGAATTCCCAGTCAGACAATGGCACTATATACCAGTAGCAAGAAATGAGGGTATTTGTAACCCCAATATATTCTTTGAATTCCCAGTCAGACAATGGCACTATATACCAGTAGCAAAAATTGTGGGTGCACGTAACCCCAATATATTCTTTGAATTACCAGTCAGAAACTGGCACTATATGGCAGTAGCAAGAAATGAGGGTATTTGCAACCCCAATATATTCTTTGAATTCCCAGTCAGACAATGGCACTATATACCAGTAGCAAGAAATGAGGGTATTTATAACCCCAATATATTCTTTGAATTCCCAGTCAGACAATGGCACTATATACCAGTAGCAAGAAATGAGGGTATTTGTAACCCCAATATATTCTTTGAATTCCCAGTGAGACAATGGCACTATATACCAGTAGCAAAAATTGTGGGTGCACGTAACCCCAATATATTCTTTGAATTACCAGTCAGAAACTGGCACTATATGGCAGTAGCAAGAAATGAGGGTATTTGTAACCCCAATATATTCTTTGAATTCCCAGTCAGACAATGGCACTATATACCAGTAGCAAGAAATGAGGGTATTTATAACCCCAATATATTCTTTGAATTCCCAGTCAGACAATGGCACTATATTCCAGTAGCAAGAAATGAGGGTATTTGTAACCCCAATATATTCTTTGAATTCCCAGTGAGACAATGGCACTATATACCAGTAGCAAAAATTGTGGGTGCACGTAACCCCAATATATTCTTTGAATTACCAGTCAGAAACTGGCACTATATGGCAGTAGCAAGAAATGAGGGTATTTGTAACCCCAATATATTCTTTGAATTCCCAGTCAGACAATGGCACTATATACCAGTAGCAAGAAATGAGGGTATTTATAACCCCAATATATTCTTTGAATTACCAGTCAGAAACTGGCACTATATGGCAGTAGCAAGAAATGAGGGTATTTGTAACCCCAATATATTCTTTGAATTCCCAGTCAGACAATGGCACTATATACCAGTAGCAAGAAATGAGGGTATTTATAACCCCAATATATTCTTTGAATTCCCAGTCAGACAATGGCACTATATACCAGTAGCAAGAAATGAGGGTATTTATAACCCCAATATATTCTTTGAATTACCAGTCAGAAACTGGCACTATATGGCAGTAGCAAGAAATGAGGATATTTGTAACCCCAATATATTCTTTGAATTCCCAGTCAGAAACTGGCACTATATGGCAGTAGCAAGAAATGAGGGTATTTGTAACCCCAATATATTCTTTGAATTCCCAGTCAGACAATGGCACTATATACCAGTAGCAAGAAATGAGGGTATTTATAACCCCAATATATTCTTTGAATTACCAGTCAGAAACTGGCACTATATGGCAGTAGCAAGAAATGAGGGTATTTGTAACCCCAATATATTCTTTGAATTCCCAGTCAGACAATGGCACTATATACCAGTAGCAAGAAATGAGGGTATTTATAACCCCAATATATTCTTTGAATTCCCAGTCAGACAATGGCACTATATACCAGTAGCAAGAAATGAGGGTATTTATAACCCCAATATATTCTTTGAATTACCAGTCAGAAACTGGCACTATATGGCAGTAGCAAGAAATGAGGGTATTTATAACCCCAATATATTCTTTGAATTACCAGTCAGACAATGGCACTATATACCAGTAGCAAAAATTGTGGGTGCACGTAACCCCAATATATTCTTTGAATTCCCAGTCAGACAATGGCACTATATGGCAGTAGCAAAAATAGTGGGTGTATATAGCCCCAATTCTATTGCTAGGAGACTTGCAGTGTATTTCTGGGGTGAAGGTGGGGGGGCACACCGTTGGAACGGGTATCGGGGGTATATATCGGGTATACGGGAATACACTGTCAGTGTATTCCATTCAGGATCCTGGGAAAGCTGGGTTGCGGCGATTGAGCCCGTCAGTGCCACGTTACACTGACAAGCTTCTCCCTGGAATTGAAGTTATATGTAAGCCCAATATATTCTTTGAATTCCCAGTGAGACAATGGCACTATATAGCAGTAGCAAAAATAGTGGGTGTATATAGCCCCAATTCTATTGCTAGGGGACTTGCAGGGTATTTCTGGGGTGAAGGTGGGGGGGCACACCGTTGGAACGGGTATCGGGGGTATATATCGGGTATACGGGAATACACTGACAGTGTATTCCATTCAGGATCCTGGGAAAGCTGGGTTGCGGCGATTGAGCCCGTCAGTGCCACGTTACACTGACAAGCTTCTCCCTGGAATTTAGCTCTTATAAGAGCTGTTGGTTGTCTTCTCCTTCCTATCCTAGCCTGTCCCTGCCTACCCAGAATCTAAGCCCTAGCTAACTGGACGGAAACCTCCGTCCCCGGTGAATTGCAAGCTCAGAATGACGCGAAGCTGGGCGTCGCTGTTCTTTTAAATTAGAGGTCACATGTTTTCGGCAGCCAATGGGTTTTGCCTACTTTTTTCAACGTCACCGGTGTCGTAGTTCCTGTCCCACCTACCCTGCGCTGTTATTGGAGCAAAAAAGGCGCCAGGGAAGGTGGGAGGGGAATCGAGTAATGGCGCACTTTACCACGCGGTGTTCGATTCGATTCGAACATGCCGAACAGCCTAATATCCGATCGAACATGAGTTCGATAGAACACTGTTCGCTCATCTCTACTAGTAAACCATCTTGACATAATGCAATTTTTATGATGTAGATTTTCAAGTTAGGATTTAATATGTCATGCATGATATTTATTATATTGGTCACTGGGCCCTTAAATGTGACATTTTTAGGGATGTTGTATCTAATATGATTCTAGAATTATTGAGAAATCCATTGATCATCATTATAATAATAATAATAATATGATGTTATGATAAACAAATTGTAGATTCCTTTTTCCTTGAAGTTTTTCCTCCATATATGGCTACAATTACTCCATATAGAGATCCTTTTATATATCAATATAGGTGATATTCTTCCCTTTTTTATGTCACCCTATTTCATCTGCAATTTCTCTACAATGGTGTTAATGTGATGCAAAATAGCGTAATGAATTTCATATATGACTATATCTTTATTACTATCATGGACAGCACGGTGGCTCAGTGGTTAGCACTGCAACATTGGAGTCCTGGGCTCAAATCCTACCAAGGACAACATCTGCAAGGAGTTTGTATGTTCTTCCTGTTTTGGTGTGAGTTTCCTCCCACACTCCAAAAACATACTGGTAGGGAATATAGATTGTGAGTCTTATATGGGACAGTGATGACATTGTCTGTAAAGCACTGTGGAATATTATCGTGCATATATGCTTATATAAGTAAGCATAATAAATAATAATAATCATTGTTGTTCAGTGTTTTCGAAGCATGTGCGCACACACACAATTTTAGTGAAACTAAAATACCTTTATTCATAGCTACTTGAAGATACTGCGCATGCGCAGGTTTAGATGTCACGTGACCACTACTCGGTGCTGCTTATGATGTCATCTCTTAAGGACCTTCACACTATTTAAAGCTTGGAAAGTGTACAGCAGGTTAACAGTGGCTCATACATCCTAATCCATGCGTGCGGGAACACTGCGATTTCCAAAACCAGCGCATGTCAATTAGACCTACCGAAATGGCGGCAGTTTCCCCAAAGGTATAATTGTAACAGAAAGTCTGCGGAGGAAAACTACATGAAGTTTCTGTAGAAGTCGCTGAGGGAAGAACTGCGATGCGTTCCCACCACGTTTTATTGCTGTGGGATGTCCCATGAGGCCGTAACCATAATCACATTTTTGTAGTCCCAACAACTCCTTTAAGCTGAAGACCCAGCCCAGTTTTACAGTCCATTCAGTCTAGCTAATCCCATCCACACATTGCAGAAAAATACCTACAGTGGAAATACTGCAATTTCCCAAACCATTGCATTTTTGGAAATCGTAGCATGTCAATTATACCTATCAATGCGTTTCCATCATGTTTTTGTTTTCCCGAAATGCTTTTTAGTTGTGTCCTGGTATGTGGGTTCTTAGCCTTAAGTGGGTTACTCAGGATACAACAGTCTTTTGATTGTTCGCCTCTGATGCAAGTTGGGCTACTGTTCATTGAAATTATGTATTTCTGGAAAAATTACAATTTTCTCTATCAGCTGTGCATTCATTTCAGTAAAATAAATGAAAGCAGCGCGGGGGTTACAGATGCTCACTAAAACCCTGAAAAAAAATTCCTTGTTAAGTGCAGTGTCCAAAATGGGTTGACTTGTCAGGGGCTCTGTAAAAGTGGCATGGCATCTAAAACCAAACCATCTAAATCTGTACCCCAAGAACCAAACAGCGCTCCTTCCATTCTGTGCCCTGCTGCATGCGCAAACAGCATATGACATTGTTAAGTGAGTTATTCTGGCTACAACAATGTCATATATGTCGCCATAAACTGCTGTTTCACTAAAGTAAGGCGTAAAAGGAAATTATAGTTTTTGACTTTTAGGGTATGTTCATACAGGCGGTTTTTGCAGGCTGATTTTAAAGTGGAAACCCAGACTAATTACTAGGATGGTGGAGTCATTCTGGGGGGTCATTTGGTGTCTTCTATTTTTCTGGTGATGCAGCTATATGAGGGTTTGTTCTTTGCGAGATGAGATGCATTTGTAACAGCACCATTCTGGGGTGCCCATAGCACAGTGTTGGACTGGGGTATCTAGGGCCCACCAGTGGAACTGTTTCTAGGGGCCCACCATCAGGACCCCTGCAGTGCTGGGGACAAAAGCTCAATAAAAAACACTGTGGGAAAAAATACATTGTGTTTCATCGTTATTTTTTTTCCACAGTGTTTTTTAGCTGCATCTCGCTGTTGCGCCTAATCCTTAAAGAGGACCTTTCACCATCTGGGGCACATGCAGTTTAATATACCGCTAGAAAGCCGACAGTGCACTGAATATCGGCTTTCCCCTTCTGTGCCCCCAGTGAAGAGCTATTGGTGCCAGTGCTGTAGCTCTTCAGTGCCAGAAGGGCATTTCTGACAGTCACAGCAGCGTCCTCACAGCAGGGTCTACAGAGCTGTACTGTGAGAGGGGGCGTTGCTTACCGGCCAGCCATGATGCTGAGCGGTGAGGAACACTCCCCCCCCCAGTACTAGTCTATGGACGAGTACTGTCAGGAGGGGAGGGGGCGTTCTTCACCGCTCTCACAGTACAGCGCTATAGGTGCTACCGTGAGGAAGGGCGTTCCTGACAGACTGTCAGAAACACCCTTC
This sequence comes from Leptodactylus fuscus, assembly GCF_031893055.1. Lineage (NCBI taxonomy): Eukaryota > Metazoa > Chordata > Amphibia > Anura > Leptodactylidae > Leptodactylus > Leptodactylus fuscus. Next base: position 119,470,091 of record NC_134270.1, on the reverse strand, counting down.
TGGCAGTGATGAGCTACAGTACTGGCACCGATAACTCTTCATCGGGGGCACAAAACAGGAAAGCCGATAGAGCGCTGAATTCGGTGCACTTTCGGCTTTCTAGCGGTATATAAAACCGCATGTGACCCAAGATGTGAAGGGTCCTCTTTAACATATCAATATACTGTACATTACACTATAAGGACAAGGCCTAACACAGCGTCCCTCAGCAAAAAAAAAAAGCGCTGCAGGAAAACCCCTGGCGGGAACATATCAGTTTTTCCCCCAGAACTTTTTTCAGAAATTTCGCAAAGTTTTCTTCTGAGGACTTTCTGCTTCCTTTATACCTATAGGGACTCTGTAGGTATAAGTGACATGCTGCAATCTCCAAAATCGCAACAGTTTTGGACATTGCAGTGTGTCCACTGCATGTATTTTTCTGCAATGTGTGGATGGGATTGTACATACTATATACAGTACCTACACACTCATATATATATATATATATACATTCCTATATACTCACACATATATATATATATATATATATATATATATATATATATATATATAATAGCATATATACATTTATATACCATATATAAGCCATATACAGTGTTGGCCAAAAGTATTGGCACCCCTGCAATTCTGTCAGATAATACTCGTTTTCTTCCAGAAAATGATTGCAAGCACAAACTCTTTGGTATTAATATTTTCATTTATTTTGCTTGCAATGAAAAAAAACACAAAAGAGAATGGAAAAAAAGTCAAATCATTGATCATTTTACACAAAACTCCAAAAATGGGCCGGACAAAAGTATTGGCACCCTCAGCCTAATACTTGATAGCACAACCTTTAGACAAAATAACTGCGAACATCAGCTTCCGGTAACCATGAATGAGTTTCTTACAATGCTCTGCTGGAATTTTAGACCGTTCTTCTTTGGCAAACTGCTCCAGGTCCCTGAGATGTGAAGGGCGCCTTCTCCAAACTGCCATCAAGAGATCTCTCCACAGGTGTTCTATGGGATTCAGGTCTGGACTCATTGCTGGCCACTTTAGAAGTCTCCAGTGCTTTCTATCAAATCATTTTCTAGTGCTGACCTGAAGTGTGTTTTGGGTCATTGTCCTGCTGGAAGACCCATGACCTCTGAGGGAGACCCAGCTTTCTCACACTGGGCCCTATATTATGCTGCAAAATGTGTTGGTAGTCTTCAGACTTCATAATGCCATGCACACAGTCAAGCAGTCCAGTGCCAGAGGCAGCAAAGCAACCCGAAAACATCAGGGAACCTCCGCCATGTTTGACTGTAGGGACCGTGTTCTTTTCTTTGAAGGCCTCTTTTTTTTTCCTGTAAACTCTATGTTGATGCCTTTTCCCAAAAAGCTCTACTTTTGTCTCATCTGACCAGAGAACATTCTTCCAAAACGTTTTCGGCTTTCTCAGGTAAGTTTTGGCAAGCTCCAGCCTGGCTTTTTTATGTGTCTGGGTAAGAAGTGGGGTCTTCCTGGGTATCCTACCATACAGTCCCTTTTCATTCATACGCCGACGGATAGTATGGGTTGACATTGTTGTACCCTCGGACTGCAGGGTAGCTTGAACTTGTTTGGATGTTAGTCGAGGTTTTTTATCCACCATCCGCACAATCTTGCATTGAAATCTGTCGTCAATTTTTCTTTTCCGTCCACATCTAGGGAGGTTAGCCACAGTGCCATGGGCTTTAAACTTCTTGATGACACTGAGCACGGTAGACACAGGAACATTCAGGTCTTTGGAGATGGACTTGTAGCCTTGAGATTGCTCATGCTTCCTCACAATTTTGCTTCTCAAGTCCTCAGACAGTTCTTTGGTCTTCTTTCTTTTCTCCATGCTCAATGTGGTACACACAAGGACACAGGACAGAGGTTGAATCAACTTTAATCCATTTCAACTGGCTGCAAGTGTGATTTAGTTATTGCCACCACCTGTTAGGTGTCTCAGGTAAGTAACAGGTGCTGTTAATTACATAAATTAGAGAAGCATCACATGATTTTTCAAACAGTGCCAATACTTTTGTCCACCCCCTTTTTTATGTTTGGTGTGGAATTATATACAATTTGGCTTTTTGACAATTCTTTTAGTGGTTTTCCATCGAAGACAAATTAAATGAACATAATAATACTAAAGAATTTGTGATTGCAATCATTTTATGGAAGAAAAGGAGTATTATCTGACAGAATTGCAGGGGTGTGAATACTTTTGGCCAACACTGTATAAGCCCTCCAAGATGTAATAACACCAGCAGCACATAAACTAATATTAATTATAGTCATATTAATAGTCATAGTAATTAGGACCCAATTATAGAATAGTAATAATAGTAATAGTATAATAATAATCTTAGAAAAAATAGTATATAATAATATAATTATTAAGGTTACTTAGATATTATCTATAACAGCTTTGATCTGGGGTCCTGGGACTGATCGCCTTTTCCCGGGGTCAAGAAAGAATAATCCCCCTGTGATATGAATTGGCCGAATATGTCCAAGGGTTTTGGCTTTCTTCTGGATCAACAGCTTTAGGGCTAGGACTTAAGGTATTACTAGAGCAATATAGCAATAAAACCAATAACTTTAGGAGGAATAATTTAAAAAAAAATCCCCAAAAAATAGAATAGCAATAATAAAAGTAATATTATAAAAGTAGTCAAATAATAATAGCAAAAAAAAATTTAAAAAAAATTTATAGATAGAGTAATATATAATTAGAGTTATATTGATAGCAATAATTAGAATTTAACATAGAATATTAATATTATTTCAATAGTTTCTAGTTATAGCAATGTATCAATAGAATGATTAGTAATAATGATAAGTATAAAATAGTACCAGTTACTAATAGGAAAATATTAATAATTATTCGCTTAATACACATAATATTTAGTATATTTTTAATAGGAATCAGCAGGTTTGATCCGGGGTCCTAGGACTGATCGCCTTTTCCCGGGGTCAAGAAGGAATTTTTCCCCTGTGACACAAATTGGCTGAATGTGTCCAGAGGTTTTCGCCTTCTTCTGAATCAACAGCTTTAAGGATAGCGATGTAGGTTAGAGTTCATAGTACATATATAAAAGTAAACATATAACAATGTTGTAATAATAAGAATAATATAAAAAAGCAACAAAAATATTATATCAGTATTTAGGATAACTAAGTATAGTAATAAATGACAATAGACTTCAGCAGGTTTGATCCGGGGTCCTAGGACTAATCGCCTTTTCCAGGGGTCAAGAAGGAATTTTCCCCCTGTGACACAAATTGGCTGAAAGTGTCCAGAGGTTTTCGCCTTCTTCTGGATCAACAGTTTTAGGGATAGGGATCTAGTTTAGCGTTATTTTTCCCTGTGGCAGCAGTAGTGATTGTAATAATATTAATTGTTAGAAATAAAGAATTACTTATTATTATTATTATTATAAAAAACAAAAAACTTTTAAGAACGCACTCACCTCCGCAAAGCAGGTCTACTTCACCACACTCATATCTGCACTCTCTTGCAACCCCAGACAGCTCTTCTCCACCTTCAACTCCCTCCTCCGTCCCCCTGTCCCCCCTCCGACATCACTTATCTCAGCTGATGACTTTGCCTCTTACTTCAAAACTAAAATTGACACCATCAGAGACAGTCTCACCCTACACCCTCGACAACCCCTCTACCCAACTACTTGCTGCTCCTCATCCCTGACCTGTTTCCCCACCATCACGTGCAGAAGATGGAAAGCTGTCAGACCGAGTCCGGCCGTGAGCGCCGGTGAGCGTTTTATGCTCACCGCCACAAAAATGTTTTTTTTAAACCGGACACAGAGTACTGCATGTCTGATTCTGTGTCTGGTTTAAAAGAACTGGTTTCGAGGCACAGAGCATAAAACGCTCACCGGCGCTCACGGATGGACATCTTTCAAACCCATTCTCTGTTTTGTGCAGGAAACGAAAACCTGTATGAACGGAGACCGGGCACAGATGTGAACAAGCCCTTACACGTGGCGAGGACTGCCACTGGAACAAGCCCTGGGGCGCCATTGAACCAGACAGGGGTGGAAGGACCAGGGACAGGTGAGTGTGGGTTTTATTTTTCACTTTCCCCGGCCTCCTTGCTGAAACCTGTAGTTCCTGGACAACCTCTTTAAGGCCGGGGCCCCACAGGAAAAATCTTGGCATTTTACAGTCAGGGAAAAGTGGATGGAATTCACAGTCAAGTCACAGCTGGAAGGCTGGTCATGGCGTTATAAAGGGAAGAGATGGGAAATGTGGGAAGACGTCTCCTGTGAGTATTACTGCACCAAATATTACTGCATTGTATTTACTGTAATGTTACCACTAGCACCCCCCTCCCCCACTGCCTGAGGTGGATGATCAAAAGATGAACACACACCCCCCCTCCACCACCCCCGGTATTCAGTCGGGGGGAGGGGGGGGTGTCTTTCGATCGTCCGCCTCAGGCAGCAGAAAGGCTAGGTTCGCCACTGCTGATACGTGGTGTACTGCTTTTTCCAATAAAAGGACATTTTCCATCCAAACAAGTTGCTGACAGACCGGATTGTTTATATATATATATATATAGTCCTATGAAAAAGTTTGGGCACCCCTATTAATCTTAATCATTTTTAGTTGTAAATATTTTGGTGTTTGCAGCAGCCATTTCAGTTTAATATATCTAATAACTGATGGACACAGTAATATTTCAGGATTGAAATGAGGTTTATTGTACTAACAGAAAATGTGCAATATGCATTAAACCAAAATTTAACCGGTGCAAAAGTATGGGCACCTCAACAGAAAAGTGACATTAATATTTAGTAGATCCTCCTTTTGCCTCTAGTCGCTTCCTGTAGCTTTTAATCAGTTCCTGGATCCTGGATGAAGGGATTTTGGACCATTCCTCTGTACAAAACAATTCAAGTTCAGTTAAGTTTGATATGTATAATATGTATAATGAAATAGAAAATATACCTCCCAATGTGTGAATTGTGATTAATTATAGGCCTATCTTAAACAGCCTCATCTTGTAAGAGGCTGTTTCCTTTTGTTCTATAAAATTATATTTTGAGCATTGTTATATATACCTCGGAGTTGATGTGATTTTTTGGGTTGCACTCAGTTAACTCTGATATGGTGAGGGATAGTCTCCCTGATATCCTATGGACTAGTTTTATTCAGGGTTCCTAGTGTTGCAGCCATGGTTTAGACTTATCCCTGCATTTAGGATAGGCCTATAATTAATCACAATTCACACATTGGGAGGTATATTTTTATTTCATTATACATATTTATACCCTGGGTTTTTCATTTTAACGTATATCAATAAAGAATTAGTTTTAAATTGTTGCCATTTCAGTTGGAATTAGTGTTGGAATATTTTGTTCCCTTTGGACTATTCCCACGTGGTGCCTTGCAGCATAAAAGCGCTGCGGGAAAAAACAGAGCCATGACACATCACGTTTCTTCCTGCAGCCCTTTGCACAGAAAGTTTGCAGAGCTTTCCTCTGCATATTTTCTGCTTCAATTATATCTAAACCGCCAGAATTTCCGTAGGTATGCTGCAATGTATAAAACTGAGAAATTTGGAAATTACAGTGTATATCTTATTTTCCCGCGAAGTGAGGATGGGGCCTCACGTGGTGAAAACACCATGAGAAAACCCTACATTTTACAGTTCCTGCAACGTGAATGGGATTCTAGCAATTCCCCTCCACACATTGTGGAAAAATATGTGCAGTGAACACGCTGTGATTTCCGAAACCATTGGGGTTTTAGGAATCGCAGCATATCAATTATACCTATAAAAACACTGGTGGTTTCCCTACAGGTGTAATGGAAGCAGACTGTGAAAAGCGCTGTGGGAAAAAAAACACAATGCGTTACTGCTGCGGTTTTTCCTGCAGCGCTATTTTGTTGCAGTTTGCAATGTGAGGCCTTAGTCTTAATAAAGCCCAAGTGCCACATTCATTAAATTAATTGCCCCCTCATAGTATGCCCCTGATTCCCCCTGACATAAGTACTGCACCCTTAAACCCCTCATTAAACCCCTTTAATGACCACTTTTATCAATGACCACCCCTTATGTTCATAATGCCTACTAATATAACTTCCCCTTGTAGTCATAATGTCCCCTAATAACCCTTATATAAATGACCCCCCCTTATGTTCATAATGCCCCCCCCCCAGTATAGTTATAATTTACCCCTCTAAACAACCCTTTGTACTATTAAAATACCGAACAACTAAGCTTAAAAAAAAAAAAGTTATACTGACCTACCTGCGATCCTGATTAACAGAGTCACCGCCTCCTTTACGTCCAAGTGCAGGACATCTGTGTATCCGCACAGTCGATCTAGTTAAAAGTAAGATATATTAATGGCGGCCCAGGGCAGCTGCCATTGGCGTAACTAAAGTTTTGCGGGCCCGGGTGCAAACTTTGGTCCGGGGCCCCCTATCCCCTTCCTAGAGAGAATTCTTGATAGTGGTGGTTATGGGCGCTAAAGCGATATCTCAGATACTTGAAAGTGATAAAGCTTTAGTACCCACAACAGCAGCTATCCAAAATACGGTGAGTAAGAAGCACAGTGTGCTGCATGTAAGCAATACTGGGACAGTACAACGTGCTCCACAATGGCCTCCCATGGTATTACATGCTCCATGGTGACCCCCATATAGAATTACGTGCTCCACAGTGGCCCCCAAACAGTATTACATACTCCATGGCGACCCCCATACAGTATTATGTGCACCACAGTGGCCGCCAAAAAGTGTTACGTGGTCACCAGTGATCCCACACACAGTATTATATGCTCACAGTGCCCCCCACAGAGCCTGCACCTCCAGTACCCCCCTTCTTGCTCACACAGCCTGCACCCCCATTCCCCCTTTTGCTCACATAGCCTGCACCCCATGTCTCCCCTCTTACTCACACATGCTGTCTCTTCTCTCCTCACCTTCCATCAGACTGTTCCCAGCAAATTCATCTTCCTGTGTAACATCACATTGGTGTGTACGATCCCGTGTAGCTCTGACCACACAACATTATCACAGGTGCTTAAGCCCAAGAGCATCTTCCTGCAGCATGGAGTCTCTTTCATTAGCATCTCACTGCTGACACCGGCCCTGGGTAGAGACCTTACCGAACCTCCACTGCATATTGAAAAAAAGGCAGTGGAGGTCCGGTAGGGTCCCATAAAGGCCCCAATGAGGATTAATAGTGAATGTTTGGGGCCCACTGGGGGATTCCCTGGTCCCTGGTGGGACAGTCCGACCCTGCCATAGAATACCGACTAAATATTATTAACACTTTCCTGGGAGGTGGGGCATCAATAATGGCATTGCTTTTTAACATGTTACATATTTTTGCCATATACTGTACAACCTAAGTAACGTAATCTATTTTCCATGGGTCAGTACTATTACAGTAATACCTCCATTATATTGTTTTTTTATGCATGTTACTAATTTTGCAGAGTAAAAAACAATTTGGGAAAAAGAAATCAATTATTTTTGCATCACCACATTCTTAGAGGTACAAAGTACATTGGGGTTAACTGGCCAGGAATTTGGTAACTTGTGATATTTCATTATATGTTATAAATATGGCACATCAAGAGAAGAGATCATTGCCTGACACAAATAAGGAAATGAATACAAGAAGATAGCAAGGGAATGAATGTCCCTAGAGATAAAGCTAGCCGCATAGGTCACAAGATTAAAGTTATATAGAGGCTACACTAGCTGGACTGGCAGAAAGAGGAAGCTGTCACTGGTTGCCACCAGAATTCCAGGGGGGAGGGATTGAGTAATCCCTGCAGAAACATTTTTCAATTTTTGTTTTTCATACCATACCTTATAAAAGCTATAACTTTTGTATTTTTCTGTTCACAGAGACTTATAAGGGCTTCAGTTTTGCAAAAAAAAAATTGTTCTTCATAATGCCACCATGTAATATTCCATACAATGTGTTGAGAGGCTGGAAAAATAATTTCAAATGGGGTGTATTTGTGTGACTTCATTGGCTTCATTTATGCAGCGTTAATTGTGAAAAGTGACATGTTTTATGTATTCTGAGGGTCATTACTATTACAGCAATACCAAATTTATAGAGTACAGACCAAACGTTTGTACACACCTTCTCATTCAAAGAGTTTTCTGTATTTTCATGACTATGAAAATTAAGATTCACACTGAAGGCATCAAAACTATGAATTATCACATGCAGTGGCGGATCCAGGCTTTGCGGGGCCCTGGGCGATTGACTTATCGGGGGGGTCTGGGGGTATAGAATACCCCCCGGGGAACGGGGGAAAGGGGTCTGGGGGTCCCCCCCCCCCCCCGAATTATTTGAAAAAATTAGCCCTAAAAATGTGTTTTTGAGGCGTTTTTTTAACTAGTTAGCTGTATTTGACCAACCGGGGGGAGGGATATGGGCCAAGTACACGGGAGCGAGCCTGTTCCTGTGTCTGCACCACACATGTGACCTAGCTTCCTGCTCACAGATAAAGGAGGGTCTCACCATCTATTTATAGAGCTGTATGTCTGATGCCTAGCTTCACCTATAATTTAAAAAAAAACTAATGTTATCCTGCACACCCCCTTTAATGTTCCCCAGGCTATTGGCTTCCATCACTGCACTCCCATGGTTTAATGTGCTCCTCCAGTGACCCCCATTATTTAATGTCCCCCTACAGTTGTCTCCAGTTTAATGACCCTCTTAAAGAGGACCTTTCATCACTTTGGGCAAATGCGGTTTTATATACCGCTAGAAAGCCGACTTTCATGATCTGTGCCCCATGTGAAGAGCTATCGGAGCTCTTCACCTGGGGCACATAATCCCCCTTCAGTATTATATGCTTCACAGTGGCCCCTCACACAGTATAATATGCTCCATTTTAGGCCCTGAAACAGTATTATATTCTCCACTTTGGGCCCCCACACAAAGGGTTATATGCACCACAGTAGACCCCCACATAGTATCCCACTCAGTATCATATGCACCACAGTAGAGTCCACACACTCAGTATTATATGCATCACAGTAGGGCCCCCAGACTCAGTATTATATGCGCCACAGTAGGGCCCCACACTCAGTATTATATGCACCACAGTAGGGCCCCACACTCAGTATTATATGCACCACAGTAGGGCCCCCAGACTCAGTATTATATGCACCACAGTAGGGCCCCACACTCAGTAATATATGCACTACAGTAGACCCCCACTCAGTATCATATGCATCACAGTAGGGCCCCCACACAGTAGACCACCACTCAGTATCATGTGCATCACAGTAGGGCCCCCACACCCCGAGAATTTTACTTACCTGAAGTTCCACATGACATGTCCCACGAAGAGCAGCCAGCGTCCTCCTCCATGTTCTAGCTGCCAGCGCTGATGACGTCAGTCCCTGGCAGACGCTGCGTCGGGGCAGAGGTCACTCTACAGTCAGTGCAGGCCGTGGGCCACGCGACCACAGCCTGCACTGACAGCTTTCAGCGGTATGTGCATTTGCACATATTGCTGAAAACAACAGTCGCTAACTAACGGGAATTCCAGTACAGAATTCCCCGTTAGTTCTGTGCTGGGGCGGGCAAGTGCCAGGGGCCCCCAGAGGCTGTGTGCGCCCCGGCACTTGCCCAACTATGATGTGTGCTGCCGCTGGCCATGCGACCTGCGTTCCGGGCTACGCCGCGGGGCCCCGCCGGGCGCGGGGCCCCGGGCGGTTGCCCGGCTTGCCCGGCCCTGGATCTGCCTCTGATCACATGTGGAATTATATACTTAACAAAAAAGTGTGACACAACTGAAAATATGTCTTATATTCTCGGTTCTTCAAAGTGGCCGCCTTTTGCTTTGATTACTGCTTTGCACACTTTCTCTTGATGAGCTTCAAGAGGTAGTCACCGGAAATGGTTTTCACTTCACAGGTGTGCCCTGTCAGGTTTAATAAGTGGGATATCTTGCCTTATAAATAGGGTTGGGACCATCAGTTGTGTTGTGCAGAAGTCAGGTGGATACACAGCTGATAGTCCTACTGAATAGACTGTTAGAATTTGTATTATGGCAAGAAAAAAGTAGCTAAGAAAAAACGAATGGCCATCATTACTTTAAGAAATGAAGGTTAGTCAGTCCAAAAATTCGGAAAACTTTGAAAGTGTCCCCAAGTGCAGTTCCAAAAACCATCAAGTGCTACAAAGAAACTGGCTCACATGAGGACCACCCCAGAAACGGAAGACCAAGAGTCACCTCTGCTGCGGAGGATAAGTTCATCCGAGTCACCAACTCAGAAATCGCAGGTTAACAGCAGCTCAGATTAGAGACCAGGTCAATGCCACACAGAGTTCTAGCAGCAGACACATCTCTACAACAACTGTTAAGAGGAGACTTTGTGCAGCAGGCCTTCATGGTAAAATAGCTGCTAGAAAACCACTGCTAAGGACAGGCAACAAGCAGAAGAGACTTGTTTGGGCTAAAGAACACAAGGAATGGACATTAGACCAGTGGAAATTTGTGCTTTGGTCTGATGAGTCCAAATGTGAGATCTTTGGTTCCAACCACCGTGTCTTTGTGCAATGCAGAAAAGGTGAACGGATGGACTCTGCATGCCTGGTTCCCACCGTGAAGCATGGAGGAGGAGGTGTGATGGTGTGGGGGTGCTTTGCTGGTGACACTGTTGGGACTTATTCAAAATTGAAGGCATACTGAACCAGCATGGCTACCACGGTATCTTACAGCGGCCTGCTATTCCATCCGGTTTGCGTTTAGTTGGACCATCATTTATTTTCCAACAGAACAATGACCCCAAACACACCTCCAGGCTGTGTAAGGGCTATTTGACCAAGAAGGAGACTGATGGGGTGCTACGCCAGATGACCTGGCCTCCATAGTCACCAGACCTAAACCCAATCGAGATGGTTTGGGGTGAGCTGGATTGCAGAGTGAAGGCAAAAGGGCCAACAAGTGCTAAGCATCTCTGGGAACTCCTTCAAGACTGTTGGAAGACCATTTCTGGTGACTACCTCTTGAAGCTCATCAAGAGAATGCCAAGAGTGTGCAAAGCAAAAGGTGGCTACTTTGAAGAACCTAGAATATAAGACATATTTTCAGTTGTTTCATGCGTTTTTGTTAAGTATATAATTCCACATATGTTACTTCATAGTTTTGATGCCTTCAGTGTGAATCTACCATTTTCATAGTCATTAAAATACAGAAAACTCTTTGAATGAGAAGGTGTGTCCAAACTTTTGGTCTGTACCGTATAAACTTTGAATAAAATGAATTTCTTTACCTAATGTGTGTGTGTTTAGTGTTTTACTATATTTTCTTATCTAATCTAGGGAAAAGAAGTGATTTCGTGACTTGTATTTTTTTTTTTTACTTTTATTTTTAGAGCCCTGAGGGTCCTTGTATAACCATGCTTTCAAGTTTTGGAAAATGTTGTTTGCATATATATAGTGTATTGTATTTTTCAATTTGAATATTTTTTTTTACATCTCTTCCTTTCCAAATCATCACATGGGTTGTGTCATGTGCAGGAAAGAAAAAGGAAATAGAAGTTTGTTTTTCAACCACGTCTCATTTTCATACTAACACTGTGATAATCCCAAAATGTTTTATGATCTTATGACTACATGTACTAACTGTGATGACTTTTATCACTTACCATGCTTAGGTTAGGACATGTAGAGAGATCACTAATTATAAATGAGACTCCAACATAGTCTTTGACCATATCCTAGATAAGTCAAATTCCCAGACTGCCTGGTTACTCCTTCTGACTTAATATATGTTAGGTGAAGTCACCTTTTAGTCATGCTGCATAGTCTGTAATAAATTCTACCTTTGTCCTTGTCAAATTACTTCTTCGGGTAATTGTAACTGAATTCAGTCCTCGCTTCTGGCCCAACCATTATATGCCTGTAGTCATATTTGAACGCCTTTAGGCTTGACCCAACTTCCACTGGAACATGTTTGAATCCTTTTTGACTAAGGGCTCGTTCACATCTACGTCCGGGAGTCTGTTCAGGAGGTTTCCCTTTCCTGCACAAAACAGAGGCAGGAGACGGAAACCTGCCGGCATCTTTCAAACCCATTAATTTGAATGGGTTTGAAAAGTGTCTGGCCGTGAGCGCCAGTGAGTGTTTTATGCTCTCCGCGGCAAAACCGTTTTTTTTAACCGAACACAGAGTCGGACATGCAGTACTCTGTGTCTGGTTTTAAAAAAAACGGTTTCGCCGCCGAGAGCTCAAAACACTCACTGGCGCTCATGGCCGGACTCGGCATGACAGCTTTCCGTCTTCTGCATGCAGAAGACGGAAACCTGAGAACGGAGTGCCATACACTGGTGTGAACCCAGCGTAAGGCTCTTGCTTCCCTCCTAGGAACATAACCTCTACTTAAAGCAGAAGCTTCTTATGGCTTTAATGTTTAGGCAAAAAATAGTTTAAGGTGGTCATACTGGAAATTTATCTCCAAGCCCTATAAGGCAGGGACAAAAATTTTGACCAATATTTTATTACTATCACTAAGACTTCTATTCAGTTCTTTCGAACCACACAAAAGTGTAGTGTTTGTTAATGTAAGGCAAGTTTCCATCTCTCTACCCTTTCTTTTGTTTCAGGTTAAGGTGATTCGGGTTCCCTCCTTGATCAACCCAGGGTGATAATATTGACTAAGAGTTGGAAACGGTTCCTCCTCTTCCATCTCTCATTGCATGATGTGTTTTTCCTATAGAATATACAATAGAGGGATCACATCACTGATGGTGGAGTTGTCACTGCTAACAAATTTGGTGGCCTCTTCAAAAAAGTTGGAAAGCCGACACACTTCCCTCATGAGCTTCCAATGACATTTCATGAAGAAACACACTGTCCCTGTGGTTGGCTGTATGCAGTGATAGTTTACAAAAGAAAAATTATATATCCTTGTACCGTGTTAGCCAGTGGATATGAAATGAAAGAAATTTTTTGAGAGAAGTCCTCAGTAGTTGATACCTTTTTTAATGGCTAACTCAAAAAGTTTTTTGATGACATATCGAGCTTTCGGGACTACTATAAAGGTCCCTTCATCAGGATGGTAATAGTTTATCACCTTCTGCTGCTCACACAGACACTCAAGCATGTTTAAGATGGAGTTCCACATTGGAAAATCACAGATAAGCCAAAGACAGACCATTTTGAGATGCAAATCGAACAGGGCTTTATTTGCAACATAAGAACAGCTGAAATGTGCAGAGATTTTTCTGGCCATGGGAAGCATCTCTTTTAAGGCATCATACATGGCAATAAAGTGTTCAACCACCATATTAAACACATGCGCGTTACAGAGACAATGTGTTATTCAACCTAACTGCAGCATAGCAACAACAGCGGTGCCACTGTCACTAGCAAGGCTGCCCAGTTGGAGTTGGCGAAGAGCTATTTAGTAGGATACTTGCTTCAGGATAAAAGTAAGCAGCTTCTTTGCAGTGCAGCTCCTCTGATCCAGGCTCATTGATTGTAAAATTGCATGGCATGCCCTTCACAATACACCCATGAAATGGGGACGGAGGAGTGGAAGAAATACATTGTCCTGGTCAAGGTGGCCCTGGGAAACAGTCCCGCAAGGAAGGGTAAAGAGGAAACAGATGGGCCATGCATGTTGTTGAAACTGGGCCTACACGAGGTGGAATTAGCACCTGGTCTTGTTATGTTACTGGAATGTGGCGATTGCCGAACATTGATCCAGTGGGCTATGAAAGCCATTTATTCTTCTTGTTCATAATTGCAGCTCCACATGTCAACAGTGCAATGCACCTTTCCCCAAACAGACATATCCAAATAGCGAGGAGCTGCCGAAATCCACAGGTCAATGTGGGAAAATCATTGTGCACTGCAAATCTAACCGTTATGAAAAATTGGCAAGATAAGAACCATTAATGAAAGAAAGACATAAGAAGTATTGTTTGCAGTTTGCCATAAGTCATATAGGGGATACAGCAAACATGTGGAAGAAGATGCTCTGGGCAGATAAGATCAAAGATGAACTTTTTGGCCTAAACACAAAGTGCTTTGTGTGGCAAAAAAGTAATACTACTCATCACCCTGAACACACCATACCTACTGTGATACATGGTGGTGGCAGTATCATACTGGGAGTAGGCTTTTCTTTAGCAGGGACAGGGAAGCTGGTCAGAGTTGATGGGAATATGGATGGAGCTAAATACAGGGCAATCCTAGAAGAAAACCCATTGGAGGCTACAAAAGACTTGAGACTGGGAAGGAGATTTGTCTTCTAGCAAGACAATGACCCTAAACACACAGCCAGAGCTACAGTGGAATGGTTTAGCTAAAAGAACATTAATGTGTTAGAATGGCCTAATCAAAATCCATACCTAAATCCCATTGAGCATCTGTAGCAAGACATGAAAATTGCTGTTCACAGACATTTTCTATCCAATATGCCTGAGTTTGAGTTATTTTGCAAAGAAGAATAGGCAAAATTCTCAGTCTCTAAATGCGCAAAACTGGTAGAGAAATACGTCAAAAGATTTCCAGCTGTAATTGCAGCAAAAGATGGCTCTATAAAGTATTGATATAGGGGGGGGGGGCTGAATATTTTTGCATGTCACACTTTACAGATTTTTATTTGATTAAAATTTTGTAAACCATGTATCAATTTCCTTCTACATCACAATTATCTGCTACTTTTTGTTGGTCTATCATTTAAAATCTCAAAATGTGAAAAGGATCGAGTATGAATACTTTTGCAAGACACTGTAGGAATCCTCTAACAAGGTACTTTGCTTGCCACTAACCCCCACCCTATGAGCTTCCCCTAGGTCTGCCCCTGCAGGCTTTTTTGGATGTTGGGCCTGTGCTTTGCCTCAAGTTGCTACTACTACCACTGCCATCTTCTACCTCCTTCTTCACCTCATGTCACCTTGACCTGATTGCCAGGTCCTATCCGTAAAAGAATTATCATTGGCAATGTCTTCATTCTCCCTGCTTTCTTTCTAACACATCATGGCTATGAGATTCCTGCATGCCCTCATAATTTCCACCTCCAGATTTCCCTCTAGCTACACTACCAAAACAACTACCAGTAGTAGTACCACACCCACTGCCATTACTACCTACACCACCAGCAGTCATGTCTTCTTCCTCTACTTGCACACAACGCTGACTGTTCTCATTCTGCTCTGACTAGCAGAAATAGTTTCTCAGCAGGTGCCACATCACTACCAGGGATCTGTGTCAGTGAAGATGAAGTAAACCCAGTTGACAGTCCAGAGAGGCCCTATAGTAAATGACATGCTATGAAGGAGAAGGAATACACACACCACACCACTATTAGATGCAATATCCTCCTGTAACTGAAATGAGCGAATTAAGTAATCAAAAGCTGCATTTTTATTCTTAGGAAGTACTAAGAATCCAGTGGCTATTGGCAGTGCCACCAAAACCACAGGTAGCGTTGCTGTTGCCACCCAGATTATTATTGTTAGTATTTGCACAATTTCCCTCTCCTTCTCCTTTTGCCTGACCTCTGACATGTTTTTTCCACTAATTTTGTTTTTTACTGCATACTGCTTAATCATAACAGTGATAACATTGGGTGTATGTCTTTTTTGTTTTACAAACATTATTTCAAGAAAACTAGCAAAGCACTAGAGGCACTAAAAGGGTGACCTGAACGGCATCTTTGAATAACTTTGCTTTTTTTTTTTTAGATTAGCACAATCAGTCACACTGTGTAATGAGCAAGCAGAGCAGAAAAAAATCCTTATATAGCAGAATTTTTTTAAGATTAGTGCGACGATTTGTCAAACTATGAGACTATATATGAGCAAGAACAACAAAAAAAAACAAACGCTTAAGAACACAATATTTTTACAGATTACACTCTGTCACACTGTGTGTTGGGTGAGTGAAGCAGAAAAAAACCCTCAAATAACAGAGGGCTTTTTCAGATTAACACAGGCTGTACACTGTATATTGGGTAAGCAACACAATAAAATAACAGTTTTTTTCATAGTAGAGCAGGCAGAATCAGTGTTTTGCTGTTAGAACAGTAGTTTCTATGTATTTAATGAAAACTGTTGCCCAAAAAATCGCTTAATCGTAAAATTTTCACTAATGGGACTGACAGTCAGTAAAAATGTAAAGACTCTGTATACAGATGAAACTGCTCTATTGCACAACAATAGAGCAGTTTGTATTCCTGGACAGAATACATACGCTAGTGTGAACCAACACTTAGGCTCCATTCACAGAGTAACGGTGGCGTTTTTTGTGCTTATTTTGGCACATAGCGCCGCATAAATGTCGCGTTGTACGGTGCAAACGCAGCGTTTACGCGGCGCTATGTGCCAAAATAAGCACAAAAAACACCACCGTTACTCAGTGTGAATGGAGCCTAAGTGTTGGTTCACACTAGCGTTTGTATTCCGTCCAGGGAGAATCCGCATGGAGACCCCCTGGAAGGAATACAATCGCAATTACACACGCTGTGCTGTCAAAGCACACGGGCCTCATAGACTATAATGGGGTCCGTGTGCTTGCCGCGCACTGCCTGCACTAATCATTCGTTCACTCCTAATATCTATGATTCTATCACTAATTTGCCTGTAATTGATTAAATCTGACTAAACTCTCCCATCCCTTAGATTCTCTAACTCTACTGCTTGCAACTGTAAGCATCTCAGAACTCAGTGCTCTGTATGATGCAGTGAGCTGAGTCACAGACCCATCTCTATATCCACCATTACAACTACTGTATGTCTCATGATCACACTTGCAGCACGTTATACAGTGGATATGACATTGCTACCACTGTATATTGGCTGAGAGGCTGTCAGGATGTCAGGTAGTGCTAGAACGTCACACTGACTCAAAAGAAACCAAATAATTTTATATATTGGGGTTCATTCATCTCTAGAAGCAGACTTCAGTTTTGCCCTAGGCTCACAGTTTTTATTCTTGCATTTGAAAACTTCAATAAAAACCGATAAAAAAAATAGCATTCCTTTTTAATATTTTTTGACGCTAGGTTCACACCAGCGTTCTTCTTTCCGTTCTGTGCTTTCCGTCTTCTGCATGCCAGAAGACGGAAAGCACAGACCGGGTCCGGCCGTGAGCGGCGGTGAGCGTTTTATGCTCTCCGCCGCGAAACCGGATTTTTTTATCCGGACACAGAGTACTGCATGTCCGACTCTGTGTCCAGATTATAAAACCCGGTTTCGCGGCGGAGAGCATAAAACGCTCGCCGCCGCTCACGGCCGGACATCTCTCTCACCCATTCAAATGAATGGGAGAGAGAGACTCCTGCAGGTTTCCATCTCCTGCCTCTGTTTTAGGCAGGAAACGGAAACCTGCAGAACGGAGTTCACAACGCAGATGTAAATGAGCCCTTAGTCTGGTTACATGAGGAATACAGCCTCCTAGAATTTACTACACAGGTAACTGGGATCCTCTAGAATTCCTGCAGCTCAGGCTTTTCCCCGACACTCACCACATCAAATGACCACTAGGCAAGGAGGAAGTCGCATCATGGCAGCTCTCATAACTGTATACACAGCGCTCATTGATCACTGTTTATACATAGATCGGGAAGGAATGGACAGTAATAAACCACCTCTGCCTTCTATTTGGAAAATGTATGTAGACTACAAGAGGTCGGCAAATAGTTAAAGAGGACCTTTCACATCCTCATAGAAGTGCGGTATTATTTACCTCTAAAAAGCTAAAGTGTGCTGAATTCAGTGAACTTGGCTTTCCTGATATGCACTCAGTGATTGAGATATCAGTGCCGTTAATTTCAGCACCGAATCTCCCCACTGTCAACAAGGCAGGCCTTTCAACAGTACTCTTCCATAGACTTCTACTGTCGGGGAGGGGGGGGGTGGCGTTCCTTACAGCGCAGCGATGACACTGAGCTGGAAAGTCTGCCTTTCAAACAGTGGGGAGATATCAATGCCGATGTCTATGAGGTTATGAAAGGTCCTCTTTAATTTAACTTACTGTAGCCAGGTCATCACATACATATACTGTTCCTGTCTGCTTCTGTGTTCCTGCAGGAGAAGACAAGATGGCCGCTATAAGGAAATCATAGCTGGATTTCTGACCAGTGCCAGCCCATAGAAACTTACTGGATTTATGGTCATATACACTGGAAATCTATTAAGCCAAAAATCCACTACTTAGAGGCTTATAGAAAATCTTTGAAATTTGCAAAAATATTAAAAGTTGTAATGAACAAATATGGCGATGTTCATGGGAAACCCCTATAATGTAACATATAACATATAAAATGGTATGGTATTTTTTTGCTATCTGATGGTTTATAGGCGTAATAAATAGGACAAGTTTTATGAGGAAGCAGTGCTTGAGACCTTCTTAGAAACAACACAAGTTCTCCTTCCTGTTCAGGTTGACTGGCAGCAGCAATAAACGCTCAGCTGAGCATGTGACTTGTGCTCAGTCAGCCAAACTGGATTTTGGAGGACTAGCGTATGGCTGCAGCCTCAGCATTTCATTGTGAAACAGCCAAAGAGCTTACATGGTGTTCTACAATCAGCTGCAGAAGCGTCACATAAGGTCCACGTTTCCAAAATCTTGCCAGATGGTTGGTACAATATTTTAGGATCTGGGGTAGTCCCCAAGATTCCCCATTGTGAAAAATACACCATAAACCACATCTGGTGAAAAGAGGGTGGGCATAGAAAGACAAATGTATGGTAAGCTTTTGCAGGTGGTCATTTATGAGGGGATGGGGGCAGTCGAATTGAAGATTTGTCACATGGTCGTTTTTCACATTTGTGTGAATAAGGCCTTAGAAATGCGAAACATTTTCACAAGAGTAACCTTTATTTATTGTTACATTTGTCTTATCATTTTTATCAGCATGGTTTAGTTGCTGTTCTGCATTCCTTATCACATCTTAATATGCGGTGTGAGAAGGTGACAGGCAGGGTGCTGGAATCTCGCTATATCTCCCCCAGGTTTTTAACTTATGTGGTCCAGTGCAGATCTTCAGTAGGCCTCAGCTCCAGGAGTGAGTCAGTGGCTCATTACTGCAGATCCAAGTACTGAGAGGAATTGAACCCAATCAAGAATCCGTGGGACCACTTCAATTAGCTTGTTCGCGCCATGGATGCTCAACCACATAACCTAGCGCAGCTGGCTACGGCACTGGAGTCGGCATGGCTTAATATCCCAGTGAACATCATCACAACATCCTCTCTCTTCCTGCACGTCTCGCAGCTGTCCGCTCTGCCAAAGGTGGTTATTCTGGATTTTGACAGGTGGACATTAATATGACTGGATTGTGTATAATATTTAAAAGCCCTCTGTGATGCTGAATGATCAATGGTGGAATTGTTCATACAAGCAATCCAACCATCTAATTCAATCTTCCAAGCTGCCCGATCAGTTTATACATTAAAAATATAATGAGGCTGCTCAAAAAGGTAAATGATCAGCCAGATTTAGCCAGTCATGAAACACACTTGCATTTATGGTTGGCCCGTGTTCGAAAATTTACAACTCACTGGATCAGTTTTCTGACAGGCAGAAGTCAGCCATTAGCCATTGTGATCAGCATGGTAGCTCAGTGGTTAGCACTAATGCCTTACAGTGCTAGAGTACTAGATTCAAATTTGGCCAAGGACATCTACAAGGGGTTTTTATGTTCTCCTCATGTTCCCACTGTGGCATATGATGGCACTATACAAGTAAGCAAAATAAATAAATAATTGTGAGGGGGCATTAAATTGGGGGAAGTTGGAGGAGGATTTTAATATCCCTTTCTAGTTGCCCCAGTTTAAACTTGGGTAACTTTAAAGGGACTTTATAATGTGGGGGCATATAATGTTAGGCTGACTGTAGGAGTATTATGCTTTGTGGGGCACAAAGAAAAAAATGGGAATGGGTGAAGTCAATGCAGCAGTGGGTGGAACTAAATTTGCCATGGCACGCTATGCACAACACGTTTTCTGTCCTTTGAAAGTTGGGAGGTATACGCTGGCATCAATGTTTTCCACCGGATGGAGCCTTCTATTTCAGCAGCACCCCATGTATAGTATGTGGCACATGAGGCAGGTGGAACTGCTGACTGGTGTATGGGCAGGATGTCTAACCACTCATCAGATACAGATGGCACAACCCGAGGAAATGTTACCAGTATGAGAATAAAATAAATAATATAAGAAGCAACACAATTTTAACAAATGGATCATATTCTTTGGATAAAACTCTGTGATGCAAAACAAAGTAAAGGAGGAAATGTTCATGTGATGTGCTGGTCATATGAACATATGACTGAATAAGTTACTTTTAGGCCTCATGCACACAACTGTGTGTATTATAAGTCTCCAATGATCTCCTAATGGCTAAATCCAATGGTGACTTCTCTCTTCTTATTCTTCTGGACCTCTCTGCAGCTTTTGACACTGTTGACCATCAACTCCTCCTCACTATGCTCTGCTCAGTCGGCCTCAATGACACTGCGCTCTCCTGGTTCTCCTCTTATCTCTCAGACCGCACTTTCAGTGTATCATTAGCGGGCTTTGTTTCCTCCCCTCTTCCCCTTGCTGTTGGGGTTCCTCAGGGCTCGGTCCTAGGCCCCCTGCTCTTTTCTCTCTACACAGCCCCCATTGGACAAACCATTGCCAGATTTGGCTTCAGGTACCATCTTTATGCTGATGACACCCAATTATACACATCTTTCCGGGACATCACCCCTGCACTATACAGAACACCAGCAACTGTCTCTCTGCTGTCTCAAATATCATGTCCTCACTCTATCTGAAACTAAATCTCTCCAAGACTGAACTACTACTGTTTCCACCATCTAATAGATCTGTCCCTGATATATCCATTGCAGTCTCAGGCCTTACTATAACTCCTAGGCAGCAGGCCCGCTGCCTCGGGGTCATGTTTGACGCAGACCTTTCCTTCACCCCTCATATTGAATCCCTCGCACGTTCATGTCACCTCCACCTCAATAACATCTCCAGAATACGCCCTTTCCTTACCAGAGATACACTAAAGACACTTATTGTCTCTCTGATTCATTCTCGCCTTGACTACTGTAACTCCTTACTAATCGGTCTTCCCCTCACTAAACTCTCCCCTCTACAATCTATTCTGAATGCAGCGGCCAGGCACATCTATCAGTCTAGACGCTACAGCGATGCCTCTGGTCTGTGTCAGTCGCTACATTGGCTGCCTATTCATTATAGAATAAAATATAAAGTTATCACTCTCATCCACAAGGCTCTCCATAATGCTGCACCTCCCTACATTTCCTCCTTCATCTCTGTCTACCGCCCAACCCGTGCTCTCCGCTCAGTCAATGACCTAACACTTACACCCTCTATTATCAGAACCTCCCACGCTCGTATACAAGACTTCTCCCGAGCTGCACCACTTCTCTGGAATGCTCTACCCCGGACAATCAGATTAACTCCCAATTTCTACAGTTTCAAACGCAAACTAAAGACACATCTTTTCAGACAAGCCTATCACAATGTCTAACGTAAACCCTTAACCCTCCTCTGTCCCCGCTCCCACATTTCCCCACATGATATGATGTCATCTCATGCTAACTTTATAGGTCCAAGCTCCATCCACATGTTAAAGGACACGACTGTCGACTGCTCATAAAGTCTTATGTTTATGTAATGACAGTAATCTCTATTACAAAAGTGTCTGACCTCTGCATAAGCAATACCGCCCCTGCTACCTCTTGTGTCTCCCCCTCTACCTCATAGATTGTAAGCTCTTACGAGCAGGGCCCTCAGTCCCATTGTGTGAAATGACTTTCTTTGTAATGTATTGTTCCGTCTGTATTTGAACCCTACAAATTGTACAGCGCTGCGGAATATGTTGGCGCTATATAAATAAAATTTATTATTATTATATATTAAGTGTACTAAGGGCTCGTTCACATCTGCGCCCAGGTGTCCATTATGCAGGTTTCCGTTTCCTGCATAAAACAGAGCAGGAGACGGAAACCTGCAGGAGTCTCTCACCCATTCATTTGAATGGGAGAGAAAGCTGTCCGGCCGTGAGCGTTTTATGCTCTCCACGGCGAAACCGGGTATTTTAATCTGGACACAGAGTCGGACATGCAGTACTCTGTGTCCGGATTTAAAAAACCGGACCCGGTCTGTGGTTTCCGTCTTCTTGCATGCAGAAGACGGAAACCACAGAACGGAGACCAGAACGCAGGTGTGAACCTAGCGTAACCATGTTTTTATCGGCTAGCACACGGGGCAAAATTGAGAGCAGTAAATGTGGCCATATTTTTATAAATTTGTAGAGCAGGCATTTTCGGACAAAAGAATACCTATCATGTATGCGTCTCACTGTATTTAACTACTTTTATATGTGTTCTAGGGAGAGGGGGGGTGATTTGAATTTTTAAAGGTCCTATAATTCAAACACTTTTTTTCTCATTAAAAGGGCTCTATCACTGGGAAAAGTCATTTTTATCTAAACACATGCTTGCATAGGCTTTAGAAATGCTACTTCACACCTACCTTTAGTATGTAGTTTGCCTCAGTGGTGTCTGAATAAGTCCGTTTTTATTCATATGCTAATGAGCCTCCAGCCAGCACAGGAAGTTCCCAGCAGCCTCCTCTCTTCTATTATCTCCTATGTGTGTGAGGCAAACAGGAAGTGAGTCATCATCAGCAGCAGCAGCAATCTCCCATAGAAAACAATAGGAGAGGTGTAATTAGCATATGAATAAAAACAGACTTATTCAGAAATCACTGAGGCAATCTACATACTATAGGTAGGTGTTAAATAGACTTTCTAAAGGCTATGCAAAGGTGTGACTTTTCCTAGTGATAGAGCCCCTTTAACACGTCGGAATAGCCTTAAGAAAGACTATTCTTCTCCTACCTTTTGTTGTCTTCTCGGCGCCGCCGTTTACTTGTAATCCCGTTTTTGTCAGTATGCAGCACTGGGGGTGGGCCCCAGCGCTCAAACAGCACTGTAATTTTCTTTTGGCCGGCGGGCATACGCAGTTGGCTTTGCCCTAGGTCTAGAAGTCTGAAGCCTGCACCGGAAGATGACGAGTGAAGAGGACGTTGCTGAAGAAGATGGAGGCAGCACTGGAGAGAGTTCTCTGGCAGCATTGGGGACACCCCCATTGCTGTTTGAGCGCTGGGGCCCGCCCCCAGTGCTGCGAGAGAGCTCATTTGCATACTAACAAAAAACGGGATTTCAAGTGAACGGCGGCACGTAGAAGAATAGCCTTTCTTAAGGCTATTCTGACGTGTTAATGAGAAAAAAAAGTGATTGAATGATAGGATTCCTTTAATACTTTTTAATTTTTTTGATATTCTTTTTTACTTTTTTTTTTTTTGCATTTATTAGACCCCCTAATGGTCTTCACAGGGGGTCTGATCACTAATGCAATGCAATATAAAAGAAAATCACTGCAGGCAGGCAGGGGAGCCTTTACAAGGGCTTTTTAAATGAGGCTGGGGGAAGGGAAGGGAGGGGTGTGGTGGAAAAAAAAACAAAGAAAACATACCTGTCAGTTGGCCTGGTCCTGCTGCCGGAAGTCACATGACTGTTGAGGCCAATTAGTGATCTAAGTAGAGGAAACGTAACGTCAAAGGTAATGATGTCCGGTGTCCTTTGCTGAGAGCGCTGATTGGTGTAACGGGTTCTTCTGCCAGAAGAACACAATGGAGCAGCAAAACTGGACTGCGTTGGGAGACATCAGAGTATTGAGGACAGGAGAGTATTTTTTAATTATTATTATCATGACCTACCTCAGCCTAAATAAAAGACAAAAATGTATCCTGGACAACGCCTTTAACTATTACTGTGATCGTATTAGAAAAGTTTGGGGTTTATTTTCAGGTGTGTTCTTCCTGTATTCCAGAATGCAAACATACATATTACATGAACCAAGCTTAGGCTAGGTTCACACCTGCACTCGGGTTTTCCGTTCTTTGGGTCTGCTTGGACCCACACCTGCGATCATCAGGCATTCTGCCCCCCATTATAGTCTGAGGGCTCCCGCATGTAAACACTTTTTTTTTTTTTAGAAAAATAGGGTTTCCATTTTTCGTCTCCCCAAGCAGACCCCAAAAAAACAGAAACCTGAGCGCAGATGTGAACCAAGCTTAGGGTGCATTCCCACAGTGCAGTCGGAGTGCAGTTTTGATCCTGTTTTTGGTTCTGATCTTACAGGTGACACACAGTAAATAAATGCACTCCTCCTGTAACATTATAAGAACCTGCACCAAAACCGCATCTGGCTTTTCCAGTGCCAATTGTAACTGGACCCCCAATAAAAGCTTTATTACACCGTACATACAGTACAGTCCATCCATAGGCTGTATCTGTAGTCTGCCACCTGCTGACACACCACAGATACCCTCACACCCTGGAAGCCACAGGCCGCACTATCTACACAAACATCTGGGGCTTCTCGGTAATCACGTGCGCGGTCATGTGACCGTGGGCTCCTTAGTCATGTGACGCCTGCAGCTCGTGACCTACAAAGCGCTGCTGGGAATGACGGGACTGTCAGCGAATAGGAGGGAAGAGTGGGCGGGGCTTTTGTTATAAGAGGCCCAGTGCCGGGGACGGGTCAGGCTGAGCCACTGACGCTGCAGACAGGTGAGCAGGCGCGCGATGTCTACCCCAGTGTGTACCGGACCTCGTTGTCACCTGTGTTGCATACTGGTGTCCACTCCTAATGCAAATTGCCATTATTCTTTACCTTGTACATCTGTCTTTTCTTTATCTCGCAGTTACAGGTGCAGCAGAGATGGCTTTGTCACTTGGTACAGCTT